>NC_043737.1:600000-974993 GCF_005498985.1 Sporisorium graminicola
TTCGTTTGGCCCAAGCTAGCAAATCTAGCGACCAAGGAAGAACAGGATACGAGCTTCATGCGAGCTTGCGAATCATATCATCAAAGCGGTTTCACCGGAGGCATCGATATGGCCATGGACCCACTATCGCTCGACTGCGCCCTGCGCGTCAAGGCGAAACTGAAAGGAAAACTACCTATCCGCATCGCAGCGCACTGGCTCGTTCGTCCCGATCAGGATGTCGACGCTTGCATCGCCCAGGTCAAATACGCTCACGAGCTCAGTCAGAAACACGACGACGAATGGTTCCGCATCGTCGGCATCAAGATCGTATGCGATGGAGTCATCGATAGCTGCACAGCCGCGCTCAAGGAGCCCTACTACAACAAGACCAACGCCGAGCTCATGTGGCCTCTCCCCTTACTCTCATCGGTCGTTCAATGCGCCGACTCCCTCGACCTACAAGTCGCGATCCACGCCATCGGTGATCTTGCTGTACACACCGCTGTGGAAGCCATTGCAACGCTAGGAGAGAAGCTGGCGGAGAAAGGTCTCTCGATCCGCGATCGTAGGCATCGTATCGAGCACCTCGAGCTCACCGATCCCAAGGACGTCGAAAAGCTCGGCCGGCTCGGCATCACCGCCAGCATCCAAGGCGTACACTGCGATCCGAGCATCATGGACAACTGGTGCCGCATGCTCGGCGATGAACCGAACCAGGGCCGCTGTAGTCGAGCCTTTGCCTTTCGCGAGTTTTTCGAAAGCGGTGCACCCATCGCGCTTGGCTCGGACGCCCCCACGGCTCACCACTGGATCCTCCCCAATCTGTACACGGCTGTCACTCGGCGGTCTGGGCGCGAGCCAGAGCTGACCAGCAGGACGACGCCGCAGTTCGCTCTGCCCCTCGCAACGGCTGTGGCTGCTGCAACCTATGGTGCCGCACACAGCTGCAGGGCCGAAAGCTGGGCAGGCACGCTCGAGAGGGGTAAGAGCGCCGACTTTGTCGTACTCGACACGGATATTTTCAAAGAGCATGGCACTGGAGACAAGGAGCAGACCATCTTGAAGACCAAGATCTTGCAGACGTGGCTGCAGGGTGAGAAGGTCTTTGACAGCAGCGGCAGCAGCAAAGATCAAGTTATCGAAAGCAAGACTAACGGTGGCTGTGCTGTGCTGTGAGAAACATCGCTTCCACAATGACACGACGTTTGCTATTACAAAGTCGGGCTACTCATCAAGAGTGATGCTACGATGAGGTAGGGAGAATGTAGACTGTGATTGACAAGTCGTATTGAGGCGTCTCGAATATCGTTGCCGTCGGCGATAGTGTGTCGTTAAAGCAACCCGTGACAAGGCTCTGCGAGCGGAAAGTCGTCCCTGGTGCCACTTGTTGCGGTAGCTCGCACAAACTTGTTCCGCTGCTACCCAGTCCGCTCTATGCCAAGCACCTCCACTTAGTGGAGAGCCGAAGTGTCGTTCGGATCAAAACTCGCCAGAAGCGTAAGCGGGTAGGAGCTATCACCCGCTGCCATGGGCGCTGTCACTCCCGGATCGGGCAACTGGCTCGCAAAAATGTCTTCGATCGGGTTCGGCTTCGGGATGGGTGCCCCCACGCTTCCTTGGGCCACCAAAGCCAAGAGTGCAGCGACGACAACGACCAAGTGGGACTTCATTCCTCTCGTCGGCGGGGTTCAATGTGGGAAAACGAGGGGATCAAAGCGTGGTAATCTTTTGGCGAAAAGACGGTATCGATTGTTGACGCGACGTGAACCAGCACGTTGAGAGCGAGGGTACTTGAAGTTGGGTTCCTATGGTATGAAAAAGCTGCGCAACGTTGCGGGGTACTTTATTAGCAAGGGCACGAATCAGGTCGGGCTTTGAAATGTCGATGTGTGAGACACAGGTAGAATGGTGGTAAGATTGAGTGCAAGTGGTTTGCTAGATGTCGGCAAGAGATGTATCTTGAAGGTGGACCAACTGATGACACGAAATGACCTTTGTATATGTACCTTTTCTGCTGCCCGCCGTTCTTGCTTGTCGGCAAGTTAGCAGCTATGCACACTCTCCTATAACTCCCTCCATTTCCCCACACGCAGTCCTCAGCTCAGGCAAGAAACGTAAATATCTCACCTACCTATCCCCGAAGTGGGCTCTGCGATTCAGCCTGACAACCCTTGTGCCTCAGCTCGCAGGGATATTGAATCCCACGGATTAGCCGCAGACGGAGGCCTGGCCACTGCAGCTACAGGAACCGAGCTCGTGGTCAACAATTTTTCGCGCAACTTCCCAAACAAAGTGTGCGGGGCTGAGGGGAGCGGGATTAGAGACACAAGCAGGGGGACCACAGCAGCTTCCGACGGGTTCGCAACACCTGAGCTGGCGTAGGGGTGAGAAACTCACAGAACAAGATGAAGTCGGCGGTCCTTCTTTTGCGTTTCAAGCTCTACCTTTGGGTCGCGATCACGATCTCAATGAGTGTCGTGCAGAGCCTGATCGAGGTCCCAATCACCGTGTGATACGCATACTTGAGACTGCGGAGTGCAGTTCACTTACGCACACGCACAGGTGAGCTCTCGTGACGTGCTTGAGCTCTCACCTGTCGAGTGGGGCTGATTTGCAGGTTCCTAAGCATCCCCTCCTTGTTGCAAGCTCCCTCCGTGCGCTTCTTGGCTATGTAGAGTGGCGTGACTTGGGGGTCATTGTCTGCCCACCGAGCATCTCTTCTTTAAGATGACATGGCACTGAAGCACTCTTCAAGTCGACACGTGTAGTCTCATTATCCGGGGCGACGTCGGGCAGTTGAACGGGCCGATTGGCTCTGCTCGCTCACTCCATTGTTCTAGCTCTAACTCCAAGACCGACCAAGTCCTTGGAATATGGCCCTACCATCGCGATCCGCTTCAAGTTCAAGAACAGGCTTCGGCTCAGAATTAGCGTTTAGGTGCAAAGGCCGTGCTCCAACTTTGATTCTCAATCCTGTCGACTGGCATTTCCCTTTCGATGACAACTGACTTTCACAATGGCCAAAGCGATGCCCGTCTTGCCTAGACATCTCATCCCACGCTTGCGGTCACGCCGGTCCGGGGCGGAACCACAGAGTGTAGCTGCGACGCACGCCCTCCTTTCGAAGCCCTTTGGGTTCGCCAACCAAAGCAGCACGTCATCACGAACTATAAAGTTTGAGTACCCTCCGCTTCAACTTTTGCGGGGAGAGATGTGCGAAATTGCATCTGGCTGGCGGTGGACTTGGTCGGTGAAGGTCCCTCTTGTCGGCAATCTCGTCGTGTCCAGGCCCTTGGCCTCCAAGAGAGAGAAACAGGAGGAGAGACGACAAATCTCGTCCCGGTCCGGTTGAACCTGTTGCGATGTCTAGCCGAGTCATCGGTCGATGTTCGGCCCCTTAGAATCGCGAGCCAAGACGGTAAGCTAGCGATGACGTTGGCGATCTGTTCCACGACCACGTTGCTCACAGCAAAGGATACACAAAGCGGTCCGGCTTCCGCAAGCTCAAATCACACACGACGCTTTCGACTTCAAGGTGATTGACATTCTCCCATAACCGCAAACGTCGACTACACCCTCGAAAAGTGGTTGACGAACCACCTCGTCCCATTGGGCCCACCATCATCCCGAACCACCATACCCGTCTTGGCCTCGATCATGTCCATCATCTCGTTGATGAGCAATATAGGCACGTCCTCCTTCTCGGCAATCTCCAATATCGATGCGCCCGAACCCCAGGGAGAGAGGTTGTCACCGTAGCTCGCCTCTTGCGACGAAGCTGTCGAGGCGATGGAACTGCCATCCGAGATTCGGAGTGCTTGCGCCTGTTCGATGCGCTTCATCTTGTGTTCCCACTCGAGCGTATCGAGGTAGTGCAGGATGCGCGAGGCAAAGGCGTCGTCGCTGTACTTGGGCGTATGGAGCACCGAGAGGCCTGATCGGAATGTCTTGATGCGCACAGAAGGGGACGTGATGTCGGGAAGGAAAGCCGCAGCAGAACGAAGCGCTTGCGGAGGGATCAGGGCCACGCCGCGTGCCCTGTTCCAAACGCACCACACCTCATCGAGCCCCACCAAGCCTCGACCTTGCAGCTCATCGTCCGAAACGCGAGGCAGCGATTCGGTGGTTTTACCTTTGGCCGCGATCCTTCCTGCGCCCATCAACCCTGCCCTTCGACCGCCCGAAGGGTTGCCAAGCAGCAAGCCAGCTAGCTCACGGGCTAGCTCACGGTGGTACTCGTCTTGATCCCTCGCCATGTCCTCGGTGACGGCAGGGGCCGGCAGACCGAGCTGCACAAGGGAAGATCGGATGAGTGTAGCAGCCTCTTGATCTGGCTGTGGTGCCGTGTCTGGCAAGCCAGCGGCCTTGGCTGCAGCAGCGGCTTGCTCCTGCTTTGTGAGTTTGGCGTTGAGCGACTCCGCAAACTCGACCATTTGCTTGGCTTTTCGCATGAGCGCTTCGAGGTCCTTGAGTGCGCCGTGCATATCATCATTCTGAGCGCGACTGGTGGAATCGACGGAAGAGAGGATGCCGTCGATACCGACCCTCTTCAGAGCAGCTGATCTGCCGTCGAGATCGACCATGCCCGCTGCAACGCGCATTGCTCGAGCATCGCTGGAAGCAGAAGGATTTGAAGCGCCTGCAGCTGTACCCTTGGTGTCGCTAGCCCAGGCTTTGGCTCGAAGCGTGGATTTGAGTAAGTTGTAAAACGCTTTGTCGCCGCCTTTACGGAAGCTGAGCTTGACGGAATCGGTTGAGGGGGGCAACGAGGACGATGCTGGGGTGGAAGCTCTGCTAGGTGCAGTACTGGAGCGCAAGGACAGAGCATCTGCCTCCGTGCTCTTGCGTGATGGTGTGCTCGGGGCTGTGAGTGAAGTGGTAGATGCTGCAGCGGAAGCTTGCTCTTGCTGCCAGCTGCGACCAAGATGGGAGCCGCACATTTCGCACTTGGCCATGGAAGGATGATTGAGGAAGGTGCATACGTCGCAGGCCAGGCCATCGTTCTGCTTTGATGCTGGTGGTTTGGAAGCGGAATAAGGAGGCTGTGCTATTGATGGCGGCTTGCTCGGGCCGGAGAAGGGGTCTGGCCGCGATGGATCTTGGCCACGATCTTGCCAGGTAGTTCGCTTGGGATTTGGGCGAGCAGGTTCCTTTGTTACTCCGCAGAGCTCGCAGACGGAACGACTGGCAGCATTGCTGAAGCCGCAGATGGCGCAAATCCAGTTGGAGGCCGCAGCATCAGAAGGAGTGGAGTCGGCGGCGGGAGCATCCACCCTCCAGTCCCTGCTCGGCGTCTTGCTGAGTGGAGCCGAGGTTGTGTACGGTGAGAGTGAGCTAGAGCTCGCCTGCTGCTGTTGTTCGACTGCATCGTCGGCATCTTTGTCCGGCTTTGCGAGGACGAGGGTGATCTTTGGACTGCTTTTGAGAAATCCAGCATAGTATTCGCTCTGCTTGACTAATTCCAGGTTCAAGCTGCACGAGTATCGATGTGGTTCCAGGTCGTCTACGTAGAGGAGGCGATGGGAGGTGAGGTAGACGGTGCCGTTGTTCTGATGGAGCACCTTGTCCTTGCCGTCGTAGAGGCCGATGCTGTCTTGCAAGCTGACGACCTCTTCATCGTGGAAGAGGAGTGCACCGATGGACGAGTTGCTCGCATCGATCTGCTTGAAGCGATCCATGTCATTCCATGCGAGCGGGCCACTGGCGTTGTGAGAGCGGTAGGCGAACCGAGGTGGTAGCAGTGAAGGTGACAGCTGATAAAGCGATGTCGTCCTCGGCTGTCAGTCAAGGGTCCTTTGTCCTTTGCTTCCTCCACTCCGCAATGCAGCCAGACGCCGAACATGAACACGGCCTGTGCGAGAAGACATGATGGTCTAACAATATCAAACTTATAATATAATATAACAACGGACGGGTCCGACTAAGCTTGGACGGACGTCGTCGTCGTGGCCATTAATCAGCCAGCCTGCCTGCCTGCCACACCCGAAAGGCGCCGGTTCGGCCTTTGCCATTCCACTTCACAATGTACCCTCGACTATGCCCACTTACTGCTGTCGAGTTTTGCCGCCCTGGGAATATCGGCAGTAGTGGATGGTACAATCTTGTCCTTCTACCTTGGAAGAAGGACCTCAGCCATCGCTCTAGTCTGCTGTAGAAGTGAACCTGTACGAAGTCTAAGCCCACTGCCAGCACAGCAAGCACAGATTCAAAAAGATGAGAAATGAATTCGCGAAGAAATGGAGTCACAAAAATTCCGAGAAGAAAAGAAGAGACGACCCAAAAACGGAGTCAGCCCTTGAGAAGAAAGCGAAAGCGTCGTTGTGGGAATGCAACACTTGTCTATTTGCTAGGCAACCCCGATCCTGTGGTTGGTCCGGCCCGACCTCGTCTGACCAATCCGCTTTGACCTTATATTTTCTCGCTCTTCTTCCTTTTTTTGGAGTGTGATTCTTCCGGCTGGGTCTCCTTGGTCCGGCTGCACTCGTGTGTTGGTTGCTCTCTCGCTCGCTCTTGTTCCGCGAAACAGCAAGCTCCTCCTTGATTCGCATCCTCTCACTTCTCTTCTTGTTTTCCAGTCCATCGCTACAAGGAGTCCATATCTGCTCCCACCCCACCGCTCCACGCATCCGTCGACGTTTTGTTTCGGCATTCCATAGGTGGACAGTCGGATACAAGAGGCACTGTCGGTGGATCGAGAGGCGGACCATCATACCATCATGGCAGAGGAGAACAACCTCGAGGCGACGGCAGCGACGGCCCAGACGCCAGCTCCTGATGCCGTCGAGCCAACAACAGAGATCGACGAGTCGCTCCTCCCCTTCGAGATCAACCTCTACCTCCCCAAACGCCCTCTCATCCCCTCGGCCGCCGCTTCCGCAAGCGGTCTTCCTGAAACTCCGTCTCCCCTCAAGGTCGCCGTCACACCGCAAGAGACGCTCAACGACCTCCGCATCACCATCACAGACAGTCCCGAAGGCTACTGGCTCGGTGCGTTCTGCTTCCGTAAGCCTATCGCCTCTGCTGCTTCTGCCGTCAAGGGTGCCAAGGTGCAGCTCGGCGAACGTGTTCCAGAGTGGACAGAGCTTCGTGAGATCTTCGACGGCATCCCCGTCGACAAGCGAGAGCTTCACGTCACTCACGTCGCCTTCAACGAGGCCGACGCCCGCGCACACGTTCAGCGTCTCCGTGATCTCCTCAGCGGCGGCGCAGCCGATCCTAGTGCCATTGGCGTCGATGCTGCCATCAGCGTTCAGGATGCCGTCAGAAACCCGCAAGAGTGGCGGCTCGACTCGGCCCGTCAGAACGCAAACGGCCGCGCTGCTGGCAAAAACGGTACCACGCAAGAGGAGTCCGAGTCGCAGCTTCCTCTTGTCGACTGGGCTGGCTGGCCTGCCGTCACCGCCATCGACCTCATCCCTTCCGTAGCCCGTCGTCCTCGCCAGCTGCCCGTCTGCCTCCGTCAGCTCTCCCTCGCTTCCTGGAACCCTCCGCCGCAGCACTACAAGCTCAACGGCCACCTCCTCTATCTCCAAGTAGGCACTCTTGAAGGTGAGGTCATCTTCATCACTGCATCCACCCACGGTTTCTACGTCAACCGCTCATCGGGTGCTCGTTTCGACCCCTCCCCCCGCCCCGCCGGCCAAGACTTCGCCTCGTGCTCCCTCTTTGACCTGCTCTGCGGCTTCTCTCCGCTCTTCCTCTCCGCCTTTGCAAAGCTTTTCAACGACCCGCTCTCGTCCCGAGACTACTTTTCCGCTGTTCCCGTCACCAACACCTTGCCTGCCTTCCCTTGGCTTGCCCGCAACCACACTCACACCGCAGACCCGCTTCGTTCCCAGGCCGCCTTCCTCCTCACAGGCGCCACCTCGGCCGACACTCTGGAAGGCACCAGGGACTGGAACGACGAGCTGCAGTCCGCCCGAGAGCTGCCCCGTACCACGCTGCCGGAGCGACTTATGCGCGACCGTGTGCTCAACCGCATCTACTCTGAATTCACCCAGGCCGCGGCTCGCGCCATCCCAAAGGTCGCTGCCGGCGAGGTTCAGGCTATGAACCCAATGGACAAGCGTGATGCACAGATGTTCATCGTCAACAACCTCTTCATCTCCAAAGGCGCCGACGGTGTCGACCTCTACCCTCACATGGGCGGCGACGAGGCCGCGCACGTTGCCGTCGGTAAGGACATCCAGGGCGTCAAGACACTTAACAGCCTCGACGTCGGTGGCCTGTGCCTGCTTGGCACCATCGTTGTCGACTGGAAGGGGGAGCGATGGGTCGCCCAGAGCGTTGTTCCTGGCCTCTTCCGCCGACGAGATGACACCGAAGACCAGCCAGAGGCTGTGCAGCAGGCTGAAGATGCTGAAGAGACCGCGGTTGCCAAGAAGACCACCGATAACAAGGATGGAAAGCCGGGCAAGGGCGACCTCAACGACGACACTCAAGTCGTCTACGGCGGTGTCGAGGGTCCAGAAGTGATCCGCGACAACGCCGCATTCCACAAACTTTTCCACCAGGTTGCTCAAACCCTTCATCTCAACGAGCACGATGTCGAGGATGCCAACGGCAAACAGCACCCGCTCTGGCTCAGCGTCGACTCCAAGGGTCTCCGCGGTGCCGATGGTCGCCGATACGTGCTCGACCTTGCACGACTCAATCCCGTCGATGTCAACTGGCTCGAGAACGACATTGCTGGTCAGGTCCACGGTAGCGCCTCCTCTTCGAGCCAGGAGGCACGTTACCCACACCGCATGACGCTGCTCCGACCTGAGCTGCTCGAGATCTACTGGGACAGCGAGTTCCGCAAGTGGGCTCGTGCCCAACTCGCAGCTCGCCAGGAGGCCAAGGCTGCCAAGGATGCCGAAGCCAAGGAGGCTGCCTCCAGCCAAGAAGAGACCGACAAGGTCGAGGCTGAGCAAGAGCAAGAGCCCGAACGTCTCGACTCGTCCGAGTTCAAGCTGACCTTTAACCCTGACGCCTTTGTCGAGTTCAAGGTGGCAGACGCCTCGGTCGAGGATGGCTCCAAGGTCATCACTCCCATCACGGACGAGTCGGACGCCAGCGTTGCAGCCGTTCGACAGGCTTCCGACTTTTTGCGCAAGGTTGCTATTCCTCGCTTCGTTACTGACGTCGCTGCCGGTCTCTTCACCGCTGCCGACGGTGCTGCACTGAGCCGACAGATGCACGCGCGCGGTATCAACGTCCGTTACCTCGGCTACGTCGCGCGCCTCTGCACGCCAGAAGCCAAGCAGGAGCTCGACCAGGACCTCATCAACAAGGCCGGTCCTGGCCACGAGGGTTTCCTCAACGCTTTCAGGCTCACGGTGCTGCAGGAGATGGTGCTGCGAGCCAGCAAGCGCATCTTGCGTGGTCTCATCCGCGACGTCGAGCAGGTCAACGTCGCTGCGTGCGTCTCACACTTCCTCAACTGCCTCGTCGGCGACAAGGTCAACGCCGCCCCCGAGGCCCGGCCTACTTCATCGCCGCTTTCCGATGCAACAGACGCAGAATGGACCAAGCTCACTCCCGAATCGCTTAAAGACGAGATCAAAGCCGAGATCCGCAAGCGCTTCCGCTTTGAGCTGCCCGCCTCCTTCTTTGACCAAGAGCTGCGACGCGCTCAACTGCTTCGAGAGGTGGCGCTGCGCACAGGTATCCAGCTCAAGCTGCAGGACTATGTTCTGGAGGGCAAGCTGGCCGAGGCGGATGGCAGTGTGTCGGATGACTCGCACGGTGAGTCGCAGATCAACGGTCACTCGGCCGGCGGCAAGAAGAGCAAGGGCAAGAAGAAGGGCGGAAGCGACCAGCAGAACGGCACCAAGAAGGCCAATGGCGCTTCCGCCGCTGTTGGTGCAGACAAGAAGCCCGCCAAGGTGGTGCGAACCACGAGCTTCGAGCCTGAAGACGTGCTCAATCTGGTGCCTGTGGTCAAGGACTCGACACCCAAGAGCACGCTGGCCGAAGAGGCCTTCGAAGCCGGCAGGATCTCGATCAGCCGCGGAGACCGCGATCTGGGACTGGAACTACTGCTCGAAGGCGTCAGCTTCCACGAGCAGGTGTACGGTCTTGTTCACCCGGAAGTGGCACGATGCTACGCGCTGTTTGCGACCATCGTGCACCACCTTGCCGGTCTTGTAGCCATGGAGCGCGCCGAGCTGATCAACCAGGCCAAGTCGGAGAACAAGGAAATCAGTGAGGCGGACCTGCCGCCGGTCAACGAGCACGTGAGCATGGCCAACGCTGTGCGATACCAGAGGCAGGCGGTGACCGTGTCGGAGCGCACGCTCGGTTTGGACCATCCGGAGACGCTCAACCAGTACATGAACCTGGCAGTGTTGGAGCGATCGGCGGGCAACACGCGCGAGTCGCTGCTGTGCCAGCGTAGGGTGCTCGAGTTGTGGAGCCTGCTGTACGGCAAGGAGCACCCGGACTGCATCAATGCGCTTTCCAACGTCGCCCTCACGCTGCAGAATGCTCGACTGTTCGAGCCGAGTCTCCGCGTCTACCGATCTGCGCACGAGCTGGCTTTGTCGCTGTTTGGCGCGGACAGCATCCACACGGCCAACCTGGCGCACGAGCTGAGTCAGGCGTACACGCTCGCTGGCGATCTCAAGACGGCGCTGACGGTGGAGAAGGAGGCGTGGCGCGTGTTCGAAGAGCGTCTGGGCAAGGAGGATGCGCAGACCAAGGAGAGCGAAGCGTTCTGTTCGAGCCTGGCCGCTTCTGCGGTGCGTATGGCCAAGTTGGAGAAGGAAGCGAGCGCTCGCCAGGCGCGTGAGGGTGCATTGGGTCTCGCTTCGGCTCGTCGAGGCAATGGAGTCATTGCCACTGCTGCTCCTGGCGCCATCGCGGGCACTGCTTCTACTGCAAGCGCCAATGCGAACGCGAACAAGTCGCTCGACGAGATGGTCCGCTTCATCCAGGGCGGTAACGGGACGCCTGCCAAGCCCAAGGGTAAGAGCAAGGCCGGTCGCAAGTAATCTGGACAAAGCCTAAACGACTTTCTTCAGTCAGGAAGGGTTCTGGATGGATCTGACTTTCATATCAAAAACATAGCATGGCATCAACCACTATACAAAAACATGACGAACCTGTTGTTGTTCGCATCCAACTCAAAAAGAATCGCACCACCTCTTTTTCTCTCTTTCCAATTCATTCGAGCGAGTGTGTGGTGTGCTGGCAAGCGTTGAAGCAGTGCTGCCGTTCACAAGACCAGCTACCAGCTGATTGCTCCGAAAGTGAGAGCGCGATCGGTCGAGGCATATGAAAGTGCGGGGGATCGACGTGCGGGGTAAAAGCCCGGACTGCATTCTGGGCATCAAGTGGCGTGACACCAAGCAGCCTTTAGTATCTTGTATTCAAAGTTAGCTGTTTGTACTCGACAAGCTACCGGCTGGCTTCGATGAACGGAGAGGAAAACCTCACGCCACCAGCTCGGCTGTTACGGAAGCCGTCAAGAGCAAGAGAACAAGTAGCGCACAGCCTTGTGAACACGATCTGACAAAGAGGTTCGGTTAATTTATCCTTCCGTCCCGCTCGGTGATGCGCCGAACCAGGGACTCAATTGCAGACGCTGCTATGTCGAGCACTGCTTGTGTCTCTTCTGTATACTCTAAAGTATTGCAGAGGCGGTCGAGTTGAGCCGAGCAAGACCACGTCGTCAGCAGAGAGGGTGTGGCATCTCCCCGCGTGCCAGAAGAGAGATATGAATTGCCGTACCGTATCAGGACGAGCCTCGCGTATGCGTCTTTTGAGCGCGAAGAGATAGGCTTTGCATAAACTAGCTGGCGCCTTTCGACGGTGTTTGCGGATCGTCAAATTTGCCTGCTTGCCAAAGAGACCCACAAGCGATCAAGCGACACAGTGACGCTCAAAAGATACGGCCGTCCGTTGAGGTTTGCTACTCAGACCCCGTCCAAGCGAGTCGTGCGATTTCGCGCAAATTTGCGATAGCCTGGCTGCCTGTCTGCTTTGGTGGATTTCCAAGCTTGTTTCGATTTCGACTTTGCCTTTTTTCCTGTTTTTGGAACGAAATGGCCCCACTTTCTCAAGCTCAAAGTCCCCACGCGAACGCGCTTTGTTCTTGCTCTCGCTCGACACGTCGGTCGGCTTTGAGATCGAGAGGCAAATGGGGTAAAGAAAAAAAAGGGTTCTCGAGCAGAGCAGCACACAGAGCCTCTCAAAACTCATGAAATGATTAACTTGAGAAGAACTTTTTGGCTTTGCTCCCTTCCCAAAAAAGCTGAATTGGCTGTGCCAGAGAAGCGTGGGCCAATCCGATAGCAGAACCGCTGCCACTCGACGATCCTTGCTCCTGTTGCCACTCGTCTGAATTCTCTCTCTCTCTCTCTCTCTCTTCTTGTCGCGGAGGGCTTATTTGCTCGACTGAAGGGTTACTGCCGGTGCGTGCCTCTCGTGTGCGTGTGTCTTTGCGTGTTTGCGTGTGTGTCTTGTTCCTGTCGCTGCCCTGGTCAGAAGGCGGCCATCATTTGCTCGGCCAACTTGCTTGACGCCCAATTTCAGCTGCACTTTGCGCCCCTCGCTTCTCTGCGCTTGTGCCGCAATTCGTTACTTTTACACGCACGCTCGACACACACAGACACACTACACACGCACCGCTGCTCTTCTGTCTCTCTTCTCTCCGCTGCCCTTCCTCTTCTCGGTTTGACAGCTGCCCATTGATTGTACATCCGACCTTCCCTCCTTGACTCTCTCGTCACCATCACCCCTCTCCCCCCTCAGGCAGGCGAGCAACTCGTAGCCCTACTCCGCACCTCTCCCTTTGTGTGGATCATTAAGGTCGTCCGTCTGCTCTCCATCCTACTTCGTCCCTCGTTTCGCCGCCACCGCTCGTCTCCACCATACACAGAAAAAGGTCCGGCTCAACTCCGACCTTGCTTTTCTTTCTTCTTCGACGGCCACGACGAACGCTCGTTCGCTGGATCCTGCTCGCCTCAACGGTCTGCTCAAGTGGCTGCTGTCCGGTCGTCACCGCCTCAGGGCATCGTCACTACCCTCGCACATCTGCTTTGCAAGATTCTTTCTCTTGACCCCCACGCATGCCTTGTTTTCCCACTTGCTAGTCTATCGTCGACCCTACAAGTAACCCCTTCGAACGCTCCCATCTTGTAAATTCCCCTCCACCCGGCGTCGCTCGTCAAGCTCAAGCAACTCTTGCCTCGCATCGCTGCCGCGTCACGTCACCGCCTCTTGGCTCTTGAATCCCACTCGCAAGTTGACGTTTCCGCCGCCACCATGTCGTCTGTCTCCGCATCTTCGTACAGCAGCGGCGCCTCGTCCATCGGCATCTCGGCGCAGCCCCTTTCGCTGCCTAAGATCATGCTCAGACGCCTAGCCAGGGCCGCATCTCAAAATCCCATCGAGGTCATCGTCACCATCTTTATCATCGTCACCCTTGCCTACTTTCAGCTTCTCCACGCTGTCACTCACTCCAACTTCTTCGAGCCCATCTCGATCGAGGCCACCAGCTTGGCTTCCAGCTCCTCCTCTTCTGGCCTCTTCAAGTGGGCTGGCGCCGCCAGCAAGAAAGCCGCTGCCACTGCACCATCAACGTTGTCTACGACTCTCACCTCGACCGCCGCCGATGCCGACACCGTCTACGTTCGAAAGGCCGGCTCCGACAACCTTTGGCAACCCCTCAGCCAGCTTGGCGCAAAGGGCAGCGTCGAGGATGCAGACGCCCTCATCAGCCCTTCCTCTCAGACCTTCTTTGTCGAACCCGTCCTCCTGACCAGTGCACGCGAATCCTACATGGCCTCTCAGGTTCAAGAGTCCATCCTCCCATCGCTCTCCACTGACCTCGTCGCTACCCTAGTGAGCCCCGAGGTCTCCGCTGTGCTCGTCCAGGACGCCGACTCACACCACTCGGCCTACGTGTTTGGCAAGACTTTTGTCGATAGCCAGGACAGCAGTGCCGCCGACCAAGCGCTTCTTCGCAACGACTTTCTCACCAAGGTCGTCGATCCCTCGCTCCTATCCGCCTCGCTCTCCAAGGCGACTCGCTCGATTGCCCGACCTAACTCGGTCGCCAAAGCCTCGGCCGCCGAGATCCAAGAGCTTTACGACAACCTTCGCATCGTTCCCCTCGTCCCCGATGGCGAGTTCAACCCCTATGCACCCAACAATCTCAAGGGGAAGCGCGGCGCCATCAACACCAACGAAGAGATTCAGCGCATCCGATGGATGGCCTACGCCGTCAAGGCGCTCGTCATCCGCTTCTGGGCTCTGCTGAGAAAGGCCGACTCTGCCGACATCTTTGTCATGCTCTCGGCCTACATCCTCATGCACGGCACCTTTGTCAACCTCTTTCTCTCGATGCGCAAGTTTGGCAGCAACTTTTGGCTCGGCGCTTCGGTGCTCATGTCGTCCATCTTTGCCTTCCTCCTCGCCATCACTTTTGCATCCTTGCTCGGTGTTACGGTCGATCCCATCTGTCTCTCCGAGGCGTTGCCTTTCCTCGTCATCCTCGTCGGCTTCGAAAAGCCCTACCTGCTCACCCGCGCCATTTTCACGCATCCCGAGATCACGCCTTCTACCATGTCGCTCTCCAGCAGAGAGCGCTCCGAGCTCATCCTCAGCAACCTCGACCAGGCTGCCAAACCAGAGATTGGAACGCTGGGCAAGACGCCGGCGGCTGCTGCCAACGGTGCGGTGGCCATGTCGCGCGAGGAGTCGTTTGTGCGTGCCTTGACCGCACGACTCAAGAGCGAGGACAGCCTGCGCTGGGCTGAGCCCACCCCCATGCCTGCTCACGAGATTGTCGTGTCTGCTGTCAACCGCGTCGGCGTTCCCATCATCCGCGACTATCTCATCGAGATTGCTGTCATGGCTGTCGGTGCCACCAGCGGTGTCAGCGGGCTTCGCGAATTCTGCCAGCTCGCCGCTCTCATTCTCCTCTTTGACTGCATCTTCCTGTTCGCGTTCTACGTCTCCATTCTTACCGTCATGGTGGAAGTGCACCGCATCAAAGTCAAGCGCGGCGTCCGCAAGCCCAAGGTCAGCGCAGAGCTTAGCCTCGATCCCGACTCGGCGCCCGCCAGCCCACTTTCGGACAGCTCTACCTCGCGAGACTCGAGCCCCACGCCTTCGAGCCGACCTCTGTGGAAGAAGGCGCTCCACGCCGTGTTTGGCTCTGCGCCCTCGGACAAGCGTCGCAAGTCGGAGAACCCGCTCGGTCGTCTGAAGCTGCTGCTTATCACTTCGTTCCTTGTTCTGCACTCGTTCAACTTGATCTCGACACTCACCCGCCAATCGGCCATCACGCGCCACCACGCCACCTACGAGCCCTCACCCTACCAGATCGTGGCCGAACAGTCGCCCATCTTTGGCCCTGCAGCTTCCTCGGCCATCGCTCCTCTTCTCGCTCAGCTCTCGCAGTCGCAGCCCGGAGACGTCGACCTTGTCGCCCGCATCTCGGAGCCTGTCATCCTTGTGCTGCTCGAGGCTAACCATGTTGTGTCGTCTTCGCGAAGCACCCTCGCGAACGCCGCCCTCAACGCGTCCGGAGTTTACGCGCAGGTCACTTCTGCCGGAGTGCGCCCCGTTCCCGTCGGCCGTGCAAGCTCGTCGCTCGCCGTCCTCGACAGCCTCATGAGCGGCTGGACCGTTATCGTTGGCGATCCCGTCATCAGCAAGTGGATGTCTCTGGCCCTCGGTATTAGCATTTTCCTCAACGCATACCTGCTCAAGGGGATCGCCACTGGCAATGCAGCTCTTTCCGAGGGCAACGCAGCAGGTGCCGCCGCCTACGCCGCCGCGCGCTTCATCGGCGCTCATCTGGACAGCGAAGCCAAGGCCATCGAGGAGCACACTGATCGTCTCAGCAGGAAGTGGAACGCACGCGCAGAGAATGGCAGACCGGCGGTTCAGACTCGCGGCCACAGCGCCGACGGCATCTCGGAATACCACAATCGACTCGCCAAGCTCTCTGCTGCTCACGTCTCGGCTCCGCTCTCCAAGCTGACCCGAGAAAACGACAAGTTGACGTCCAAGGATGCTTCGACCAACGGTGCCGGCGCCAACGCCGTGCCCGCTGACGCTATCAAGCCTGATGCTATGGACGCTGTCAAGAAGCCGGAAGTTGCGCCCAGCTCGGACGGCGACGGTGCCGTTTCCACTCCCGGACAGCGTGGACAGCAAATTCGTCTGCAAGACGCAACCTACGTCGGCCCTGACGGCGAGGCGGTCGTTCGCCCTCTCGAGGAGCTGGTCGAGATCTACGCAGGTGGTGCTGGTGTCTTTTTCCTCACCGACGAAGAGGTCATCACTCTCAGTCAGAACGGCAAGATTGCAGCTTACGCCTTGGAAAAGGTGCTCCAGGATCATGAGCGAGCGGTGCGTGTCCGCCGAGCTCTCGTTTCGCGTGCTTCGTCCACTCGAACGCTCGAGACCTCGCTGCTGCCTCACCGTGACTACGACTATGGCAAGGTTATGGGAGCCTGTTGCGAGAACGTGGTTGGCTACATGCCCATCCCTCTTGGTATTGCCGGCCCGCTCAACATCGACGGCCAGATCATGCCCATTCCCATGGCTACGACTGAGGGCACACTGGTGGCTTCGACTTCGCGCGGGTGCAAGGCTCTCAATGCTGGAGGTGGCGTCACGACAGTGCTCACGCAGGATGCCATGACTCGTGGACCGGCGCTCGAGTTCCCTAGCGTCGTTCAGGCGGCCAAGGCCAAGCGCTGGATCGACTCGCAGGAAGGTGCCTCGGCGATCAAGGCTGCCTTTGACTCGACTTCGCGATTCGCCCGTCTCTCGTCGCTGCGTTGCGTGCTGGCCGGTCGAACGCTGTATGTGCGATTTGCCACGTCGACCGGTGACGCCATGGGTATGAACATGATTTCAAAGGGCGTCGAAAAGGCGCTCGCCCTGATGACCGAGTCGCAGTTCCCAGACATGAAGGTGCTCTCGCTGTCCGGCAACTACTGTACAGACAAGAAGCCGGCTGCGATCAACTGGATCGAGGGCCGAGGCAAGAGCGTCGTGGCCGAAGCGGTTGTGCCCGGTAGTGTGGTGCGCTCGGTGCTCAAGTGTACCGTTCGCGATCTAGTCAACCTCAACACCAAGAAGAACCTAATCGGTTCTGCCATGGCTGGTTCCGTCGGTGGATTCAATGCGCACGCTGCCAACATCTTGACCGCCATCTACCTCGCCACGGGTCAGGATCCCGCGCAGAACGTCGAGTCGTCCAACTGCATTACGCTCATGGAGGCTGTCAACGACGATCAGGATCTTTTGATCACCGTTTCGATGCCGAGCATCGAGGTGGGTACCGTGGGCGGCGGAACGGTCTTGCCACCGCAGCGATCCATGTTGGAGATGATGGGTATTGCTGGAGCACACCCGACGACGCCGGGAGCCAACGCACAGAGGCTGGCACGCATCATTGCAGCTTCGGTTATGGCCGGTGAGCTGTCGTTGATGGGTGCGTTGTGTGCTGGACACCTGATCCAGGCGCACATGAAGCACAACCGTTCAGTACCCTCGACGCCGGGCACGATGACGCCGTTGCCGCGGCCCGAGACGCCCAAGCACTTTGCTGCGTCAATGACGCCGCTGGTGGCGCCGTCGGTTGGGCAGTCGAATCGAGGCTCACCGACGGGCACACGGACCATGTCGATGACCAACCTTTCGATCCCTGCGTCGGATAGCACCGGGCGAAAGCTGTCTCTTCAATAGAATCGCACCAACACAGACACGCACACACGCACAGACGCACTTTCACTCAAGGAACGGATGCGGTCTTCTCGCAAACCCCAAAAACCAATTGTACATATCAAACACACATTATACACTTTGATGCCTTTTGCTATTCACTCAGTGACCAAAGCCGTGAGCGGATGAGAGCGAATCGGTGCCTACCCTGGAATGATCTTTGAGCTGAGGAGCGCTTTCGTACACGATGTTGGTGGGGGCGGCTCTGGAGTAGCCAGAGGATTTGCCCTTGAAGCCGAGGAATTGGATGCCGGAGTGTTGTCCGCCGAGGCTGGCTTCGACGAAGAGGGTGATGCTGTCGGTGTTGGACCATTTGACGGGGGGTAGGGGGAAGCTGATGACGTCCTTTGTGTCTTGGACGGTGGGGATGCTGTCGAGCTTGGTGGTCTCGGGGCGGTCGGTGATGTCGTCGAAGTCGAGCGCATTGGGCGGCAGGTTTCTGTAGAGCTTGATCACACTCGGTGTGAGGTCCGGTTCGGCGGCGGGTCGGAAGAGGAGCGTGGTAAGCTTGACGGAAGAGGTGAAGGGAATGTGGATGATGAGCTGATCGTCGGCGTCCGAGGTTACTTGGGGCTCCGGGTCCGTGCGTCGCTCCCATGGCTTGATGGTGAGAGCCGCAGAGTTGGGGACGCTCTCGTTGAGCGCCACAACGCGGTCCCGATCAATGCTGCTGTAGAGAAGGTCCTGATCGCCTTCGTTCGGCTTGACGTGCGAGTCGTCGTCGTGGTGATCGTGCCCGCACCCTCCGCTGTGCGTGTGATGGTGTGACATGGCTTTTCAGATGAAAACCTGTCGGCGGTGGCTGGTTGAGATCGAGAGTGGCGAGGATGGGTATGCTTCGGTGAATCTCGCACTGTCGAAATGCGTGTTGTGGCTGAGCAAGGCGTTGCTCGAAGAAAACCTCGTTCGGGGGGAGATGATGGTTGAAAGGCGAGAAGTTGCTCATAGGTCGGCGTTGGTTGGTGTTGCTGTTCAGAACTGAGCTCTACATGCAGAAGTGTTGGTCTCTTTTTTCGTCCAGCGGATTACGATTGGCGCGCGGTCCGCGGAAAGCTCACGGTAGTCTATGCACCCGCGCACGCAAAGGTCGTCTCAAGCGTCGGCTCAATGACTGGTTCGGTCACTACACCATGCATCAATGCATCAAAGTAACGTCCAGAGAAGCTCAGTTGACACCGCAAACGGGCCGGAAGCGTACTAAACGCCGCCCCAAAGCACGCTGTAGAGATCTAACAATGTATGGCCCAAAAATGGTGGAGAAGGCTAAGCCGCGCTACATGACATCACGCTACACGACGGAATCAGCCTTGGCACTCGCCTTCTCGCATCGAAGCTCGACTGACTGATTGTCTTACCGAGACCTCGACATATCATTCCAAATCATTGTTCTCACTTTCGGCTCTGTACTGTATCGACAAACAATGAGAGCTTCGAAGAATCGGCAGGAGGGGGAAGAGTCGTCGACAGGTTCATGGCATCGGCCAACTTTGTCCAGCGGACAAGCGAGAGGAAAAGTGGGCGGGTGAACGAGTTCAGGGTCCAGTTGGAAGCACAGTCACGCCGACATGCCGCGTGACGACGATTCGGGTTGGCACCTTTCCGATGAGGCTTCCCGAAGCAGCGAGGCAGCAGCATCGGTAGCGCCTTGGCTGGCAACGGAAGCGTTGTCCGGCGTCAAGTAAATCCGGCCCTGCCATTCCGACGAACAAGGTGACGTGCCAAGACGTGTTTCAACCGCACAGTCCACCTAACCCCCTTCTCATGCTTACTCTCCCCTCTCCACTCTCCCCTCTCTTCTCCCAACACCACCACCATCCTGACGCGGAAGACATAGTAGGCCTACTGCTGATGACTTCAAGATGCCAACCCCAACGCAAGGCGTCCAGCACAAACATCGCGATTACTACTCTGAGAACTCGCCCATCCCTTCCATTCAGCGCTTTTTCAAAAAGGGTCTCTCGGAAGTCATTGCAAAGCGCAACCTAGCCGACTCGGACACAGATTCAGGAGCTGAGGAAGCCGAGAATGTAGCAGCAGGTGGCGCTGGTGGTGCCGAGCCGTCTGAGCTCTTCAACACCTCTAACACTGCCGCAGCAGAGACCGCGCAAGATCAGCAAAAGCCGCATAAGAAGCGTCGCTCGGGCCTGTTTTCCAGTTCAAAGTCGTCTCAGGATAGCCAGCGAGAGGAGAAGCGTTCACAGGACGCACAAGGCGACTCGGGCGACGAAAGCGGAAGCAACGCCCACCAGAGCGCAGATCAAGCAGACAAAGCCTACAAGCGAAGCCGCACCCCTCGCAAGGTGCGCGACCCGGTCACCGGCCGTGATACCTGGATCCACGATACTGGCAAGCGCGAGTATCGCCATACCCTGGCTCGAGCAGAAGCCGGAGACAAACTTGGCAGAGAGCAGGTGCTGCAATCCAACCTGCGCTCCAATCTCACCTCAAAGTCCTTCCCACCTGCAGCTCCACTGCCCACGTCCGTCCTTCGAATCGATCGGCGCCTGCTGCCGTTTTTTTCCATTTGGTCTCTCATCACCGCCTTCCGGATCGTACCGGCGTGGCTCAGTGTCGCTCTCAATGCCTGGCTATTGTGGTGGGGCTGGCGCACCTTTCTGTCGCGGGTTGAGGACGATAGATGGCATCGGGAACGACGACGAGGTGAACAAGCTAGGTCGTTTGACGAAGTTGAACAAGACGAAATCGAGCAAGGATTGCCGCAAGGAATTGCAGAGGGCGCGGAATGGCTCAATGGGATTGTGGAGGCACTGTGGTCGGTCATGAACCCAGAACTCTTTTCGTCGCTAGGTGGCACGCTGGAAGACGTCATGCAGGCCTCCATACCAAGTTTCATCCATAGTGTCAAGGTTGAAGACCTCGCACAGGGATCGACTCCGCTTCGCATTACAGGCCTTCGAATCCTTCCGGATGGCCAGGTGAATGGTATGGTCGAAGACGCGCGCAAGAAGAGGGCTCAACGACTCTCAAATGAAAAGCAGGCTGGAGACCAGGACGAGTCCGATATCGAGCAGCAAAAAGAACAAGACGACGTGGATCAAAGCGAACACTATGTCAATCTCGAACTTGGCTTTGTCTATCGAGCTCGACCCACATCCAACGGCGTCGGAGGTGGCAAGCATCGCAATGCACACCTGCTCATCAAGTTCTGGCTCGGAGCACGAAAGCTGCTTATGCTCCCCCTACCCGTCTGGGTCGAGATCAAAGGCTTTGTCGGCAAGGTACGCGCACGCGTACAGCTTACCTCGGATCCGCCCTTTGTCAAAGACGTCACATTTACCTTTTGCGGCTTGCCTCGCGTGGGCATCGAGGTTGTCCCACTGCACATCAACACTTCGCACATCCCTTTCCTTTCGAGTTTTATCGAAAGCTCAATCGATGCGGCTGTGGGCGAGTTCGTCATGCCCTCCTCGCTGACGATGGACGTAGGCGAGATGCTGATGGGGGACAACATCAAGCGTGAGGTGCTGGCGCTTGGTGTGGTGGTGGTGTGCATCCACTCGGCCACCGATCTCGAGAAGCAGGATATCCGCGGGTCCTCCGATCCGTACTGTACGCTGAGTCTGGCAAAAGTGGGCAAGATCCTGTACAGCACCCGGGTCGTCTTGAACGAGCTTTCGCCGCGGTGGGAGGAGCGGCATATGATTCTGGTTACCAGGGAGAACCTCGATTCGGACGACAGGGTCTCGATCGCGTTGTGGGACTCGGACCGGTTCTCGCAGGACGACATGCTGGGAATCGCCGAGGTGAATCTGGTGGATCTGGCAAGGCACCCGAATAAGCTCTTCAAGCGGTCCGATACGCTGAAGGGTCTGGACAGGGAGAGATCTAAGCAGGGGATCGTTCATTGGAGCTTGGGTTTCTTTACCAAGGCTCCGTCTATGCGCCGAGAGCCGAAAGCAAGTGGAGAGGACAGTCGCAAGATAGGCAGCGCTGAGAACGAGGCAAGTGTCGAGAACCAGAACGACCGGGAACAAGATTCGAGCGTTAACGGAGTTGACGAGCCAGAGCACGATGGCAAGGAGATGGACAGCAAGTCGATCGAGCCTGACAGCCCATTGACGCAAGACGCCATCGACCGCGAGAAGAATACGCAGACACGGCATCAGGCGACGTCGGTCGATTTCGAGCCTCCGGACCCTAGCCTTCCCTCGGGTATACTGTCGATACAGATCCATCACATTGCCAACCTTGAAGCCACGGACGGCCATGCTTCGCTGCGCTCGCGCAAGAAGGACGAGCCGGGTCAAGACGTCGACACGGTCGAGACGGAAGACGACCCAGAGCACGCACCGTCAGCGTACTGCCGTATCATCCTTAACGACGAGATCATCTTCCGGACGCGTACCAAAGCGCTCAACTCGAATCCGTTCTACAATGCGGGCACGGAGCGTTTTATTCGCGACTGGCGACGAACGCTTATCATGGTGGTGGTGTACGACTTCAGGGTGCGCGAGGCAGACGCTATCCTGGGTGTTGTGCCGATCAAGCTGTCGGATCTGTTCAAGGAGAGCTCGCAGGTGACGCGGTTCTTCCCGCTTGCCGGAGGGGTGGGCCACGGTCGGATCCGGCTCTCGTTGCTCTTCCGTCCGATCCAGCGTACCCGGCGTGACAAGAACCGGCTCGGTTGGAACATCGGCACTGTTCGTCTGCTGTCTTCGCCCGTGGCGACTGACTTTGATGAGACAAAGGGCGCCAGTGGACACGATTTGCACCTGGTCGCGCTGAGAGCTTCGACGCTCGCCGGAAGCGCCAAGATCGCAGCGAGCAGAGCACGATATGTGGACAGGGAGTCGAAGGCGGCGGTCGAGTGGAAGCTGAATGACGCCGAATTCCCGTTCAAGGTGCCTGCACGGAGGAGGTATGCTGCGCCGTACGTGATCGAATTCCGCGCGCTGAGCGCGTTGGGCAAGCGCAAGACGACGCACATGTGCATTGTTTGGCAGCAGGACCTGACAGACGACGAGGTGGTCGACATGAGGCTACCCATCTGGCGTCCGCTGCCTGGGGGCGGGTTTCATCGTCTGCGTCAGAACTATCACGATTTCCGCAACGAGGCGGAAGCGGAAAAGTTGGGCGTGGAGAGGATCGGCTACTTGTGCGTCAAGATGCAGTTCAAGTCGGGGCTGGGCAAGGTGCACACCAAGTTCGACGGCAATCCAGGGGCCAAGACCGTCATGGACGCGTGGCGGTGCTGCGTCGCGTTGGGGCTGAGGAGTGTCAGCGGAGACTTTGCGAATTCGAGGATGAATACAGAGGGGTATCTGGAGGAAGTAGACGATGTGGTGCAGCCTGGAACGGACGACGACGACAACGACGCGGACTCAACCGATTCCGATGCGGAACCAGACGCGGGCTCGGCGGAAGCAGGAGGGGGAGAGGGAGGAGAGGGCTTGCAACGCAGCCGCTCGCTCAAGGACAAATTTACCGACTGGAAGGCGGAGAAGAACGAGTTGCATCGTCAGCACAAAGGCATCAAGCAGTTCAAGCCGGTGCGTACCATGACGTGGATTGGGCAGAGCGCGAAGAGTGCAGGTGTAGGGTTGAAGGACAGGTTTGATATGCAGGATAGGAGGGATCAGCATGTCGAGACTGAGCTGTGATTGAGAGGTTCACTTAGATGACGAAACGAGCTTCTAGCTTCTGTGCGACCAGGACATGCTTGTGCCAGTGTCTTGCAGAGCGTCCAAGGTGAAAGTGAAAGTAGGAGCTCGAGGCAGCGTGTGCGGGGTTGAGTTTGCCACCCGCTACGAAACGATCGACCAAAATAGGGCTCGGCACTAAATGCAGAGCTGTCTAGCCGGCGTCGGTGTCTCGAAACTCTGCTGCAAGCGACTGTTCTTCTCTTTGGCTGCTCGCCGAGCTGCGTCGTGTTTCCGCCGCGCTGAAAAGGAGGGTTTTTGTTTTGTTTATGCACCATGCAGATCATCACACGCTAGACGTATGCAGGCAGTGCAACCGGCAACCACCCCCAATCAACACACCAACACTGTAGTGTCGGTCCGCTTGTTGAATACGCTAGAGCGGAGCGAGTCGGTCAGTGTATTCGATGCGAATGGTTTGATTGTGGCTTTGGAGGGAGAGGTTTTAGGTGGTGAAAGGTCGAGAAGGAGGTGGGAGGCGGAAGCATGCAGATGTGCGGGCCCCCTGTGTGGCACTAGGCGATAATGTGACGATTTGAGCGGGAAGCAGAGGCTTGTGCGGTGGGAACGAGGTCGGAGGAGGGTGCTTAGGTGAGCTCGGAAGAAGGACAAACATAGCAGGGTTCGTTGCTCGTTGCACCGCCCCCGGCTTGTTTGAACGTCTTCCTTTCCTTCGTTGTGTAATGGCCTTCGCAGTCCGATCTCCGTGCGAAGCTGTCCCTTTGGTGCTTCTTCTATCTCATCCACGTTTGGTATCTCCTTGCGTTCTACAAAAACGACTTGTTCTCAACACGAACTCTTTTTCCTTCGCTCAGCTTGCTCGCACCACAGTAATCTTCTGCTTCGACTCGACTCCTGATCCGGCTTTGCTACCAACTTGGCGTGCTTCTCGATCTTCTTACAGTCTTCACTGTCACCTCCCAACTCAATCTACACATCCATCACAACCTTGCAGCTCTCCAATATGGCCCGCTTCATCTCGCTCCTCAGCACCCTTTTCGCAGTGTGCACCACGCTGGTTCTCGCTCAAGCCTCCAACGACGACCCGCGCGGCAAGGAACTCTACGTCAACTATCCTTCATGCGACTACTACCGTTGCCAAGTCACCTGGTACCAGAAGCAGTCCGTCTATGTCAACTGGCTGAATGCGCCCAAGGGAGGCCTCAAGATTCAGCTTGCCCCGCAGGACGGCGTAACGGGACTTCAGACCTATACGATCACGGACAAGGTCGGCAGTGTCCACGGATTCAGCGACCACAAATGCAACAGTGCCGGTACGGGTGAGAAGTGCGGGCGCTTCGACTGGGTCGTTCCGGCAAATGTCAAGCCGGGCCAGTATCAGGTGATCGTCACGAGCCTTGCGCACCCGGACAAGTACGTCGGGTACACGGATACCGTCGTGGTGAAGAAAGCAAAGTCGACGGCTAAGGCTAAGGGCAAGGCAAAGAGACACGACGTACAGAGGCTGGAGTAGTATAGTGCAAGCGAGGTAGAGTGTAGCGTTGCATTGTGCGAGTAGAGGCAGTCTGGTGTGCGGTCGAGAGATGGATTGTTTCTCCCCCCCTTTCTGGCTGTGTGTAGAGTTGGTTTCGAGTCCTTTCAATCCAAGCATATGCATCTTCGTTTTCTGTGTTTGTCAAAAAGACGACTGGCGATGTCAAGCGATGGGACTGAAGCAAATCACTCGAAGCCTGAGCGAGACCGCCAATCACCAACGTATCTGTTCCCATGCGCAAGAACAACAGAGTTCCTGTCGCCACGGTCAAGGCCCGGTTTTCTTTGACGCCCGGGTAGCTCATGTCATGTCGTGAATCAGGCGCTGCAGAAGGCGCCGTAGCGTGTGCACGGCACTGCTAGGATCGCTTGGCGCTCGCTCTCTGAGATCCAGATCATTGCTGCCACGCTAGCGCCACAGGTAGCATACCGCCCTGCGTCACATCACTTGACCACGCACACTTCCATCTTACAATGGCGCAATGCGGCCCCACTACATTTACGGTGTCGATTGAGCCTTCTTCATTCACAGTCGCACACAAGGACCAAACTACCATGCCGGTTACTGCTTTACGAATGATCAAATTTTGTTCACCTTGGTCAAGGGTGCAGAGTGTGTATGTGTGCGTGCGAGGGGGTGGACGTGTTAAAAAAGGATGGCTACGTGCTGAACGAAGAGGCGACCGGGACTCGTCCAACATCGAAGATCATCCTCAGCGTCGAGCATGAGAATTATACAACGGGTTCAATTAAGCCCATGGAATACCCATGTGGGTCACTTTTGGGGGTGTTGAAGAGGAGAAGAAAGACGCGAACAAGGATGAGGAATCGCAACGCGACTGGCTGGGCGATGCTGTGCCGATCGAGTGGTGAGACCCCAAGGGTGCTGATGCGTGTTCGAAGCGAACCAAAGTCGCCTAGCGCTGAAATGTTGTGAGAGGAAATGATGCTGGTATGTCGACAGGATGCTGAGAATCGGCGGATGCGCAAGACATGGTTTACTTGCGGCCCTTGACGGGCTTGCCGATCTCAACAACGTTGAGACCAGGGGGAAGCGACTGCTTGAGCTTCTCAGCCTTCTGCTTGTCGTCAACCGAGAGGGTGTAGAGGAAGCGCGAGCATCGGATCTTGAACTTGGTCACCTGCTTGCCATCGGCACGGGTGGTGCTCTTGACGCGGGCGGCCGAAGCGTCCTTTCTGCGAGCAATCTCGAGGAATTTCTTGATGTCGGTAATCTGCTGAGGCTGTTGAGAGTTGGACGCAAAGAGCGAAAGGGTCAGAGATGCTGCTATCTCGAACAATGGCGGTACAATCCAGCATAGGAACCCCGATCATATGTGTCGAAGAGCAGAGATTTACGCTAGTGCGCATGGTGAACTTCCAACTTCCAAAGTAGATCGTTCCAGCAATACAAGCCCTCCTGGCTCAGCTCGTAAGTAGCCTATGAGGTGATGTAGCGTCTGGACCAGCTTGTCCGCTGTCGTCTTCCTGCGTGCCTTGGTTCGACCAACTGGAAGTACCTATCCTCCATGGCACTGGGATCCATCTAGGTTTCAACAGGTATCCGGACGAGCAGCTATGCGATGGTGACTACTTTCGGCTGCACATGATCCAATCGTGGTACTGCTGATGCGTCCATTCCTGGACCCAGTGACACTGGATAACATGTCCAGTCACCTGCTTGCACTTCTGCCTCTTGACAGCCTAATGTGTCTGGGATCGTGCTGTGTGCCATTGTTCCTCCCACGAACAGGTGCGCCTGCTCTGCATGGACTTGTTTTCGAAAGATAATGCCGGGTCTTTTGTCGCTATCGGTCAAAAGTCATGCTTCCTAGTCCCCGGTCGAAAGTCGTGTTGCGGGTGATGATGTCGGTGGTTGCTCTCTGCTCTTCGTTCATGGACGCATATGTGTCGTCGGGATGTGCTGTCGAATGCTGGATGCTGATGATGCTGATGCTTACCATCTTGACGGATCTCTGTATGTGGTGAGGGGTTCCTGTAGGGACGGAAGAAGAGATTGATGTTGACGGGCTCAACTCATTCCAACGCGGAGTGGTCTCGCGCGGCGCTGTCGAGCTTCACTCGCTCATTTCTAACACCGGCTCGAACACTGGCAAGGCAGGATACCGACTCTGGGAGATAGTTCGACTTCTCAGCCTCAACATCGCTGTTTCCAGCCAATTCCCAGATCGGCCCTCAAAGACAGGCTGTTCTAGCCTGCGTGCCAAATTTGCTGCAGAAGATGACTTCGGCCGAGCAGCAAATTCCACGTGACGAATTGCTTCGTCTATGAGTTAGGCACCAAATCAGTCTCTTGGCAAATTTCGATCAGGCAATCGAAACATTCTAACTTTCGGGCAGCAGCTCGCGACGTAAGAAAAGTCCAACTCAAGGCTATCGAGATGAGTGTCTACGCTGCGAGGGTCGGCGGAGAGAAGCTAACAGAGACAGCAGCTCGAGTTGAGTGTTGAGACTGACTTGACGATTCGAGATCTGCCAAGGTGCGATGAGTGTGGTCCAGACATCGTCAACGCTGCTCATCGTTGTCTCTGAACACCACCCACACATACTTCAAGGTAAGCATACCCCTAACAAGGACGGCAGCTGCATTCGATATCAGCATTCCGACCACGCCCGCAGCCGTAACCAACGCACCTGGACAGCAGCCAGAGCGTAGTTTCCAAACGTTTGCATCGAACAAGTCATTCTGATTCATTCGCAATTCGTTGCCTCTCTATATCCATCGCATCGACCAACCACTACCGTCACCACATTTGCATCTTTCATCCTCACACGCAACTGCTCGACATCCGCACAGATGGCTCCCAAGGTCCGTGCTGCTGCTACTAACGAGGTCTCCCTCGGCCCTCAAGTCGGTGAGGGTGAGCTCGTCTTCGGCGTTGCCCAGTAAGTACCATCCAAAGCATTTGGCATTCCATCATCGACAATATCCGGCACGTCGCATGCTGTCATCGGGGTTAGGAGAAGGAGAAACAGCATTGGAGAGACAACTCAGATGCATCACGCTTCGGCCAGCAGGCGCCAGTTTGGTTAGGTCAGTGAAGGCAAAGGGGACTCTGGAATATCTGGAAGGCCTACGCAATGCAACACAACTGCAGGAGAAGCGCGAATCCGGGAGATCATAGACGATTGCCCAGAACGCATCGCGATTGTATCTTAGCAACGGAGGAACTTGGACGCAGGAACTACTGCGACGTGCTGGAGCGATTGTCGAATCACCGTCATGAACGTACAGGCATACTTATACTCTTGTGCACTCTTCTCGCACTTCCACAACAACAGCATCTTCGCCTCGTTCAACGACACCTTCGTCCACGTGACCGATATGTCCGGCAAGGAAACCGTTACCCGTGTCACTGGTAAGTATCAACCTCAACGGGCTTCATCGCCGCATCACGTCAATCAGGAAGCTGCTATGATCGACATCTCGACTGCACGTATCATCGACATACCGACGTTAGTCGCACCTAGATGGAAGGGGCATCGCGCATTCAGTTTCCCAAGGAAGATCGTCTACGTCGTGCCTTGGCGTTGGAACAAACCTTTGGAGTTCTGAGCTGCAGAAGCATACAGCAGCTTCGCAGCACCCCAGTCATAGCAGTTTTCCGGATTGACGTGTTTCGAGCGCCCGCTTTCGCACCGACCACACCGCCAACAACCCATTTACTAACCCGTACACCTCCTTCTCCATTCTCATTTCCAACCAAATAGGTGGCATGAAGGTCAAGGCTGACCGTGACGAGTCGTCGCCCTACGCTGCCATGTTGGCCGCTCAGGACTGCGCCGTCCGCTGCAAGGAGGTCGGTATCACCGCCCTTCACATCAAGCTCCGTGCTACCGGTGGTACCGGCACCAAGACCCCCGGCCCTGGTGCCCAGGCCGCTCTCCGTGCCCTTGCCCGTGCCGGCATGCGCATCGGCCGCATCGAGGACGTCACTCCCGTCCCCACCGACTCTACCCGCAGAAAGGGTGGTCGCCGTGGTCGTCGTCTGTGATTTGCTTTGCTCTTTACGCACTGCATCTCAAGCGATGGTCCTTCCTCGCGCATCTCTCTCCCCTTTTTTTCATTCCCCTACTTTTTTTTGCTTGATGGTCTAAACCACCATTAGGCCAAGCCGCGTGGCAAACTCCCCCGCGGCTTTGTATGCATACCAGTAGCAGCACGCTTTCGTATCTCCCCCCTCTCTTTTTTTACACACACTCAAACGCATACGGGTCGCAATCCATGTGGCCTGGAGTCGGTCACGACTCAAAAGCACCTCTTTGTCGTTTCCTACTCGGAAGCGACGAACAAAAACTAATTCTGTCTTCCTGGTGCAGGACAACAAGAACCTGCCTTGGGGACAGCAATGAAACGCATTTCAGCTCCGAGATGTTAACGAGGGTGTGAAGCGTGAGCAAAGCGAGTCAGTGGAAAGAGCAATCCAGGGGTCACCGAGGGTTGTGTGGGTCTACGGCGAGCAGATGCGTTTGGTTGATTGGATAGAGCGGTGAGAGGAATCGGGGCTGTTCTTGATCGGGGAACGCGGAAGAAAAGTCCGCAGCAGAAAGAAAAAGTCGACCGGACCAACTCTGGCTCTTTCGTCTTGGCCATCACATTGTTTCGCACACGAAGACTATCGCAAGCCATCTTACTTACCTGCTCCAACGCTTCTCGACATATCTGTGCCCATCATCGACTCGAACCGATCCGACCATTGTTTGCAAGCACGTTCAGCGTCGTACCAGCATCGTGAGACTCGACCCTCGCTCCTCGCTCTCCTCCTCCCTGCACGTTCCTCTCCCTCCCTCTCCCCAATCCTTTTCCCCCTCCTTTTCGAAGCTCCACCACACCACCCCTCTTCGGCAGAAACTGCTCTTTGCGGGCCGCATTCACGTGCGGCTCGAATCAAAGATGTTCGGTTTTCTTCGTTTAAATGCCCCCGCTGGCTTGTCTCTCTTGCAGAGTCGACCGGCGGGACGGAGAATTGGGGAAGACAAACGACACGGCATATCCGCGGTCCCGTATCAACCCATCTTTCTGTCTTCAGTGGAGGAATGGGTTCGTTGGCGATCGCACATCTTTTCTTGTTTTCCACTGCAATATCGTATCGTCTTCTTCCGCAAGATGTCAAGCATTGCTTGTGCTTGTGGTGACAGTGGGAATCTAATGTACAACATGGTGACTCTCTTTCCGTGTCCAGTGTGTGGCCTATGAGGAACGTAGGGGAGATCGTTGGTGTTGTGCTGAGTGTCTGCAGGGGGGAGGGGGGGGGGGCAACGAGATGATGGTCCGAGGTGTCTATGCTGCGCTACGGCGGCGAGACGATCGACGCACGCCTTCCGCAGCCGGGCTTGCTTGGACCTTTGCTCTCTTTGCCGCGGGTGCTTTGCTGCTGGCCTTCGCAGCTGAAGCTGCCTTCTTCTTGGGTGGCTCGGACTGGCTCTCGTCGGCCTTGCCAGTCTCGACTGGTTCCGCTGGCTTCTTTCGACCACCGGGCGCTGATGAAGCCGCCTTGGGATTCCACTTGCCCGGCCAGCCGTCCCAGCCACCTTTCCTGCTGAGCGCAACCACCGCTTCGTATGCTTCCTCTGTGACGGGCTGGACACTCAACCGGCCCCTGTTCAGCAGCGCCATATCCTTGATCGCCTGCAACTGTGCCTCTGTCAAGTACCCCACGTCCTTGCGCTCGTCCTTGGTCAATGCTTTCCCGTCCGCACCCTTGCCCGCGATCTTCTGAAGCAGCCCGAGCGGCACCAGTCGGTCAAGCTTCTCGACAAACTCGACATCCACCAGCCACCACTTGGGCTGTTCCGGGTTGCTCTTGGGGTCGTAGTACGGGTGCTGCGCGTCGAACGCCGATGGGTCCGGGTAGCTCTGTTTCGAGCAGATCCTCGCCAAGCCCGCTACACCGGGGATCTTGGTGTTCGAGTGGTAGAAGAGCACGGGGTCGCCGAACGCCATCTTGTCTTTCATGATGGTGCGTGCTTCTGGGTTGCGTACGCCGTCCCATTTGGTGACCTTGCATTCGGCAAAGTGGTCGATGGAGAAGGCGACGTCTTGTCCGCGTTCGAGGCGGGTGTCTGGTTCCGCCTTCATGAGCCAGTGACCTACGCGGTGCGGTGTGACGCCATTGGCGAAGGAGGATGCGGCAGGGGCAACAGCTTCGGCTTTGCGTTTGGGAGGCATGCTGCCGATGAGGGCTTGGATGGAGGATAGTGGCGGGTGCACACCGGGACCACGTGATGCGAGCGCCGAGAGCCGAGAGAACAGTCTTGCCGATGTTTGCAGGGAACTACTGGGTCTGACTGGCACCAAGCGAAAGAGTCGCTGTGACGTTGAATGTGGGTGACGTGATGCTACGATGGCTGTACCGTGTGAGTTGAACACAGAGGCGTTTGCAGCTGAGATGGGTTTTGGTATGGCTGGCCTGAGCGCTTGGCGAGAAGAAGAGCACGGAAAAGATCAGTCATGCCTCCACACCGCAGAAGGCCAAAAAGAAAGAAGCTCTGAAACAGCGTTTCGGTGCATGAAGATCTTGAATTCCACCAACCAGTTTTTGGCTCACCCTTATTCTTGATTGACAGACAGACTCAGCTCCTCCCTCTCTCTGTTGCCACCAACATCACATCAACATCGGATAAGCCCTTGCTCCTTTGCCGCCGGAACTGCCATCATACCCAGGGAAAAGAAAAATCGCACCACCAAAGCAGAACCATGACCTACCGCCAAGCATTCAGCGCCTTCTACGCGCGCAACTTTGAACGTCGTCCCTGGGTCACGCTCGCCGTCACCAACGGCGTTCTCGGCGTAGTAGCAGACGGAGCAGCCCAAACGCTCGAACGCATCAGTCAGGCACAATCACAGCAGCAGCAGCATGAACAAGACTCGACGAGAGAAAAGATCGCATCAACACTAGCGGCGCACGGCAGCTCGGAATGGGACTGGTCGAGATCAGGCCGGTTCTTGGCGTTCAACGTTGGCATGGCGCCACTATTGGCAGAGTGGAACAAGTTTTTGGAGTTCAGGTTCCCGCTGAGGAGTGCTGTGTCGGCGGGGGCGGCCGGTGCAGCATCGACACTGGGCAAAGTGAGCTTGCGAGCATTGGCTAATCGAGTGGCCATGGATCAGCTGCTATTGTAAGTCGATTTCCCGCATTCCAAACTGCCTCCTTCGGGTATGGTGAGAGGACGCTGACCGAAATCCACGTTCATTTCTGCCCGTTTTACTTCGACAGCGCACCCATCGGTCTCGCGCTCTTCACCGGCAGCATGGGCTACATGGAGCGCGGCAGCATCGACGGCGTCCAGGCCAAGTTTGGCGAAATGTACATCCCTGCCCTGCTCGCAAACTGGCAGCTCTGGCCGCTCGTCCAGCTGGTCAACTTCCGCTACATGCCCCTCAAGTAAGTCCCTCCCTCCATCCGACCATCCCACCAGCCCTGTCCCGCTCTCCACCTCCATCGACTGACCATCGTCGTCTTATTTCTCTCTCTCCTTTTTCCCTGGGCACGCACAAACAGATACCGAGTGCCCTTCGTCTCGGCCGTCGGCATCTTGTGGAACATCGGCCTCTCGCTCCTCTCGCAATCCACACGGCCCAAACCACAAACTCACACTCCCAAGCTCACAGAGGCTCAGGCCATCCAGCTGAGCACCCCAAGCCCGGCAAAGCCAGCCTAGTTCTCACCTGGACAGCAGCAATCCCAACCGCATTTCCCGGCTCTGCTTTGCTTGCTGCCATCGCACACACGTAATCGACAAAGATCCGATCCTCAGTCTGTGGCAGAGAGCTCGCCGGTGCGAAAGCACACGCGGCATTGATCAACGGTGTCAAATGTCATTGCATCCCCTTGCGCTTTTTACGGTGCTTCTGGCCTCTCGTAATCGGCATTGTCTTCGTCCATAGCGCTGGTAATCAACCCACCCTCACTGCCACGCCTGACCACATCCGCCGGTGCCGCCTCACCAAAGCCCGCCGAGCTTCCGCCCCTGCTCATGCGTCTCGACTCGATGCCGCTGGGCAGCTCGAACCCCTGGACGCTCGGGGGCGCGCGCATGCTGCCGAGCGTCTCGGTGCTGTCGACGCTGCCGCGGCGCGAGGGCGAGCCGACAGCGTACGGGATCTCGCTGCCGGTGGGGCTGAGCGGTGGCGTGCTGGTGCCCGTGGTGGCGGCGGTGCTGCCTGCGCGACTGACGGTGTCGAAAGCGGCGGAGCTGCCGGAACCCCCGCCGCCGAGGCGCGCAGAGAGGCCGGGGGCGAAGGCGAGCGGCGTGGATCCGCGTGCAGGGAGTGTGAAGGTGGGAATGGTGGTGCCGCCGACACCGGCTTCCCCGCCCATGAGTTCGCGTTCGCGCATGCGCTGACGTTCGATGTAGGCGGCGCGCAAGGCGACTTCCTGGTCGTCGGCTGTTCCTGCACTGCCAGGCCCTCCTCCGCCCGTGCCTGTGGATGAAACACTGCCCGCTTCCGAGGGTGCGACACTGGCCACGTTGCGCCCCAGCATGCTAGGTCCCGGTCCGAGACGCATCGCAGTGTTGAACGCTTCTGACGGCGCGTAGCCCACGGACAAGGGGGGCGACGATCCACGCGCCGACGCTGAATACGACGACGAGCCCGCCGTGGCGGAAGCGCTGCTGGTGGGGATGCCGTATCGGTCTGCTGTCCCACTGCGCGAGGGAGTGGCCTCGACGAATGGGCTGGCAGGCTCCGAGGCTTCGAGGATACTTGCTTTCGGCGAGGCGGGCGGCTGCACGGCGACCGAGAACACGGACGCCTCGCCTGGACTGTGCGGTCGGAACGCGGGCGTGCGCGGGTCGAGCTCGGGAGGCACACCGGGCACGGGAGCACCGCCTTCGCCAAATGCACCCACGCTCGTGTGGCCCGTTTCGAGGCTCTGTGCGCCTTCGTCGGCGTCCGAAGAGGTCTGCATGTCCGTATCGGCTCCGTGTGGATCAATGACTCTTCCGGGAAGACGAATGCCGGGAGCGAGCTGATCAGCGTCGGGGATACGTCCGAGGTTGTCTGCCGTGAGCGCTCGGCCACGTCTGTACTCTGCTACGGGGTCGTACGGCTGGCCTGCATCGCTGGGAGGAACAAACTGCGTGTTGGTTGACGAGCTCGAGGCGTCCGCGTTGTCGTTGCGCTTCTGGAGGTGCGAGGTCTTGTTGTACTTGCGCGCGGACGAGTCGTCGCGCATCGCCTCGTCGTGCGCCATGACCGAGTCGGGAAGCGTTTCGGATTGTTGTTGCAGAGACATGGCTGATAAGCGAAATCGAAAGTGTTGCAAAGAAAAGCTTGGTTCAGACGTTGCCTGACTAGCTGGTCGAGATGACGTCCCACTACCGGAGGGGTCTGTTGTAAAGAGAGAAAAAGTCTGAGTCGCAAGGATTGGGCGCAACTTGTCGCGACTACAATCTCAAAGTTAAGGTGCAGGGTGCACGAGGCAAGCAAAGATTGAAGAAGGAACAGAATTCAGGGCGTAGACGGTGTTGGCCGATCAGAGGCTGGTGTGCTTGTTTGAGCGGTGTCAGTCGTCAAGCGTTGGTGTTGCTTTATGAGTGGCAATCAAGATGGTGATGACGATGGTGATGGTGATGGAGATGAAAGTGAGATGTGGTCGAGCGGGTGTTTGATAGCGTTTTGAAACAGATCGCGTGTTCTGTGTGTTGCTTTCACTTCCAAAAATCCAAAGAAATTGACCTGTTAAGCTAGCGCAGTACGTCACGGCGCACGGTTCCGATGTGTTGCGCGAGCAGAAAACAGAGCAACAGCAGACGTGGCTCAGCCTCTCACCCGCTTCCGACTCGTCGTCTGGCTTCTACGTGTATCTCGCCTTCGATCCGTTTCTCTACTAGGCGTCGTCGCAGTACAGCTCTACTTGCCACATCAGACCCCTGAAACAACATGGAGCGCTGCGAGAACTGCGCTCACTCTATCTCTCAGAAAGAAAGGACTGATACTTGTCGGCCGTGTCCAGCTGGATCTGTTCTCCACATTCAAGACGGCACACCGAGATCCGAACTTTAGAACTTTTGCTGGAATTTTTTGTCGTGCCCTGACGTTGAACTCTCGTTCTTCTTGCCTTTCGCTTCCCGCATCATCAGGCTCGATCCTAACACGGTACAAATCAAGAATGCCGATCGACACGAAGCGCAAAGCTGAAAACGACGAGCCGAGGTCCGACGGCTCCGACTACGACAGCGATGGCTCGGAAGAGCCCGATTTTATCAATGTCGACTTTGACTTCCGTGCGCCGGAAGAGATCGATTTTCAGGCGCTCAAGCGGCTTTTTCAACAGCTCTTCTACACGCACAACACCAAGCTCGACCTGTCCTCGCTAGCCGATCACATCGTCAAGACCTCCACAACCCAAGGCGTGGGCACCACCATCAAGATTGTCGACGACGACGACCAGGATCCGTACGCCTTTGTTTCGGCCATCACTCTTTCTAGCGACAAGAAGGAGGGTTCCGAAGCGGCAAACAGTCTCACAAAGTATCTGTTGGAAGCAGCAAACAAGCCGTCAACTAAATCAGTCCACGATGTGATCAACAGCGCTGCCTCCAGCACCTCGACCAGCGCGCCGGTCATCGCAGTGTTGCACGAACGCATGGTCAACATGCCTCCTCAAGTCGCACCACCTCTATACAAGATGCTGCTCGAGGAAGTGCGTGCTTCCCTCTCGTCCACATCGGCAACACAACCCTCTCACTACCTCTTCTTCTCGCGTGTCTTTTCCGCCGACGCTTTCTCGGACGACGAGGCAATGGACGAAGATGACGACGACGAGCCCTCGGGTCTCGCAGGTGCGCGTAAGAGAAGAGCCAAGCTGGCACGTCGCGAAGCCAAAAAGGCCGGTGCAAAGAAGGATGCACCCAAGGCACGCACCATCTCGGACGGCATGGCTTTGAGCGGCGCCGGCTCGTCGGATGAGGAGCTCGGCCTGTTCCACCCGGAAGACATTGCCATCTCTAGACTTGCCTCTCACTCGCTCACTTACCGCTTCCCCCCACCGCCAGATGCCTCCGATAGCTTCGAGGCTCCCCTCTTTGGTCGAGTGGCGCTCGTACCGGCGGAAAAGATGGACGCACTGTTGCAACAGATTGAGGCCGATTTGTCCATGCCTGTACCACAGTAGTCGAGTGTCCTCATCTAGCCGATTTACCAGAAATGCAACGTCTCGTCTTAGTATCGTTTGTTTCGTCGAGCCTTCGATTGTGCGGTCTGAGTTTTCAGGCAGAGGCGACGATCGCCATTGAACTGGTAAGCTTGACACCAGCCACGCTGTGCCCGAGCAACGGTATCGGCTCCACTATATACGAGGATGCATTCGTTGCCTCCGAATTCGACTACTGTGATTGCCTTGTTCAGGTCGCAAAATCCGAAAAGATCACCGATTCACACTGTCAATTTGTGCTGATCCGATTTGGCAATCGGACTCAAGACGTCCAGTATCGCGCTCATCAACTGGCAATAAGCTTCGCGACAGCATCACGGATCACGATGATGCGAACACAGCAAAGCGAACCGGTGCGCCGGTTCGGACATGTACAAAGCCGATACTGATTGGCTACGCCATCTCCAAGGAACAACGGCAAGGTTTGGTCGCAATCATATTTTAGCGTCTGTTGAGCATCGGGTCATGCGACAGGTGAGACACAGATTACTTGCCAAGCAAAGGAGGGATGGGAGCTCGCTTATGCTTGTGTCTGCTTTCGCGATCGTCTCCGAAGAAGCTTCCCTGCTGCGGATAACGACCAAACGAGGAAAGAATCACTGATTGCCAGCAAACATGCGAAAAGAAAAAGGTTGGCCACGACGAGATCTTCGGCGCATGGATACGCGAGCTGCAAGTCATGCATTAGCTCGCTTTGACAGCAAAGCTAGCAAAAAGGGTTCTGCAAACCCCCGCGACGTCACGGTAATACACACAGTGAATTTTCGATTTCTTAGCTGCTTATCTTTATGCGCCTTCGCACTCGGGCCCAATTTAGCGCGGGCTCACTCTTGCTCGCGGGGCTCAACGGAAGACTGTATGCCGAACCCCGGTGTGCCGTCAATCATGCTCTTTCCCACGAGGAGGATGTCGACCGAGCCCAAGCCTTTACGAGATTGCTGGCTACATTGGCCAAATTGACTGCCCACCACCCCCTTCCGTTGTGGAGGACCGCGAAAATGGTGTGTATGGCATGGCATCGCTATGGCCGTATGTCTCAGATGCACAGCGAGCGTCAATGAGGGCACTCAAAACGGGGCGCTCGAAAGAGCCAGTTTGCAACAAAGGCAAACACCAAAGAGCTCTTTGATCGGCTGCATAGGCGAACTTGTTTCCCTGCATCGGTCCCATTCACCGTCGGTAGATCGTCTTCCGACAGCTTTATCCGTCGCAGGGATGGTCTCACTTTCGACGCTACTGACGCTATCACCCACTGTTGTTGCTCGTCTTGCTCTAACGGTCGCATGATGCGCTTGTTGATCATGACGCGTAGAGCCTTGGCAACCTGGGCGGTTTCTTAGCGAACAAGACGGAGTTGCCAGCGTTGCAACGAGCCTCATGACTGCTTGTGAAGATTGCTAGTATGCAACTGCTCTGTTCTGAATCTTCATCAGGTCTCATTCAAGCACTCAACACAGCAAACGTCGCCGAGTCGCTTCTGTTGAACGGCGACGTCTGATGCATCGCAACATTGATGTTCAAGCTGCGGGCTTTGAGACCAAGCGATAGAGCTTCACACGAGTACGTTGGATGACAAATTTGCAATTCAGTACACTATCGAGCCTGTAAGCTCAGTCTGTGAGGCGAAGCGAGACACCAAATTTTGTTTGTATAAGCGCATACTCGACAGCTTGCAGATCGTTTCTGCACCCTTTTGTCTCAACCTTGTTTGCTGGTTCTCTTGACCAATCGTCCGTCGACGTGAGATCGAATCGCGCAACGAGTGACTTGCAAAGTACTTTGTTGGTCAGCCGTTCTTTTCGCCGAGGACAAGTCAAGTCACGGTGCAAAAGCGAGAGAAGAAGCCGAGACCATCTCGGCCATTGCCACTATCTAGCGCTTCGCTTACCCCGCGCCGCGTCAGTCAATCGCTTCTCTCTACCCGTAGCCAGAGCCCTGCCGCTTCGCTCACGCGAACAAGTTCTCCGACCTGCCATTGTGGGCGGCGTGTCAAGCTCCGCTTCTCCTTGTTCCATCGAACCTTCGTTCTGGCTTCGGAACACCCCCTTCCTTGCCAGCCATCTTTTGCCATGTGGCCAGTCGAGCAAAATCGCGCCATCCGAAGAAGAGCACCGGCGCAGCGGCTTCCTTCTTGCCCGCTAAGTTAGCGCCCCTATAATCCCTCTACGCGGTGAGGCTCGCGTCTAGCTACGCCAGACAGGGTCTGAGCCTTGTGTTGCTGGTCGATCGTTCAACGAGTCGTCAAGTGCGCCTACTCTAGTCAACACTTCTTCGCAGCTGACATGCTAGAGTTGCTATTCATGCTCGTCTCCTCAAACCACTTATAAATAGTCCTCCGCAAGACCCCAAGTTCGACCCTGTCTTGGTCCCCCATCCTCTTCGCGGTCGCTACCCCTCCCCTTTCCCCTTTCCCGGTGCCCCCCTTTTCCTTGCGGTGTATGCACTTCCCTGCAGTCAAGCTAGACAACGTTCGCTGATTGCCTCCACACACTCCTTTCCGATTTCGTTTCCGGATCTCCCTCACTTTCTATAGACCCACCCTCTCCTCTTTCCTTTTAAAGGCATGAAGTTCCTCTCTCTCGCTGCAGCAGCGGCCAGTGCTGGCTTGCTGCTTCTCAGCAGCGCGGTTCAAGCTGTCGATCCAGATGTTGCCGTCGGGCCCAAGTCATACCAGGGTCCGCCCGCCCCTGCCGATACTCAGCCCACCATCAAGCACTCCAGGGCAAAGGTCTCTCAGCTCCAAAAGGCCAACTACCTCCCGCGTGGTTATATCGTTGAACTCGAGTCGTCCTCGTCCAAGTCGGGCAAGCGCGACAACCCGCATGCCGAGGTTCACGCTCACCTCGCCAAGCGTGCTGGAGCCTACCAGACTCGATTTGAGTACAATGATCCCAAAACTTTCGTCGGAATGTCGGTTCAGCTCAACTCGGAGGATGACTACCACTCGCTCGCTTCAGCACCCGGTGTCAAGGCCATCTATCGAACAACACTCCACTCGGTTCCTGCTTTTGAGCCCGTTACGGTCTCGCCCGAGTTCGTGCAGGCTGCCACCGGCAAGAATGCTGCTCCTGACAGCGCTGGCAGCAAGAGGCGTCGGGACGAACCCAAGAACGCAGGCCAGGGCTACAAGGACTCGTTTGCTCCTCACGTCATGACTGGTGTCGACAAGCTGCACGAAAAGGGCTATGTCGGTACTGGCCAGGTGGTAGGCATCATCGATACCGGTACCGACTACACTCACCCTGCTCTCGGTGGCAAGCCCGGAAACAAGCCATGCTTCGGTCCCGGCTGTCTTGTCATCGGTGGCTACGGCTTTGTCGACGACAACTTCAACGGCACCAACACGCCCGTTGCTAGCGGAAACCCCTTCGATTGCCAAGGTCACGGAACCCACGTTGCTGGTACCGTGGCTGCCAACGACACGCGATACGGCTTCACCGGTGTTGCGCCCGGTGCCAAGATCCGTTCGTACCGCGTCTTTGGCTGCACCGGAAGCACCCCTGATGACATTATCATTGCTGCTCTCCAAAAGGCCTTCTTTGATGGCTGTGACGTGCTCAGTCTCTCGCTCGGCGGTGCCGGCGGATGGAGCGAGGCTCCGTCGTCTGCTGTCGCTGGCCGTATTGCTAGTCTTGGAACTCCGCTCTCGATTGCTAATGCCAACGACGGCTCTTATGGAATGGCGTATGCTTCTTCGCCTGCCACTGGTGAACACGTTACCGCCGTTGGCGCGGTTGACAACACCGTCTTGACCGGCTTCTCTGCCGACGTTGTCCCCAACAACCTCAGCGAGAAGAACGTCACTTTGCTCCAGGGTGCGCCGTTTACCTTTGCCTCTGGCCAGAGCAAGGTGCTCGAGGTGTACGCTACATCGAGCAGCCTGACTATCACCGATGATGCCTGCTCTCCTCTTCCCGACTCGACCCCGGATCTTTCCAACAAGCTTGTCCTTGTGGGTCGTGGAACGTGCCTTTTCGCTGACAAGTTTGCCAACGTCGCTGCGAAAGGCGGCAAATATGTATTGATCTACAACTCGTTGGCGTCGATCACCTATGTCTCGACTACAATCTCGGGTCAGCAGGCGGCTTCGTTGACCCGTGACGATGGACTTTTCCTCAAGCAGCAGATCAACAACGGCGTCAAGGTCGCGCTCGACTTCACCAACACGAAGCTGGACTCGATCCCCAACACGCAGACGGGCGGCCTGATGAGCTCCTTCTCGACCTACGGTCCCACGTATGAGAACCGACTGGACACGCCCACTACTTCGGCTCCCGGTGGAAACATCCTAAGCACCTACCCGCTCAAGAAGGGTGGATACGCCATCTTGTCTGGTACGTCGATGGCGACTCCGTTTATCTCGGGTTCGATTGCGCTCTTCCAGTCGGCCCGTGGGAAGACGGCGCCAGAGACGATCAACAGTATCTTCTCGGGTACTGCTACGCCGCTCAAGAACTCGACGAGCGGTGGGGGGTTGCTGGAATCGGTGGCAAAGCAGGGAACGGGTCTGGTGGACATCAACAAGGCTCTGTATGAGCAGATTGTGCTGAGCCCTACCACGATCGAGCTCAACGACACGACGCACTTCAACGGCACGCAGACGATTACGGTGCAGAACCTGGGCAGCAAGACTCAGGCGTACACGCTTTCGCACATCCCTGTCGGAACCGTGCAGTCGCAAGAAGACAACTCTATCTTCTTCCAGCTCGGCCCTGTCCCTCTGAGCGCCCAGTACGCTTCGGTGCACTTCAGCGAGCCGGTCATCGTGGTGCCGCCGAAGGGCGTTGCCAAGTTCGTCGTCTCAATCACGCCTCCTGAGGGCGTCAACACGGGCAAGCTGCCCTTCTACTCGGGCTTTGTGCATCTCGAGCCGCAGTCGTCGGACTACAGCGCGATCAACATTGCCTACGGTGGCTACAAGGCGGATACGTCCAAGACGCAGATCCTGGACAACACGAGCGAGCTGTTCGGCGTCGGTTTACCCGTGCTGGTGTCGGCGGATGGTCAGACATTTATCCAGAGTGACAAGACGTCGTACAGCTTGAGCAATGTGGGTGCTTGGCCGCAGTTCGTGTACAGGCTGAACTATGGTACGCCGTATCTGCAGATTGACATTGTCAATGCGACGACGGACTTTGAGCCGACGTACAACGCGGACGGCTCGCTGAATGCCAAGGCTTCGCCGGTGGGTGCTGTGGGACACAAGAGGTTTGTGCGTCAGCGTCGACAGGCCAACGGGACCAAGAATATCATGCCTGTGCCTGGTCCTGGTACGCCGCCCAAGCCACAGCCTGGTCCCGGTACTCCCAAGCCACAGCCCGGTCCCGGTGCTCCCAAGCCACAGCCTGGTCCGGGCGGACCTGCTCACGGCACCGACCCGAACCCGAAGCCCAAGCCTGGTTCCGGTCCCGGCGCTGGTCCTGGTGGCGCAGGCGCCACGTTCTCCGATGTCAAGACGGTCGGCATGCTCGGCAACGGCTTCTGGAACGGCAGGAACAGCGCAACCGGCGCGCTGGAAGACTACTCGTACAACGTCCAGCAGATCAGGCCGGACCTGACTCTTCCCCAGAATGGCACCACCACTCTTACCCCGGGAACGTACAAGGTGCTGCTCCGTGCCCAGCGTGTTCTGACACCGGGTACGCTCGAGAGCGATTACGAGTCGTACCTCTCGTACGCCTTCACTGTTACTCAGTAGAGGGGTGTCCTACGCAAAATCATGTTCGTTCTTTCTTGCCGCTGGTCCTTCTATTGTAAATCTTTGTACACTTTGAGTAAATCTTTGTACACTTTGAGAGCGAAACCATGATCGAAACGCTTTTGGTAGAGTGAGGACGTAGGAGTGTGCAGTCGTGTCAGGTTAGGGTTAGTGTGTGTTTAGGTTACGTGCAGAGGGGCTCGACTCAAGGCTTGGGCAGGTACCTCAAGCTGGCAGGGCACGTAGACTTTGTCGTCGACTCGACGGGCTCGTAGAGGCCAAAGTTGACTTGGCCACGGACGTTCCAGAACCACCAGAACTCGTTCATCTCGCCTTTCTTGTTGCAGCCGACGAAGGGGGTGGCGCCGTGGAAGGCTTTGAGCGACTGCTGGACCTGCGCCAAGGTGTAGTTCTGGGTGGTGCTGGGGACGATTCCGGCGGCCTCGAGGATGGCGTACGTCGGGCGTTCGGCGAACTTGTGTGCGATCTGGCGGAAGTAGTTGAGCACGGCGAAGTCGGGCTGGCTGATCCAGGGTAGGGATGGCTGGCACGAGGGACGCATCGTCGTGTAGCATCTGTCGCAGATTAAACATCAAGCAAGAAGAAGCAAGGTGGTAGTTTCTCGTCAGCATCTCTCTCTCTCTCTCTCTCTCTCTCTCTCTCTCTCTCTCTCTCTCTCTCTCTCTCTCTCTCCCTCTCTGTGCGTGACCCGCAGGACGAGGGGGATCCTAAAAAGACACTCACGTCCCGTGCTTATTGAACTCGTGCTCGAGGAACGACGTGCTGTCTCCATTGAGGTCCTTGAAGTACTTCTGGTAGTACGCGAACAGGGCCGGGTCGTACTTGCGCATCACGGCCTCGATCTGCTCGCCCGTGTATTCCGGAATTCCACTGACAGCCGAACAGAACTGCGGGTACGTCCCATCGCAGTAGTCTGGCCACAAGCCGTGGATCGTCGTCGAGTCGCTTGGCCCGTTGTTGGACGCGTCGGGAGCGTTTGTGGTCCAGAACTGCGTGCTGAGGATCAGGCCGCTCTGCTTACCGCCGTCGGTGAGCGCGCCGTTGAAGCAGCAGTTGGCCGAGCTGTTGGCCGCGATGGCGTACGATGCGTGGCACGAGAGCTGCGTCGACGCCTTGGCGCAGCTGGCGATCTCCTGGCCTTTGTGGGCGAACTGCTGGCCGAGCTGGCCGAGCTGGCTCAGATTGTCGACGAGGCGCTTGTCGACGACGGCAGCGACGGTGCTGGCCGCGGTGAGGACCGCGAGCGTGGCAGCGGTGAACTTCATTGTGAGATGGTTGAACGTGATGAGGGGGGGTGAGGGGGTTGATGCGGAGCAAGGGTGTTCGTATACGAGCCTTTATATCAAATCACAATCCCAAGTCTTCTTGGGGCGACAAGACGAAGGCGTCTATCTTTGCTCCGATAGACGAACTTCGCCAAGTCTCAATTCCGGCTAGGACGTACATACACCTCGGCTATGGCTCCTCCCAAAACGAACCGTTCCTGCCCACGCGCACGAGCGGCCCTTCGTCAAACTCGATGCCTCTCTCATGTCCAGCCCTGTTCTTTGCGCCACTACTCGACGGGCGATCTGCATCACAAGCGCATTTGTTGGCACGTTCCTGCTGTCTCGCAAGCATGCTGGCGCCTTTTCCCTAACCGGAACACGGAGCCACGCAGAGACGCAAACAAACACGCAGCCAGGGTCCTTCCTCGTCGGCGGCTGCGCGGCGATGGATGGATTTTCAGAAGAACTCGCGACTCGGAAGGCCGACCGCCGAACTGGACAAGCAAGCCACTCGTTGCGTTGCGCCAGAAAATTTGAGTCTCAGCCTCGCTTGCCAGTCCCAGTCTTGACTCTCGCTTCGGAGGGTGGTGTTGCTTTCAAGAGATAGAGATAGCCAACCTGCTTCCGCACGGAGATGACCGCAGAGCTGTGCCGTGCGCTCTTCGGCAGGTTGAGACCAGAAAATCAGTTTCGAATAAAAACACGAGCTGTCCACGTTCACAACTTTTGGTTAAGGTGCGGAAAGAGCATCGCCCCACGCCACGCCTTGCGCACCTTCTTACCCCGCCGTGACACATCCCCAGAGCCGCTCACGTTCTCTGCACGGTTCTCCGAGCATCCGCACTTTACGATACCCTACCCCGTGTTGCGAAGCTGTGCGTGCACAAAAGACTCACAACGTGTCTTCGATTGCAACCTCATTCGAGCGAGTACCTTGTCATTTCCCACCCCACAAAAACAGAGGCAACATGCTCATCGAGGGCGCTGCATTGCCAGAGTGAAACATCAGAAGCTTTCGAGCACCTTTGCCGCCCACGCATTCGCCTCGATCCGAGGCCGGAACTCGTCCACCACCCGCTTGAGTTCCTGCAGCTCGCTCTCAGGATCCGGACGCGCGCGCTTGGCATCCTTCTTCGTCCGCTCGGCCCACGTTGTGAGAAACTCATCAATCAGCTGGGCGCCTTGCTTGGTCACGTCCTCCGGCAGACTATCCAGCACCGCAGTCTCCGCTTCATCTTCATCGTAGTCCTCCAGCTCCTCCGCCTTCCTCTTGGCCAACGCAATCACCGACGGAGGGAAGTTGGCTAGCTCAGCAACGTTGATACCCAGACTCTGATCGCTGATGCCCGGTTCGACCTTGTAGAGCAGCGTAATGTCGCGATCCTGCCTCGAGCCGCCCTCCTTCTGTTCGACGTGCGCGACCACGTGGAGGTTGCGCACGTGCGGCTGCTGCGAAGCCAGGTTGGTGAGCTCGTGGAAGTGGGTGGCAAACAGACACTTGCATCGGACGTGCGTCGCGATCCACTCGGAGATGGCCCACGCCAGACCAAACCCGTCGTAGGTGGAAGTGCCACGTCCGAGCTCGTCGATGATGATGAGCGAATCGGCCGTGGCCGTCTTGAGGATGGTGGCCGTCTCGAGCATCTCGGCCATAAACGTGGATACGCCCTTGAGCTGACTATCACCGGCTCCGACGCGCGCGAGGATGCAGTCGAAGACAGGCAGCTTGGCGCCCTCTGCTGCGGGCACAAAGCAGCCGATCTGAGCCATCAATGCAATGATGCCCACTTGGCGGATGTAGGTCGACTTGCCGCCCATGTTGGGTCCTGTAATCACAAGGAACTCCGACTTGCCGCGCACCATCTCGGTGTCATTCGCGATAAAGGAGACATCGTCCATCACCTCGAGACAGGGATGCCTTGCCTCGCGCAGATCGACGTCGGCATTGGTGCCCTTTTCGCTCACCGCCGGCTTGACGTACGGGATAGGTGCACTGTCCGAGACATGTGCAAAGCTGACAATTACGTCGAGATGGGCCAAGACCACATTGAGCTTCTCCAGAGGTGGACAATAGGAGGACGCGATCTGAATGACCTCCTTGACTAGACCGCTCTGCGATCGGCTGTAGCGTTCGGACAGATCCTTGAAGTCGTTGGCGAGATCGCGCAGAGCTTCGTTGGTGAAGTAGAGACCGCCTTTGACGGTGGCGATGTCCGAGTATCCCTTCTTGTTGCGTACGAGGCCTGCGTCGGTACGCGTGACTCGCAAGCAATATCCGTACACATGGTGATTTTCGAGGTGCAGCTTCTTCTCTGTGTCCATGCGAAGCTCTTTACCAGCCAAGCGATGCAGCTCGTCGAGCTTGTCGCGTGTGTCGTCGAGCGCCTCCTTGATCTGACGCAGATTGTCGTCGAAATCAGGCTTGATGACAAAGTTGTGCTGTGAGAGCTCGTTGAGATCCAGAGTAGCCTCGACAAGCTCGGTGAATTTGATGAGCGCTGTCGAGTGAAGCTGGAAGGGGTTGATGTAGGTCGTCGCCAGCAGCTGCGAATGTGCTTCGGAAGGGGTGTCAATGTCCGAAAGGGTTTGGATCAAGCCAGGCAGCCTCAAGACGGCCTGGTAGACACGCACGACGTCCTCCAAGGTGGCGACACCCTTTTGGAAGCGCTTACTGATGCGATGCATGTCTGGCATGAGTTTCAGGTAGTCGGTCTGGATGAGCTGGCGCGCAGAGTTGTCGTTGACAAAGAGCTCGACCAGGTCTTGCCTCTCCTGGATGGCATGTACGTTGACCAAAGGCTGCTTGAGCCATTGGCCCAAGAGTCGCTGGCCTTGACCGGTACGGCAACGGTTCAAGAGACCATAGACGCTTGTGTTTTTGTTGGAGCCCGTCTGGCCCGGCTCGGGAAAGAGGTTGAGAGCGCGGAGAGCAGAGTTGTCGAGGCGCAGGTATTGAGAGAGGTCGTGAGTGCGAATGGTGTACTGGCCAAAGTTGGATTCGTCTGTGAGGAGGGCGAGATAAGAGATGAGCGCGGAAGCAGCGGCCATGGCGACCTTGAGGTCGAGCTCGGGGATGGTGACGCCGGACGACTCTTCCCTGAGCAAACGACGCAGATCCTGATCGATGTTCTTTCCCGAAAAGTCGGTTCTTCGGTTGTCAAACATGACAACGCCGCAGCGTTCGATGACGTCGCGCAACTTCTTGAGGTCGACATCGGCGCCCTTGTCGTCCTTTGGCAGAATGCATTCTTTGACACCGAGCTGGATCATGAGCGACTCAGTGTTGCTGAACAGGTCGTTCTCTGCGTATTCGGTCACGCAGAGCTCTCGATTGCTCGCGTCGGCAAAGGCAGCACCAATAGTCTTGACGCCGTCACGGGTGGTGAGTTTGAGCGCCATGACGATGGGCGAGGAGACGATGTCAGCATTGACAAAGATCATATCCTCCATCTGCTGCAAGTTGCCAGGAGAGGCCTGCTTGATGATGGACCACTGATTGTTGCGCTTGCCCCCGGCATTGGAGTAGATCTCGACGCGCATCTGGCGTGTGGTGAGTGCTTCGCGAAGGAAATTTTTGGCGGCAGCGACGCTGAGCGTGATGGAAGGCAAACCTCCTTTGTCCTTGCCTCCGCTGCCGAGGTATTTGAGGGCAGAGTGGGTCTTGAAGACGAGGTTGGCAATGAGGATGGCATCGTCGCCATGCGCCGAGTAAAAGTCCGAGCGGTCAAAGAGACGCAAGGTTCCGGGCGCGGGTGTGGGCATGGCTTTGAAGACTTGGCAGAAGGAGCTTTCTGCAGCGTTGTCCAAGCCGAGGTCCGGCTTTTCGGACGTGGAAGGACCATCGTACATGAGGCCTGACATTGTGGTGGTAGGCAAACGAGCCTAGTCGGTGACGAGGATGGTGATGAAGAGGAGAAGGAGGAGCTGACGAACAGCAGGAAATGTGTCAAAGTGGCACTCTCAACTCAACTCAGCCCTGTGAGGACCCTCTGTTGGACGCACTTTTACGCGTCGCGTGAATTGAACACCGCAGCGCAGCGCAGAGTGGAGGCGAAGCTTCGATTTTTGTTCGCGTATTAATCAGATCAACGTAACTAACATTGCCTCGATGATCCGTCTGGTGAACTTGTCGAAACGATCTGAATCAATCAAGAGGTTGATGGCCTCTCACAGCGTCCATACATGCACTTGGTGAATGCTAAAAGGCATTCAATTCTGAGCAAGTCGCTGAACGACGCTCTGCTTCTTGCGCTGATTCTCGGTTTGGCCATCCAGCGTCGGTGGTGGTTTGTCCGTTCGTGTTCCGATTCGGATGTCGGTGGCGATTCGCTGCGCTCCCAGACGGTGTACGGCTTCGTGGCAGAGCTCGATCGCCTTGCATACCGTAGGAAAGCTGCCTTCAAGATTGGTGCCATAACCGCTGTGAGCAACAAGTCGAGAGAGCTGTGATCAGACGCCATGCTTCCTTCCAACTTGGTACCTGCGGCTTTACTCACTGGACTTCGTATCGGATCCCTTGATCCTTCATTCCTTCGAGCACTCGCTGGCATTCTGTGATGTACTCTCCTACTGATGTTGTTGGTGTGCCCATTGGGATCACTGCACGCGATTCGAAGGCAACGTGAAGATGGTTAGAATGAAATTGCGCAACTGATCCGAGACTACCATTACGTAGGTGTACTCACGGCAGAAGTCGGCCACGGCGTAGAGTGGTGATGTTGTCATCGACATGGTGTGCTTCTCTTGGATGTGATGTTGTCGAAAAGGAATGGAAAGGAAGAAAGAGGCGGCGCGTGCACGTCAAAAGCGAGCAGAGTGTTGGTGTGGAGGACTTGAATCGACGTGAATCCAGGTGTCGCTTGGACCCTGGCTGGCCACAAAGAAGCCCTTTTCGTCTTCGCTCCACACCATCTCCTCCCTCAACTCTCACTTACAGCATCCAGCCATGCCTCAATCGCCATCGATACCCAGCATCGAGCAGGACGCAGCTGCAGACGACAACGCACGAGCCTCTACCTCGACCACTCGCACTTCCAAGTCTACAGCCTCTTCACGCCCAACTACCCTTCTGACCAAGTCGTGGACTTCGGCCACAGTTCTGCCTTCAACCACTTCCTCCCGCATCACCGTCGGAGCCAACACCAGCACTGCTGCTGACGCCTCCTCATCGCACTCCCATCCCGCCTCGATCAGCAGCTCTTCCTCCACCAGAGCATCGACTCCCTGGCCGCAACTATCGATCCGTCCCTCGTCACCGCAACTCGCAGTCAGAGACCCACTCCCTCCCGAGTCAGAATCATTGGCCGGACCTTCTGAGACCCGTACGCTATCTCGCACGGATTCAGATCGCAGTGGATCGCAGCAAGACGTGGACCAGGCTAGCGGTCACGGCGCATTCAACGATGCTGCACAAGATGAGCCGGAAGCTGTGGAAGCGGTAGGGCTCACGGCAAGCTCGAGTGTCCACGCTCTCGACCTGCTGCATCGTGTCAATGATCGAGCCGCGGCGGATAGAGCGTCCTATACTCAGAGTCTGCGATCTCGCTTCTCACAACTGTCCGTCGGTCGAGCTTCGACAAAGTATCGAAGTCGGAGCAATAGCAGGGATGCATCGGCCAACAGTAATCGAGTGCTTCCACCTCAGTTTCTCCAATCGAAGCACGTCGACGACGACGTTGAAAAGGAGTCTTCTCACCCCGCAGAAGGTGAAATAGACCCCGAGCGACTGCAAGAGAACTCCAGCACTGTCTCGTCCCGCGACACCGAACAGTACCCGGATCGCAAGTACTACATCCTCTCGTCCGCCGGCAAACCCATCTACATCTCCCACGCCTCACTTTCACGTCGCAAGAGGCGTCGCGAGCAACGGCGGCGTCAACAAATCGCCATCTCCGCCGACGCTGATCCTTCAACCCTAGACTCGGCGGCCGACAAGGACACCGCCAACGAAAGCGATGAAGAGGACGAACGCAGCACTACCCAGGTCGGGGTCATGCAGGCACTCATCTCCATCTTTGCGGACGAAGACTCGGATAAGCTGCGGTTCATCCGCCAAGGCGACCTGCTCATCACCTTTTTGCTGCGTGCACCACTCTACCTGGTATGTGTTTCGAGTTGGGACGAAGAACCGTCGACGCTGCGCCAGCATCTCGAGTATCTGTATCTACAGGTCATCAGTCTGGTCTCGGCGAGCCAGCTGAGCAGGCTGTTTTCGCGCATGCCCAACTTTGACCTGCGCAGGCTGTTGGAGGGCACCGAGGGGATCTTTGACTACTTGGTCGATCAGCTTAACGCCAACGAGACAGAGGATGAGGTGGGAGCGCAGGCTGGAAAAGGGGCGGTGACGGATTGGGCGTCGTGCCACCAGTGGTGGCTGCAGGCCTTGCAGCCGATCCGCATTACGGTGCCCAACTTGCGGGATCAGTTGACGGCAGCGTTGCAGCCGCCTACGGCAGAGACGGGATCAGCGATGCAGCCTCATCGACCGAAGGACTTGCTGTATGTGCTGCTGATTGCAAATGGCCGAATTGTGACGCTGCTTCGCCCGCGAAAGCATTCCGTGCATCCGATCGATTTGTTGCTGTTGACCAACACGGTCATGGGCAGTCGCTCGATCAAGAGGTCAGGCGGGTCGGAGGAGGCAGAGATCTGGTTGCCGTTCAGCATGCCCAAGTTTGCTCCGCAAGGGTTTGTTCATGCCTATGTCAAGTTTTTGGATCCGGAGAGTTGGATTGCTGGCAACGAGGCGGTGGGAAGTTCAACGCAGGAGGGGAAGATGAGTTCGTCCGAGCTGGCGGTGATCGTGGTTACCGGCGACAAGGATGCGTTTCCCACCGTCTCGGCGTGGATCTCGTCGCTCGTCGCACGTCCATCTGCGACGGAGGCTGACGTCTCGGACGCCGCCTCAATCAAATCTACCTCGTCCAAGAGCAAGAGAACAACATCCAAAGTCAGATCCACATCGAAATCGCTCAAACCGCCGTCCGAGCCAGCGCCGCCGTCGCTGGCGTGGATGACGACCTTCCAACGCCACATCTTGACGCTCTGTCGACACCTCTCGGACCCGGTCAACGTCGAACAGGGCTCTCCGCGCGTGTCGGCCTACACGTGTGCTGAGCTCGCCCTGGCTGGACTCCGCCATTTCGTCTACCGCAGTAACAGCACCATCCAGCTCACTTCCCCTACCCTGCCCGATCCGTACAGCGTCGAACCCACCGCGCGCAAACGCCTGTTCACCCTGTACGCACTCGTGCACCACTGCATCCACCACCCCGTACCCGCTTCCTCTTCTGCCGGGGGAGGAGGAGGAGCAGGGGGAGATGCGGCTTCGAACGCGTCCACGCCCGCGGCTGCGACGGCGACGGCGACTGCGTCGATGCTGGATACCGCATTTGGCTTTGCGTCGCCGAGTGGCAGACGGCCGCTCTTGGATGCGGATCGAAGGGTCAAGATGCAGCTGGTCAAGACGGAGCATGAACAGGTTCTGGGCTGGATCACCAGCCCGTTTGAGCTGTACCTGTGCGTCAATGCTCAGCTGTCCAAGAGCGCTATTGTGGCGATTGCGAATGGGTTGACAAAGTGGATTAAGGCCAACGAAAGGGATCTGTTTCTCGTCAACGCTGGAAGTTTCTGACGCCAACTATCCAACTCAAAAGGATCGCCGTGGAATTGCACGCTCGCATTATACACAGAAGGAAATCTCAAGGGCCCGCTCAGGCTTTTTACAATGTCTAACCGTATGATGCATGTGCGCAGAGTGTGTTTCCAGATCTCTACAATACAACCTCAACATCCCAATCAATCCACCGCATCATCTTGCTCCGCCTATGGAACCTGCCCCCGTAGGCTGATCAGATTCGAGCGCCAGGCCCAAGCCCTGCGTCGCTTCCGCCTGGCTGCGTGGAACAGCCATCAAGCTGCCGTTACTGTTGCTCGCGACGATGAACGATTCCTCCCCCTCCCCCTCCCCCTCCCCCTCCCCCTCTCCCTCCTCTTCTACCGCCTTGGCCCCCCATCTCGGCTTCCACCGGCTCCACCATCTCCTGCCCCTCTCCCTAAATCCGATCGCCTCCAGTCTGCGACTGAGGTCCATCTGATCGAGCATGATCTCAAACCCACTGCTGGCCGCATTCTCGTCCTCCCCCGCTGCCGCATGCTGCGTACTCGCGGTCGAATCATCGCTGCCCTCCCGCCGCCCCACCTGCTGTTGCTGCTGCTGCTTCAAGCGCCGATAGCCCGTGACAGTCGACGGCGCCTCTGCCTCAGACATGCTCCTCTGCCCATGCCGTCCCGCGTGCTGCTGCTGCCAGTTCGAGTTGCACCGCGAAAGCGACGGCGAGCGTGGCTGCAAATGGAAGCCAGGCGAGCTCGGGCTGATGCCGATCGAAAGACCATGCTCCAAAATGCTGTTGTACAGCGACGGTCTGCGCTCCGAGACGGACGATTCGGCCGAATGACGCGGTGCAGGTGAAACACCGCTACTACTGCTGCTGCCGCCGCCATGCGCTTCGACGTCGTGTGCACACGTCGCGTCGTGTTTGGGCGAAAAGAGGTCGTCGCGTAGAGGGAAGTCGAGCGTGATGGTCGGCCGCCGTTGGGCGGTGTGGTGGCTGCTGGTGGATGCAGGGCGGCGTTTGGACGGATGTGCGCCAAGTCGCGGTGTTGTGCGCGTGCTGCTGTTACTTGCACCACTTTCCTGTTGTTCGTGATGCATCGTCAGAGGAGCCTCTTCCGGAGAAGCCAGGGACGCCACATTGTGATCCACAAACGACGATGAGTGTGGAGAAATCGTGAGCGGCGGCAGATGCGGTCCTGCGACTCCGGCCCCGTTGGCCACCAACAGTCCCTCATAGCTGGAATCCGAAACCGAACCAGAGCCGTTGGGCGAAGCATGCGTCGAAAGCAAGGGCTGGTTCTCGTCCTGCCCGCACACGTATGCCGAGTCACACGGCTCGTCGTTGCCATGCAAGCTGACCGTCCATACCCCGCCCAGCAAAACGGCCGTGCCCACTGCTACCAACACCAGATCGTACCACGCCAATGCGCCGATCTGATCAAAATACACGAGACCGAGTGCAATGCTCGAGGTGTTGTAAAAGCAGAACGCCAGCGGACAGACCAACGTCGGATCGGCGAGCTTGAGAGCCTTATTGAGATACCACAGTTGCAGGAGAGCTGCAGCGAGCAGGATACCAATCAAGAGCCAGCTTTGCCACCGCCCGAATTGGTTCTGACCTGAAAACGTAAGCATGAGAAGCTCGACGCCCGACTTGGCGAGCAGCAGGCAGGCACCGGAAAGCGTGCCACTGGCACCGCCATACGCGACGGCGAGGCCCAGCTTAGTTTGCTTGACTGTCTCTGCGTCAATGCGCTGCTCGGCCTCCCTGAGCTCGAGACGCGGCAGATCGAGGCTCTTCTTACGTTTGCGGGCGTTGGAGTCGTTGCGACCAAGCGAGCCATAATCACGCTTAGATGTGGGTGCTGTCGGGTCGGACTGCTTGAGTAGAGGCGTTGCCACAGAGCTAGAACCGGCTGAAAGAAGTGACAAGGGAGTGGCGATAATACTGCGCCCATACAGCACGGTTTGCTGCTGAGGGCTAGGTACGAAGGTCGAACGACGATTGGCTTCATCACGAGTGGCCAAGACGGGGGTTGCGATGCCGGAGCTGCTTTCACTGACTTCAGCGACGGGTGCCAAGGTAGGGGCAGACCAACGCCTTCGCAGACGTCCTCTGAGGCCATGGCCGCTCCTATGCTTTGGTTTTGCGGGCCGTGCTGGAAGGGAGTTGCGGTAGATCTTCGTATGAAGCTGCCACTCTGCCAGGTGCGAGACGGTGAGAACACCGACAAAGACAAAGGTAAAGATGGTAGCAAACGCGACAAAGGTTGGGCGAGCGTACAGATCGAGGAGCTCGTCGAGACTGTGAGGTGGTGATGGCACTACGCCAAAGTACCCGATCAAGACTGCACCAGAGGCAATGAGTGCGGTGCCCACAACCATGTATTTGGAGAGCAGGTCATTGAGCAGGAATCGAGCGAGGAGGGCATTGTAGAGCAGACTGACAGCCCCAAGAGGTGCCAGCATCACAATGGGCAGTGCGCCAATCTGGAAGACGGTACCTCCGATATTGGCGATAAGAAAGATGGCGAAGCCGATGAGCCATAATGGACGCTTCCATTCAGTCTTGCGACGAACCGGGGCGAGCGATTCGTTGAGGAGATGCGACTTGCGTTGGATGGTAAGACCGAGGCTCTGGATGAAGCTGGCTATCAACCCGAGTGCAATCGCAGTGGCGACGCTGAACGGCGCGCTGGGGCCGCTCTCGGCGTCCAAGGTGGTGATGACCGACATGGTTTGCTGCCAAAACACAAGTCGAGAAACGGGTGTGCCACCGACGGCCGAGGCCTGAGCTTCTCAAAGAAAGCTGTATGTAAGCATGTATGAGAATGCTGGCTGATGTGACGGCCGTTCGAGCCTGGCTGATGCGACGAGAATGGTGATGATTGATGGTGGAGGCGGTTCAGCAAAGTTCAGCAAAGCAAAAGAGCGGTCAGGGATAAAGAGCGCGGAAAGCCAATTTCATGCATGAAGCTTCGAAGCGGCGAGTGTCAAACTGCCTTTTCACTTGGCTCGTTTTCTGTTGCTCTCTCAGCACAGACGCGTTGCTTTTGGCTGCACGCACGCTAGCCCGTGAGTGCGAATCGCCTAAATGTTAGTTCGCTGAGCAACGCACAAATGTTGCATGTTGCATGAATCGAAGGCATGTTCCAAGGGTATGTGATTGTTTATTTATGGCTCTCCAGGCGGCGACATCTCCGCTTGTATCGAATGGGAGGAGCTGTCGAGGGCAGCGTACTTGTGGCGTGGCAGTCACGGCGGCTCACATAATCACGCATTCATCCTCGTTACCCGTCGTCTGCTTGGCAAGGTCACGCGTAAACGCAGCACCGCCCTGACCGTTCCCCCGCAGGTTGACAACCAGCACGCCGGCGTTACGAGGGTCCAAGTGTGCTTCCAGCCTGTAGTCGCGCATCATCTTCTCGACAGCAGGCGCAATGTGCTGACGGTGGTCCTTGCTGTGCAGACCCTTGCCCACAATGATGCGCATCTCGCTCCACCCTTGCGCCTGTCCCTGTTTCACAGCCTGTTCGGTCCTCTCCAGTGCCTCGGAAGTGTAGAGGCCGTGCAGGTCGATCGTTCCCTGCGGCGAGTCTTCGTTGTTGGCCATAAAGATCCAGTCGGCGGCCTGCTTGTTGAGACGTTCCATGTTGGTCTTGTGGTCGTGTCCCTCGTTGCTGAGCTGTTTGGCCCGAGAGCCGTCGCCCTGTGCATAGGCTTTGTGGGACTGGTCGAAGCACTGCGCCATCTTGTCGCCTTCCGATCGTGCCTGGTTGCGCAGGTTCACGTAGTTGGCATCGTGCTGGTTCACCTGGTTGTCCTGCGAGAATTTGTAGTGCGGACCTTGGCTCGGTGCGCCGTGGTGCGGCTGTGGTGCACCGTATGATCCTTGTGGTGGTGGCTGATTATAGCCTCCGCCGCCGGCTGCTCCTGCATATCCTCCACCGCCGTAACCGCCTTGGGCTGGAGGTTGTTGGTACGCCTGTTGCCCGCCGTACGAGGGGGCTTGTCCGTACGAACCACCACCTTGTTGACCACCGCCGCCGCCACCACTGCCGCCCTTGTTTTTCTTATACCAGGTGAATGCCTTTTTGGCAAACTGTGTGATCTGACGCCGGTGCTGCTTGACGAAGCGAATCAGTTCATCCATCGTGGGCACCTTGTCTTGTTTGTCGGGTTTTTAGACTAGAATAGGTCGTAAATTGGGTCCAGCGAATTGCTTTGCAGGCTAATGAGCGGATGGGATCGTCACCGAGGGCCTTGAAGGAGTGTGTACGAGCCTCGATGGATGGTGAATGTAGGAAGGGAATCAGGAGGGCTGTGGATGGAATGCTTGAACGGTGCCTCGGCAAGCAATGTGGTCAAAGAGCCACTGAACCGCAGTCAGAACAACGGCCCTCGAGATCCACAGGCTGCAGCCTCGCATGGCCGTGTCTCTTCTGACCCTTCCTGCACAGCTTGTTTGCTGTAAGTTGGACTCTACTCTCGAATCTCTCGCCGCCTCATGCACCCCTACATTAACCGAGACACCATTCAATCTTACACTCTTTATTTGAAATTTTTGCTCATGTTAAGTGATTAGAGTGGAGAAAGCGGTGTCGTGCGAGATTTTTCTGATTCGGCGTCTTCTCAACACACCAACATCATCGCTGCTTCCTCAATACCATCTTTCCTTCCAACACTATCCAAACCCCTCATCGCACATACTGTCCCCATTATGGCAGACGTCGAAGCTCCCGAAGCCGGCCCCTCTGTACCGACCGGGCCCCAGCCGCGCGAAGTCGTCTACTGTGCCGTGTGCACCTTCCCACCGGAGTACTGCGAGTTCGGCCCGTCCCCCTCGAAATGCAGGACATGGTTGCGCGACCACCAGCCCGAGCTCTACTCCAAGCTATGGTCCGAAGAAGCCATTACTTCCAACCTTGCCAACCTCACCACTAAGCAGGCTGAAGACCTCAAGCGAGAAGCTGCGAAGAAGGAGCGCAAGACCGTCGCTAAGGAGGAACGCGAGCGGGCACAGATGGCTGCATCCCGCATCGTGCTCAAGAAGGAAGCCCGCACCAAGCGCAAAGTTACCACGAGCGTGATTGGGCTGCATCTGTTCTCACCCCCTCTTCCGGCGTTGAAGGTCGTCGCCAAAGCACTGTCGTCTCGATTCGCCACGGGCGCCTCGGTCAGCAAGAGCGTCCAAAACCCAGGCGTTGACGAGATTGTGGTTCAGGGAGATGTGGCGGATGACGTCCGCGAACTCATCCTCAGTCGCACAAAGCCTTTCCATGAATTGCCCTCGGAAGCAGACGGCGGCCCCTCGGAAAAGAACGTCGTGATCGAAGAGGACAAGAAAGTAGCCAAGAAAGCCACCACTCCTGGCGCCGCCGGTGCTGCTGCCTCGGAGGACTAAGCTTTCACTCTGTTTCCCTTTTGCAATCCGATAGCATTGCGTTTTGCCACTCTTCTCCACACTGCTCAACACAAAGCACGGCTCAAGCTCCTTGCACAAATAACCGTCTGTGTACACAAAAAGAAAGGGTAAATTGCGACTGTCATTCACCTCAGAGGTAGACAGCGTTGAGATCCGTCAGCGCCTCGAACGGCTCCTCGAGCGACTTGACCTGCAAATCATAGCTCCTGCCCGTGCGATCCGCGCCGTTGAGCACCGATATGAGCGTCCACCACGCCTGCCACGCGATCGCGGGCACAATGATGTCTCCCTCTCGGATCGAGTGCAGCCACCTCTTCCAGGTATCCGGCTCCCAGGCGCCGTCTTCGTCCGGATTGGGACACACGCGGGATCGGTCCGGAGTGCCCTCTGCCGGTCGATACGACTGCGAGGCCGGCACCACCGCGTCTCCTGGTGGAGGGAAGCGGTCAGCCACCAGTGGCGCTTTGAAGACGCACATCTCCAAATAGTCGAGCTCCCATGCCGATCGGAATGGCCATTCACTAGAATCGAGCTGGCTAAAGTAGTGCAACGCGCTGTCGCAACTGATGGTGAGTGCGGTGGCAAAGTGCTCGACCGACAATCGTTTGCGCGACCATGTGTAGTCGATGGTCTCTTCGTTCTCTGGACCGAGCGGGAGACCCTCTGGGATGCCAGCTCGACGCCGAAAACCATACGATCGGTTGGTGGCATCGGCTAGCACGCACGGAGAGATGCTCAGCGAAGTGCCGAGCACCTTGGACAGCATCGCACTATCCACCTTGTCCGTGGCCACTTTGAGCACCTCAGTCGATGCGGCAGGCGGCGATCCGATCGTCAACGGCACCTGTAAGTCCGGATTGGTAGGATCGATATGGAGCGGCGCAGAGATGGTGGTGATGCTGCCTTCGCCGCTTTCCTCGTCTTTGCCCGAGCTGGTCTGCTGGACAGGTGGATCGAGTCCGATCTCTCGAGCCAGGCCGCCTCGTACTCTCGCCTTTTCGTACTCGTCAATCCAGCCTTTGATGCTCTTGAACAGTGTCTGCCAATGCTGCCACGTCCTCGAGCGATTCCTCTTGTTGCCAAAGAGTAGACCCGACTCAGCCCAGTCTGGACCAGCAGCGCCGCCAGTGTTGCCCTCGAGCGCGTCGGCCGATTCGATGGGCTGCGGAACGGTTGCGGAGCGCTGTGGCGCCTTTTCTTGAAGCCGCTCAAGCACCGAGGCATTGTTGGTACCTTCAAGGTCGGCACTGGCGGGAACCAAATTGAGTTTATGCGCCAAGGAGCCGGCGAGAGCATTGCCTTCGCTCAGCTCCAGGAGCGAGGGAAGCGTTTCGTTCTTTCGCGGTGGCGAGGTTCCTGCGCTGGCCACGCCGTTCCTCCAAGCTTGGACGGATCTTTCGTGCAACTTGTTGGCCTGGTCGAGCGCAGCAGCCTTGCCCAGGGCAGCGTGGTTGCCCTCAGCCGCTGCTCGACTGCCTTTGCCATAGCAGAGATGCATGATGCCTTCCCAACCCAACGCTTCTCCCAAAGCACTGGAAAGACTGATGGGCAGAGGGTCAACGTCCCCACACGGCCACCAGGCCTCTTGCTCTTCGCCATTGTTTTGGGCCAAGGCGGCACCCAGCTTGAAACTCGCGTCTATTGGATTGCTCGCCGAGGTGTATGGATTGGGTGACTGATCCAGGTCCAATGAACGGACAGACTTTCCGGGTGTGGCGGGTAGGGAGCTCGTCTTAGGATGGACCTGTGGGGTTCGAATCGAGGGCGTGTTGGTGCTGCCGGTGTCGGCTACATTAGATTGCTTATGCTTGGACGACCGGACGCTGTCTTGACCTGGAGTCGAGACATCTGCGCCATCGTCGTCGGTGACCTGGTTGGAATCTTGGACCGACTGGAGACTTAGAGTAGAGGCGGCGCGAAAGAGCGACAGAAAGTCTCCACCGTCCATTAGGGCTGCGGAACGACGCTTTGTAGCGGCGCTAGCAGCTCCAGCCGAGGGGCGCCTGCCGAGCGACTCTTCTGGAACGACATGCTCCGAGTAGGAAGTGCCGGCACTGGAGCGTGATGAGACTAGCGTGAGGTCGAGCATGCCGTCTTCTTGGACAGGTCCAAGGTTGTGGTGGGTCTGTCTTGCGGCAGCATGACTCTTTCCAGAGCTACCAGCCGAGCTTCGCCTGCGAGCTTGCAAACTGGCATCGTTGGCGGATAATTGCATCATACCAGCGCGCAAAGCAGCGGCGTCGTCGTCTTCTTCCTCGAGATCTAGCGCCTCTTCGTTGGACGGAGTTGCCTGGTCAGGATGCTGCTGGAGGCCTGACCGAAAGTTGGCGCGATGGCCTGAGGCGTCATCGCCCTGAGATGGTGCTGGAGAAGCAGAGCGCGCATCTTGGTTGTCCGAGGTCAAGCGATCGAGGAAGGATCTTTTCCTGCCGAGGTCGAGCAGCTTGGACATCATTGAAGGGCGCCTGGCCGGCTTTCCAGAGGTTGTCGGGGACGTGAGCTGTTCTGTACTGGGGACGGCGCCTTCAGTGATGCTCGATAGATGGCTGTCTGCATTTGTAGCTATTCCAAGAGTTTCGTTAGAAGGCGCGAGTCTAGTTTTGGTGGTGTTGACATTGGCCTCAAGTGTTGCAGAGATACTAGAAGGCTCACTGAAGCCAGAATGGGCGGCTTGCTGAAAGCCAGAGTCTGCATCTGCAGCGGCCGAAACAGCACCAAAGGAGGCGACACTGTCCGGACTGGCGACAGGCTTGAGTGCGGCACCTCCGCCGGACAAGCTGGATCTGCTGGGCCTACGTTTTTTCCAATCTGACGAAGCGGTAGATCGTCCGGAGCCAGCGCGCTGGAGACCTAAGCCCGAAACATCTGCTTGACGGTGGGATCGAAGCTTGGGAGGCGGGGGTGCCAAGCCGACGGTGTGTAAATCGAGTCTTATGCGGAAAGTAACTAAGTTGGTTGTATCGTACTCTGTGCTGCGGTGGTGTGAAGCAGAAGAAGTAGATGGAGAGCTGGAGATGGAAGAAGAGCGTGGACGTTTGGAGAGGCGGATGTAGGGAGCGGTGGGTGGCGCGGGGTTGGATGGGCCGCAACTGGATATCTTGGAATGTGAGTCTTCATCGTCCGAGGCTTCGTGGACTGGTGAATCGGACTGAGTGTTGCGACGAAGCCAATTGAGCTTGAGTGCAGAGGCACCACCGAGACTTGCAGCAAAGGACGGCTTGCGGGGCTCGGTGGCGTGACTGGGACGTCGGACGGATTGCTTTGTGGAAGCCGCGCGGGAGATGCTGCGCATGCGATTTCGAGGCTCCTTGTCGGCTCCTACGAGCGAGCCTTTGTCGTCGTAGCGAGCGTCGAAGAACTCGCGCAAGTTGCGGAATTCGGGATCGTCGTCTGCTTCATCGAGGAGGCTGATGAGCTTGGAGTAAGGCTTGACGGCATCGATTGCGCAGGTGTGATTGAGAAGGAAAGAAAGCGTGTCGACCGAGTGCGGAAGGTGGCGGGTGTAGATGGGTTCTAACTTGGTGTTTGCACCAACTCGAAGGTTCTCAGGCTCTGGATTTGACCCCATGCTAGGCTCTGCATCTTTGACGTAAGGTACGGTGGCATAGTCGAGGGTGGGCAAGGGCTCGAGATGGAGCGCAAACGCCAAAGTGAAGAGTTGATGCAGCGCCATGTTTGGTTAGTGCCATGCGTGGTGCGGCTCGAAGCAAGAAGGGGGCGCCGAAGTAGAGAAAGAACGAGCTGGCTTATCTAGATGTATGCATTGGCCATGAAAGTGCGTAGGATGGCGGTAGGATGCAGCTTGTAGCGACAACGCGATGCGAGGTCGGACGAGGGCAAGGTGCAGCGTGCGAACAGAAGTCGATGGTGTCAAGGCGATAGGAATCGCGGCCAAGGTGGATGGTGGCGATGGCACTATCGAGACGGAGCTCTACTGCAGATGAGCAGCGTCAAGATGATGCGAGAAGATAAATGTGTTGGTGGGTGAACGGTTTGCTTGGCCGGGCGACAGTGGTAGTGGTGTCTGTATGATCGATCGTTCAGGAGTCGATCACGATCGTGTGCGAGAGAGAATGAGCGTGAGAGCGCGAGAGAGTGAGTTGTTCGAAGCAAGCTATGTGTGGGTGTCGGAGTTGTGACGAGATGACTGAGAAGAGGCCGTTGGATGAGGGAGGGAAAGTGAGGTAAGTACAAGTGAGCCAGAGAGAGAGCGCGCGTGGGGTGAGACAGCCGACATCGGCACACCTGCAATACAGCGAGAGAGCGCATGTCACTTCACCGTGTGAGGCACACCGAAAGCAAGCAAAGCAACCTGCCTGTGCTCCTAGAGTGGAGGTGATTCTGAGGTGAAATTTTGTGACTTTTTTGGCTCAAGCGAAGCGTAGCAAAGCGTAGCCATGCAAAAACGTGGCATTCCGTCGGCGTCTTTTCTACACTTGTTGCGTGTTCGAACGAGATTTTTCCTCTGAAAAGCAAAGGTAGTTAGTTCGAGAGCACGCACAGCCGATCCGGGGTTGAACCCTCAGGGCTGTTGCGCATTTCCTCACACAGCAGCGGCAGCAGAAGCAGCGGCAGCAAGCAGTGCGAATTCGCATGTCGGGTCAGCCGAGTCGAGCCAGCAGCGTCAACCTGCATCTCGTCTCGCAGCAGCAATCGGTCAACTGTCTCTTTGTTCTCGCTCTCGATGTTCCGTCGGGGTTCTGTCCGATCCAGCCTCATGAGCTCAGACGACATGGCACAATGCCCATTGCAGTTGCAGTGGTTTGCTGTTCGACCGGTTGGCTCTGGTTGAGCCACGATGCGAGCTCGACATGCTTCCAGCAGAGTGGAAACGTCGCGAGCGTGCCGGCCATGCGAATCCAGAACTGGCTCAGACGGAGCCTTGCCTAGCACCTGTCTGGAGCATGGCTCGTCGCTCGCGGCACCTTGTTCTCCAGACCAAGGCCCACCGTCAACTCCCTACCATCTGAGACATGCCGCAGTTGGCCTTCTCGCGTCACTTTTGATCCACGATAAACGCGCTCGAGTATGATGCATGATGCTCCGCGGGCTGCGGTTGGTCCTTCTACGAATGTTAGATCATCAATGCTGCCCCTTTTTCAGTTCGCTCTCGGTTGGCCCGTCGATACAGGCTTGGGATGCGCGCACACGGCTCAACAACGAGACCAAGAATTGCACGAGAGATGTCTGTATTGACTTTTCAACACCGACGCAAAGACGTATGTGTGACCTAAGACCACCCAACAACCGCACAGAGAACTAAGACTAACATGCGAACAAACAGGGCAAAATTGACCACATACACAACACAAAGCTTCGAGCCAAGAACCAGACACGCCAGACCGAACGAGGAGAAAAAGGGAGTAGAAGCGCTTCGCATCTAGAGGCCAGGTGATCGCTGGCCGCCAGTAGTACCAAACTCAAGGACATGCGCAACGACACGATCCGTTGCGGGACGGCCTATAGGAGCGTTAATGAGCATTGAAGTGACCCATCAGAAGCCGCTCGCCCATCGGGCTGGGCTTGCGTTTGCCGCTGCCACTGAAGCTCGCCTGCCTACCGCGCGTGATCGGCTTGCCCTCATCGAAGCACACGCCGGAGTCGCGAACAGCAGGGATAGCTCTGGGCGACGCAGATCGCGGAATCGCGGGTGCCAATGCGGCGGGTGCAGAGTCAAATGCGGGAGCTGTGGGCGCCGTAGCAGTAGCAGCAGAAGAAGAAGTAGCCAGGCCAGCGGCGTTGTTGGCCCGGTACGAGTTGCCGCTCAGGCTGAAGCGACGCAGCAGATTGCCCATCGTACCATTGGCGGCTCCGTCGTTGACTGGACTGCCCTCGTCCATGCTGGATCTCGGCAGCGGAGGCGACAGCGGGCCAGGTCGCATTGTGTTCATCCAGCCAACTTTTTGACCCCAGCTGCCGCTGTTGAATCGCTTTTGAGCCTGCTCGTACGATGTACCCAAGGGCAGCGAGGGTACGCGTCCCAATGAGTAGCCTGACGACGACAGTGAGCTCCCCGGCGTCGTGGGTGAACGGGAGAACGAGAGGTCCGAAGTCGATACGTACGACGAGGTCGGCGAGCCCGCAGCATCGCTCGTAACGGACGGTCGTGATTCGACGCGACTGGCATCCCAGCTCTCAACGCTCGAGGCGATGGTGCCGGCGCCGATGGCTGTCTGAGAGCGAACGCGTGTGTGGCAGTGCGGGGGAGATGCTCCGCTGTCGTCCGACCTGGAACCGACCGGGCTGAATCCCATCGAGAAGCGGTTATGATTGGGGCTGGGGGGTCCCATCGTGGAAGCCATGCTGTTTGGGATGCGGAGGCCGTTGCCTGACGCGGATGCGCGCGAGTAGAAGGAGACGGGAGGCGAAAAAGAGAGCCTGTGGCCTTGACTGGTGTGGATCTCGCCCGAGAGGTCGGTGGGTGCGATGTTGAGAGGCTGGGGACGGTGGTGCGCAGACTTCTCGGGGTTAGGAATAGCCGTAGGTGAAGCCATCAGTGGTGAGAGACCAGGGACAGAGGTTTGCTTGTACTGTCAAGTAAGCTGCAATCTGTTTGGATGGGAGCCTGGACCGAAGGTTGTTCAAGACAGATGCCAGGTGGACCCAAAGTGAATCGGGATGTTTGCGGGCTAGCAATGCCAGTGATCGAGGATCCTTCCCGGTAATGTGGAGCGGGGCTGGATAGTGAGAAGGGATGCACGAGCTGGTGAGTGATCCGGGGCGCAGGGCCCCTGGGTCCTCGGTTGTGAACGGTAGGGTTATAGGCTTCGGGCAGACGGTGCTGCACTGACAGAGAACGAACGACGAGGCGTCGGTGGTGTATGCGACAAGCAGCTAGCTGGACGGTGAGATCAGGTCACTGAGCGTATCTGTACACCGCGTTCGAGTTGTAGAGCTGATGACTCTTGGCCGAGTATATGAGGATCGCTTTCAAGGCTTACAAAACGTAAGAGTTCGAAATGGATGGTGCGCTTTGCTGGGTCACAGGAATGGAAACGTGAGCTTGGATCGTGGTCGTAAGGAACGGTTGGGCTCTCTACTGGAAGCAAGTTGAAGGGCTTTTGAAAGCGCTGAGCCAGATAGCGGATGAGGAGAGGAGTGGCCACCGACCACAGTGAGAGAGGCAAACGGCGACTGTCGAAACGGTGGAGACGGAGTGAGAGGCGCAAACGGACTGCAGAAGGCCCACATGCATGCACACGCAAGAACAAAAAAAGCCTTTTTTTCGTTTCCCCACACTCGATCCTTGGTTGAGTTGCTGGGCTGCATGTGCGAGGCGGAATCCCAGAGGAACAGAACTAGGGCCGTGCAAAAAGGGTCCGTTCCGCCTCGCACGGCTCACACACGGTCTCCTCGGCTGCAACGCAACACCGACCAAACGCGCGACGCAGAGACAGGAAAAGTGCCCACCACAGCAGACGGTCAGGTTTCGCTGCCGAAGCGGCAGTGTCCAAACCAGGGTGACGGTGCGGCTGAGTTGCAATCTCCACCTGCCAAACAGCCTGCGAGGGCGTGTGTGATCACCAAGCCAGGAAAAAACAAGGCCAGGCCTTATCGATGCTACCTCACCCTTGATCTTTCTGCCAACTTATCGCCCTTCGAACGGCTGCCTGCCATCTGGTTATCGTGATCGGAGTCAGCTTGGTTTCGGCATGGCAATCGTAATCACACACGACTGAGCAGTGCAAACGCCACCCCTCGGTGAGATATGCCCGAGACGAAACGGAGCGAGGCATTTGGCCAGCAGCGATAAAAGCCGACGTCTCCGTGGAAAGAGACTTCAAGCCGGCATCACGCACGCACACGCAGGGCCAAGCATGCACGGGAACGTCGACTGGACAACCACGGAATGGAACAAGGAGCCCTTGCCTGCGGTATCACGCTAGCGACCCCACACTTTTTTTCGGTCTTTTTCCTTCGGATTTTAGTTCGAGCTTCTTACCTGCGTGGACGAGGAAAGACGAGGAAGCGAGAAAGAGGTTGCACGGACGAGCGCATGACCAACGTGCAGTTTCAGCGCCTAAGCCGTGTCAGCGAGAAAATTCACAGTGAGACGTTGGTCCAGACTCAACTCGCTTGCATGGTCTGAAGTTGCTCGAGATCGCCTTTTTGGCGGCATTTCCACGCCGTGCTCGAGAGGCAGTGGCACCATCGATGGAAAAAGGAGCGGAACTGCTTTACCGTGCGTGACCCGAGCCGAGTAACCTCGCATGCATACTGGGTGCTGGCGACCAATTGGCGCCAATACCGGCTGTCATCTTGCTGGTCGGGGGCAACGTAGACAGAATCACGACTATGCGACAAGTGGATAGTGCTCACTTGCTGGTGTCTCTCAAGCCGGCAGAACTTGTCAGCGATGCTGTCAACCCAGCGACAGAGGATATCACGACGTTTCGATCTTCGCGTCGAGGGTCCAGCAAAAGCGGAACCCGCCAGATCGGCAACTTTGTGCCGGCGCGTTGGTGTGCGTGACGGATCAAAAACACCAGAATGTGGGGAAACGTACTGCTTAGCGTGAGGACAGAGCCGTCTGCCTTCCACATTCTTGCAAGACTGCGTGCAGGCCCATTGGTGTCGGGGGCTATTCTTGAGCTCCCTTCGTAAGCTCGTCCTACCACTGGCCAGCCCTCCTTGTCAGTCGACGGAATCACTGGGCGAGAATCACTGAGATTGAGAGAACATGCGAGTGATGTGGTTACCACATGTTGCCAAATGGCGATCCTTGCTGGGTATGATTTTGCTGCTGCTGCTGCTGCGGTTGCTGCTGTTGCATGAACGCGCTGCTATACTGTCCTGGTTGACCGAAGCCGTTTGGCATCATGGACGACTGAAAGTGGCCTACACCGTTGCCCGCAGCCTGCATTTGCATTGCAGCCTGCTGCTGCTGCTGTTGCTGCTGCTGCTGCTGTTGTTGTTGTTGTTGTTGTTGACCGTAGAAAGCATGACTCGGGCTGAGCATGGTCGACTGCGTCTGAAAAGCGGCTTGGCCCAGCTGCTGCTGTTGCTGGAACTGGCCATTGACTCCTGTAAAATTGGCTGTTTGCGGCATCGACGTTGCAAATCCTGACTGCGCACCACTGAAAGGGTTGCCTTGAACGAAGCCTGGCGATGCTAATGGAGATGTCGAGAACGCCATGGTGCCGAGACTGGCACTCCGCTGCTGCTGATATTGCGGGTACATCATACCATTGGTTGGGCTCAGCATTCCTGTCGCCTGCGCGTTGATTTGCGCTTGTGGCGAAGCGACGCCAAGTGAAGGCGCCGTGTTGGCATGCTGCGGCGCGTTGCGCATCTGGGTCATCGCGCTGGCATGGTTCGAAGGGCTGACCCCAAATGGACTCATTGGTGAAGCAGCGCCACTGGAGCCGGTCTGCCCGGCCCAAAAGTTCCCGTTCGGCTCCTGGATGGCAGGGGCACTGAGGACCGCTTGCTGCTGCGCCTGTATCGAGGCCCACGGATTCATCTGCAGAGGTGGCTGCTGGGCTGTCGTTTGCGCGCTTGGCTCAGAGAGCGAGATGAGGTCGTCAAACACACTCGACTGCGCTGTCGAGGTAGAAGGCTTGGATGCTGAAGCTACAGAGCTTCCATTCCTGGCATTAAGTGCGCTCGAAGTGCGCAAAGGAACAGCGGTGCTGGGAAGCTGCAACGACGGCTGGGCTGATGCCGTTGTTGATGAAGTTGATGCTGCTGCGCCGTTGACATACGAACCGCTTGCCGCACGAAAAGCAGATGCTGCTGCGCTGGGAAGAGGAGGAGCGTTGGCTTTGGCTCGTTGTTGCGCCTCACTCCAGGTAGACGGGATGGGTGCTGTGCGAGATCGCGCAATGCTGCTGGCGTCTGTGAGCCGAGAGGTTGAGTCGGAGAAGGGCGTCGAGTCGACGGGCGACCTGGGTGCACCAGCGCGCCCGCTGGACGGTGGAGGCGAGGTGAGGAAAGTGACATCTTTGGATGGAACCGGCGGTGGACGGCCTTCCATGAATCTGCGAAACTCGTACTTTCTGCGGATGTACTTTTCGAGCTCGCTGTCTCTCTCGCTTTCTTCCATGTTGGTCGGCGGACGGTTTCGCATCTCGTCCGGGTTATACTTGCGATTGCTTTTGATATTGCCCATCTCCTTCATCCTATCCACCTGTTCGCGCGTCCAGGTGTCGAGCGTGATGGACTTGACCTTGGAGATGTGCACACCCATCTTGCGATGCACGCCAGCGCATTGGACACAGATGAAGATGCCAAGATTCCACGAGGCCCATCTGGGTGCGCGGCCCTTGCAGTCCGCGCAGACATCGTTGCCCGGCTGACGGACGAGGTCGAGCAGGATGCGCTGTTGTCGGTCTTGAGCTGCTTTGCTGTTCATCTTGGCGATCGCCACCGAGCTAATTGGAGCGTGGTCAGATACTTGGCCATGAGCTGCGCAGCCTCGGTCGATGTTGGAACAAGATAGATCGGAGCACCGGGCGCTGAAGCAAAGCCAAGGAGGTAGCGATAAACCGACGACACCAGGAATTGTTGACTATGATGGAAGGCACGAACAAAGTTGTTGATCAACAAAACGGACCGGCCCCTTTGCATTTCACTTGGGCGGATCATGCAGCAAACACACACACGCACGAACGCACGCACACGCACATGAACACGAACACGCTTTTCCAATTTCTTCCAGCCAACATCCGCGTGGGCACCGACGCCGCCGTCGCTTCAAAGCACAATGCTACGCTATGCCAAGCCAGGATGGTCCGATGCTGGTCCGCGAGCTTCGTCCATCGGATCGAGGCCGCAACTCATCCAGGCGAAAGACGCTCCGATACATCTCTGCAAAGACGGTGCTGCGACGGCGAAAAAAAGACGCCGCGAACTTCGGAGGAAAGGCCGTTATCGACCGAATCGGGTAGCCCGATGGTATTAATCGGGGTCCCGCCGTTTCAATACTAGTGTCGTGTGGTACAAGCAAAGCAACACTGCTGTCGGCATCTTATTCATACTAACGTTGAGCACTTCAACCAAAGCATGGCGGCGCTTGATCGACTCGGCATCATGCTGTACTCTCGGCTGCGATGCAATGTAGTCATGCGACCCGCTTTTCTCAACGTTTCGGATCAACAGGATCGAGTTCAGAAGTCATGCAACCTCCGATGAGTCGAGATGGACAAGCAGTGGAAAAGGGGGGGGGGGGGGAAGGGGCTCAAATCTTGACGGTGAGCTTCCAGTGATTCAAGTACGAGGGGTGTTCACACAGAACCGCATCGCCGACAACTTGTCTTATGAGGTGCAAACGACTTGCTTCCGTTGGAAACAACCACTTCGTCGTCGCGGAGCGGGAGCGAATGTTCCACGCGGCCAACACCTCGTCGGAGTTGAGCGCGTATGGCCACTGCCATGGCTTCGCTTACGATGAAGGACTTGGAGGCAACGGGGACCAATTCACCGAGAGAATGGAGAAAGTGCGGGGTTATAGCAGCGACGTGGCGGCTCTAGACGGCCGAGCCTTGTTCCTCGCTTATCCACTTTGTCGGAGAGACTTCGGAGTGACTAGTGACTGGAGAATCCTTCCCATGACGGGACGTTGGACCTCCGCTATGCGACTCGTTCCGCTGGCTTTGGTTTCCAAGCTTGCCCCGTGGGCACGATCTCAGTTGCACCGAGTTGACTGTGTCGAACGGCAGCCGCCCGGGAACACTAAAGCGTAAGGTGAGGGACACAGAGCAAGAAGGGCCACCGACAAGTTCACACACAAAGCGGGGATGACAGTGGCAAGAGTTGACCCGTCTTGGCAAAACCACCGTTTGATGGGTAGCGCGCAACCACCCTCACCGACGAGTGTCGGCGTTGCAATACCTTCGAGAGCGCTTCCCAGTGCGTGCGGCGATCGGTCAAGAAACATTCGACCGGCAACCCCACGCTCAGACGGTCGCACCGTTTCGCGAATTTGCAACTCCGATGCTGCACTCACGGCAGGCGGTAGGACGTCACTCTGCTTGTCTTCCCCAACGGCCAATTCCATTCCATGTGGCACCGGTTGCAGCTTGTACCCATGACCAAAGCCACTGTTTCTTCTTTCGATGGCTCAATTCTAACAGGAACGCATATTGGATGGAACATGTGGCAACCACATGACCGGCTCGAAGCGACATGTTCGACTTGCCCAAGTGGGGAAAGGCACACAGAGAGAGAGGGCGGGAGGGCGGACCGTAGTTCGCGTTTTAGTCGCGCGCAGACTCGCCTGGCTGAATCGCAAAATATGGCTGCAGCTGCACAGCACAGGACCCGAAAGCGATGGATGCAACTTGCAAGAAGTACGACAGCAGCGAGCGGACTTGGAAAGGCAACAAGAACGGTTCTCCCCTTTTTTCGCCCTCGCTGTTTTCGGCGAATAGAAGCGCAGCCGGCCAAAACAATAAAATAATACGCTCACACTCAGCCGCTCGAACACAGAAATTCTCCAATTCTCCGCACCAGCGTTTCCATCCATTGTTTCGTCGGCAGGCTCTACTGTAGTAGCTGCATGGTGCTGCATACCGAATGCGACCTTGCAGCGCGCCCCCGGATACGAAATTCGAAGCGGCATGCTACTCGTTGCTCGTTGCTCCAAGTTTCCAACGGAAGCGCCGACAGCATCGACTCCGTACCGGCAATGGCAGACGATACTATACCAGCATCTTGCTCCTGAAGTGACTGCTCCGGCAAGCTTGCGCCTCAAGAACCTCATACTGTTCGCGAATTGAGCCTCCAAAGGGCATCCGAGCCGAGCAATTTGGTTCCATTTGTCCAATGGCGCTTTGCATGAATTCGAAGGGCCTTTGAGCCAAAAGGTTGTCTCGTTTGCCCTTTGCAGGTGTGCCCATGTGCAGAATGTGCTTCCGGTTCTGTTCCACAACCTCTGCAAAGTCAACGAGAGAGTAGAGAATGAGCCAATCAAAAGGGTTCGCTGCAACGCTCACCTCGGCTACCGATTTGCGACGAGACCCCACTTGCTCCCTCGCGTCCCCTTGTGCTGGGGAGCGTGGGGAAACGAGTCTCAGTGAGGGGCACCAAGCCACATGTCCTAGCGCTTGGTCTCTGTGCCTGTCCCCCGCACTCGAACCTTGAAATTATATTCATGGTGGGGGCCCCTCAACTCGACCTCGCCTACCCTCACTGACCCCAGCAGCGATGCGACGCATGAGGCATACTCAATGCATATATAAGCAGGCATTCGTTGCATCAACCTACCCTCGGCGTGCCCCTATCTTCCACCCGCATCCCTCATCCCCCGTGCCGCATCCACCATGGCAGACATCGAACCCAAGTTCTCCAACATAGACGAGAAGCCTGGCGCCAGCAAGCTGGCCACCGAGGACGCCAGCTCCCACCATGGCTCCCTTCACATCGTCTCCAAGCTCGATGCCGACGAGGGCAAAGTCACCAACCCTCTCGCCGGTCTCTCCAAACAGCAGCTCCTTCGCAATGTCGAGGCTTTCGCTCAGGAGAAAGGCCTGACCGACGACGTTGAGATGCTCAAGAAGGGCGCTCTCCTCGCTCAGCGACCCGCGGAGTATCGCGACATTGACGAGCTCACTCAAGACGAGAAGGATGCAGTCGCTCACGAGTACGCCAACAAGTGGTCGCACCCCCTCCTCTTGTACGTCACCATCTTTGTCTGCTCGATCGGCGCTGCAACGCAAGGTTGGGATCAGACCGGTTCCAACGGCGCCAACCTTTCGTTCCCTCTAGAATTCACCATCCCCGAGTCACCTTCCGAGGGTCTCCTTCCGGGCCAGCCTGGCTACACGTCTGTTGCGGATGCCGAGCGTAACCAGTGGCTCGTTGGTCTCGTCAACGCCGCACCCTACATCGCCAGTGCTATGCTCGGCTGCTGGCTCTCCGACCCGCTCAACAACATGTTCGGTCGTCGAGGATGCATCTTTATCACGGCCCTCATTCTGATCATTACCCCGATCTGCTCAGGTCTCACGCGTAACTGGTGGGAGCTCTTCATTGTCCGTCTGATCCTCGGAGTTGGTATGGGTGCCAAAGGTTCGACCGTCCCCGTTTTCGCTGCCGAGAACTCGCCTCCCCAGATCCGTGGTGCCCTCGTCATGGGCTGGCAGCTGTGGACCGCGTTTGGCATCTTCCTCGGTTTCCTCGCCAACGTTGCGGTTGCAGATGTCGGCAAGATCGCGTGGCGACTGCAGCTGGGCTCGGCGTTCATCCCGGCCTTGCCTCTCGCCATTCTCATTTACTTCTGCCCGGAGTCGCCTCGCTGGCTCATGAAGAAGAACCGCTATCCTCAGGCTCTGCGCTCGCTCATCCGCCTTCGTCACAACAAGATCCAGGCCTGCCGCGACCTCTACTATATTCACGTCCAGCTCGTGGAGGAAAGCAAGGTCATCCGCGGTGAAACCTACGTCAGGCGATTTATGGAGCTGTTCACCATTCCTCGCGTTCGTCGAGCCACCGTTGGTGCGACCACCGTGATGCTGGCGCAGCAAATGTGCGGAATCAACATCCAGGCCTTCTACTCGTCGACCATCTTCAAACAGAGCGGATCGACGGAGAAACAAGCTCTCTACGCCTCGGTAGGATTTGGTGCGATCAACTTTATTTTCGCCTTCCCTGCTTTGATCACCATCGATACTTTTGGTCGCCGAAGCCTTCTGCTTTTCACTTTCCCTCAGATGGCTTGGACCTTGCTTGCCGCAGGTCTCTGCTTCCTGATCCCCGGCGAGAACAGCAAAGTGCGACTTGGTCTTGTCGCCCTGTTCATCTATATCTTTACGGCTTTCTATTCGGTCGGCGAAGGCCCGGTTCCTTTTACGTACTCGGCCGAGGTCTTCCCTCTGGCTCAGCGAGAGCAGGGCATGGCATGGGCTGTAGCAACCTGCTTGTTCTGGGCTGCAGTTCTCAGCATTACCTTCCCGCGAATGCTTCGTGCCATGACGCCAACGGGAGCCTTCGGATTTTATGCCGGGCTCAACGTGATGGCGCTTACTCTCATCTGGTTCTTCGTGCCGGAGACTGCTTGCTACACGCTCGAGGAGCTTGACGCTGTCTTCAGTGTGCCTCACAAGACGTTTATCAAGCACCAGAACACCAAGGTTTTCCCTCACTGGTTCAAGACGCAGGTGCTCAGGAAGAAGAACGTCGAGCCACCGGCTCCTCTTATCGAGCTCGACATCAACCTGGTCGGCGCTGGAGAGAAGCGTGTCGACAACTCGATGGCCTGATCCGCTTGCTTTCTCCACGCCGTTCCTGCGCCAGCCCGTTGTTCAAGCATGATCCTTCGTCTGTACTTCTCGTTGCTTTCGAAATGATACCTTTTTTATGTGGAAACTGGAGAAAGAAGTAGTGAACAAAGACTAAACAAAAATTCAAGTGCAATGCTCTCTCTACTGGCCTCGGGATCACTGTCATTTTTGCACGATTTCTCATTTAATCGAGTAAGAGAGCCTGTCACTTTGTGCATTCCATGCCAACCTCCTCTATCGGGAATATCTGCTCGACAAGGCGGTAATCACTTGCTCCTGTTAATGTGAATGGCAACGCTCGTGGTTGACTAGTTTCTGATTCGGCCTGTGCTAACAGGTCGAACAAGGTTTTCGTGCGTGAACAAGCTTCATGTTTTGACGTTCTCCTTTGACGTCTCCTCTGCGAGACGGAGGCCTGGCAAAATAGAGCTCTCGGCTGTGCTAGAATCGCTCGAGCGCCTCAAGAGCTCAACGTGTGAGTGGTGTGTGGATACATACATGTTCATTTGCAGGCACCGGAACGAGACGGGGCTGGACACAGGGTACAGCGTCTGCGTCGAGACGGTAATTAGACATCGCGATCGCTTCTCCCGTGGTCCTCGTTGTCGTCCGCATTCCGCTTCTATATTCGCCTCGAGACAAGCAGTATATACGCTTGCTTTCCGCACATCCTCGTTTCTCTTCCCCTCAATCCTCAACCACGGCCACCACAACCCCAAGCCCTTCTCCGACGTCCTCCTCCCACTTCGACATCGAGACCTTCTCCTGCATCACTGTCATTTTCATAACGAGCGTCATGGTCGCTACCGACTTTTGACAGCTGGAGGTCGACGGTGTGCCCGTGGTGCAGCACCAACAGTCGCTGCGAATACGAACAAGTCAGCTCAGCAGAAGCAAAGCGTCAAGCAGCCCCGAAACGCACAAGCAACCTGGTACACCACGCTGCTCGTCCCACCCTCCCACTCCATCCCTATGTGCTCAATGACACTTCTCAAACGTTCCCACACGCGTGTGCTGCTCGACAGAGATTCGATTAAATAGTCTTCGACGATGGCAGATACATTCCCAAGCTCACGCAGGAGCCCTCCACAGCCTGAATCCATGAATCGTTGATCTGACCACCTCGTCACCAGGGTCCTCGGGGAACATGGGCTCGCGGAACCACTCGCCCAACTTTTCAAACTTCCAGCCCTTGACCTCGGCCATGTCGAAGAACTGCATGTCCTTGTACGCCAAATGCGGTCGATGATGCGTGAAAAAGACAAGCACGCAGGGCGTAGACATGCTACCCTCTATCTCTGCGCTCGGATCAGCGTCGGCAATGCACGCCTCGCACGTCTCGAGCAGCGCCGGGTGCGCCTGATGATTGAACACAAGGTCCGAGAGGAGAATGAGATCAAACTTGCCCGGATTACCCTGTTCATCAGCGACCTTGGAAAGCAGAGACGAAGGATCGCGGCCCCAGATGTAGCCCTCGACGAACGACTTACCGGGACCCCTGAGAGGTGAAGAGTCATCCTGGCAATTAAGAACAACGTTCTTAGTCAGATTATCGATGAGCACGTGGTCCGGATAGTCGGTAGCGACGACGTGCGACGCTGAAGCCCAGTTGCAGACGATACTCGGCAAGCCAGCTGCAGCTCCGAGCTCCAGAACCCGCTTGCCCTTTGTGAGGGTGAGAGCGTGCGCGCAGAGGAAATCGGAAAGGATGAAGCTGGCGTTCCAGGCGAGATGACCCCAGAGCGGGTGAGCCCCGACGAGGTTTAGTGTCACTTTGGACGTTGTGCCGGGGAAATCGTAAAAGGTGACTGTGGGCGGCGGGGTCTTGGGGCGGAAGTCTTCGGGCTCGTCAAACATGTTGAGTGCCTCGTCACTGCCAGCTTCCGCGTCGTGGTCGTCACCACCGTTGGCGTTGGTGGGCAACTCCAGCTCGTCGAGCTTGCGAGACAAGTCGAAGTCCTCGCCACTTTGGTCGTCGGGAACGTCAGGCATGGGCTTGTTGCGGTCGGGTAGGGCGTTGTTAACATTGCTGCCACTGTCGTGGCCGGCTTTCTCTTGCTCGACAGCTGCTGCAGCAAAGACGGCAGCGCCGACAATGGCCGCTGCAGCGCCCCCAGCGGCAGCGCCTTCGACAGCTGCAGCTGCAGATGCAGAAGATGGTGCCGCATTCGACTTGGGGGCAGCAGCTTCCTCCTGTTGAAGCTCGCTAGGAGGAGAAGAGGTTCGGTGGCCGTTGGCCTCGATCGAGCTGTTCTCGGTGTGTGCGGCATTGGTCGAGCTCAGCGAGTCGCGGTGCATGCGAGCGGGACTCTTGGGAGTCAAAGCGGGCGCGGGTCGAGCGAGGTGGTTTTGGTTGGAGCGAGCGGACGACGCGTGGTTGGTCGAAGAGACCGCACGCTGACGGCGCGGAATGGAGCCGGAATGATCTCCATTGATGGTCTCGATCTCCTCGGATGGACGAACAGCGCTACCTTGTTCACTGGCATCAAGGGCGTGACCGTGACCGACGCTGGAGGCGACGGCATTGTGATGACCGATACTGGAGGGAGGACCGCGCTCGTAGCGCAGGCTGCCTACCGAAGAGGACGACAAGCGACGACCATTAACGCCGCGCTCGAACGTGGCTGATCGACGTCCTTCGAGCTGAGTAAGGGTGGACTCGAGCTGCTGTTGGATCTTCGCAATCTGATCCGTGACGGCCGTGGTTCGCTTTTGGATCTCGCTGTTCATATGCTCGTCTGGGAAGTGGTTGGAGGAAGATGCGTTGCCGTTGCCATTGGTGGCTTGCGCGTCCTTCGAGGCAGCAACAGCGTCTTTCGCGACCTGTCCAGCAGTACGCGGTCGACCCATCGAGATGCGTTGTTCGGCCAAAGCACGCGACTTGAGGATGTGCATCTCGGTGTTGTGGCTCATGTCGCTCGGAGCTGGAGATTCGATTCGGCTGAAGTTCTGCGTCATGCTTTGCAGGTTGTTGAGCGAGGACAAACCAGACTCGTCGGCACCAGAGCTGCCAAGAACGTTGCGAATTTCATCCATCATGGCTTCCCGCTCGGATTCGAGGTTCTCCATGGCAGTGCGCATGCGCAGCAACTCTGCTTGTGCCTTTTCACGTGCCTGCTCGGTGTCCTTGAGCTGGATCTGTGCTTGCACGTACTCCATGTCCCTTTGTTGGAGCGTCGAAGAAAGCCTTCTGGACTCTCTGCGCTCCTTGTCGAGTTTGGAGCGAAGATCACTAGCTTCTTGAGTGAGTCGATCGACGAGCTGCTGGATCTTGTCGAATTGCTGTCGCCACATTTCGCCTTCGCTCATGAGAAAGGCAAGTCGCTTGTTGAGCCTTCCAATCTTGTTTTCGAGACCATCGCGGGCGTCGACAAAGTTGCTGGCCCTCTTTCGCAGTGCGAGGACAGCCGCGAGCTCAGTCTCCGAGGCGACAAACTGCTTCTCGGTGCGGATGCCGAAAATCTTTTTGAGCAGGCTTGGTTTGGTGCCTTCGTGTAAGACCTGGTCAAAGGCGCCAACAAGAGCGCCCTGGTCCCACCATGACGGACTGTCGAGTCGCTCGTAGGGGACATCTCGCGAGGAGGACTCGACTTTGCTTAGAGGTCGGAAGCGGCCGCTTGGGAAAGCCTCAACATACTCTCGTGGAGTGGTGTAATCTGCTGACGAAAAGCCGAGGGCGGCGATGAGCTTTCTGCGTTTCTTGTCGCGTGCAGCGCCTTTGCTAGGAACTTTATGAGGCGGGCGGGCACAGTTGACAAAGTTGATATCGAGGTCGACAATGCAGACCTCCTTGGGGGGCTTAATGATGCTGCGGAGCTCAGTGTTGATGGCGATGAGCCAAGAGCCAGGGTCCTCGAGATAGATGCGCACGTCTCTGGCGTGACAGTTTTGGTGAGCGACACCCTTCCATCCACACAGCTCGACAAGATACTTGATGGTCTCGACGGCCATACCCATCAAGGCGGGATGACGCGACATGAAGAGGACGCGACCGGCAGGTGCTAGTGCAATCTCGCAGATAGTGAGCACATTGTCGATGGAAAGCGTTTTGAAAAGGGGCCACATGGAAAAGTCGATGCCGAGCAAGCCTCTGCCCCAATCGAGCGCACCAGGGAAAGTGCAGACAAAGGAGAGGTCCTCGTCGGGCGACTGAAGGCGGAAAGTTTCGCCGATGCGCGGTGCAGGGTGACGGAGGATGGCGGCCATGAGCTTGTTGTGCATCTCGATGTTGCGGCTGTACTTGAACCAAGCGGCCTTGTTCCAGTCACCAAGAAGGTTGTAGATGGGGTATCTGGAGATGATGCAGATGGCGTAAGGCATGAAGAATGCATTGTTGTCGGGAAGGAGTGAGTGGCCGAGAACGCTGGTACCTTCGTAGTCCTCTTCGATTTCTTGACCTTGGTTGTTGACGGACTTATTGGCCCCGATGCGGCCGTTGGAGCGCGCTTTGGCGAGACGGCCAAGCTCCTTGCGAATGGCTTTCGCCCGCTTTTCGTCAGCTGCACTCCAGACAGTGAGGACTGAGCCGTAAAAGGTAGCAACGCTAGGAGTATCTTCGCCCGCAGCTCCAGAACTGGCAGGGAGGCGAGACGAGACACCTTCAAGCCCAAAGCCTTCACCGACGGCCGAAAAAGAGCGTGCATTGTGAACATTGGCGGCGCCGACCGAGAACGGAGCGGTGGCGTTGCGCACGTCGGTGGATGGACGAGCAGCACCGCCTGAAGCAGATGACTTGACGGTGGGTACGCTGAAGGAGAACGTGTGCGAGGTCGAGGAAGGAGGAAAATTGATGGGGCCGGACGAGATCTCGATTTCGCGTGTAAAGGAGAGCTTGAGTGCTTTGGACAAGACACGAGCGGTCTCTGCACGCTCGACGCCGCCACGACCATCAGCCATCTCGATGAACTTGGGATTGGAACCGTTCTTCTTGTCGGAGCCCCATGCATTGTTGCTTGCGTCCTTCTTGTCCGAGGAGGTGGTCGGAGAAAGAGGCGATTTGAGTGCTTCATCGGTGGGATTGACCGGGGGACAGATGGAGCAGCCTAGCACCTCGGGACGCCAGAAGCGACCGACGGCGCTTTCGATGTGGTGTACGCCATTGGTGCAGTCCTCTTCGGCCAGTGTCCATACGGCTGGGTCCTTGGGTAGACCAAAGACGGCATACAGCTGGGCGATGTTGTTGCCATCGGTGGATCTTGCGACCGAGGCGTTGGACGGGCGCTTAGTGTTAGAACGAGGACCCGGGTTGCTGTGAAATTGACGTTGCATTGTTTTTGGAGTACGAGCGCCTGACCTAGCGTCTGTACTTTTGACCGAGAGGTTGGAGAAGGAGAATCTGCCTCCCAAGCCAGCAGCCCTGCTGCCAGACCTGCTCGGGCCGGCAGTTTCGTTTGCGCTTGGCATGGGTGGGCGGAGGTTGGGAGATGACGACCAGCGAGCACTTTGAGCTTGGGCGGCAGTGATTGTGATGGTCGAGAGCAAAGCAGCGATCGAGAAGCGGTGCGGCGACCAAACGACAGCGGAGCAAGCCAAGCTCGACGCCTCTAGACTAGCATGTCCCGAGCGGGGTCGAGCACGAGTCTAGGCCGCACGCCGCACTATCTCGCTTGGCGTACTCAAAATTTTCGACAAAAAGAAAAAGGAAAAAGGTCCGAAATCACGCCCCAGCTCATGCAGTCGGATCTAGTTGCGTGTGGGTGTGTGTGTCACAGAAGGAGAGAGAGTGAGAGAAGGATGTTCTTTGCATTCAGTCAAGATCAAGCATCACAGCCTTGCACCCGCGACGTCAACGTCAACTAGAAGAGTCTCGGCTTGTCACGAATACGCTCTCGATTGCCGAGCGAGATGAGCGGGTAAGGCCAGGACACTTACCATCTTGGGGCTTCACTCAGGTACGCTCTGCTTCTCACCTTTTCAAGCTCAGATGATGGAAATAAAGCTATCCGGCTCAGGGCTCTTGCGGTGTGTTTCTCGGTTGCGACGCGAACTGATAGATACCGCCTTGTCCACCTCGACGTCCACCTCGATGTCCAACCAAGCCGGTGTCTCGAATCCGCTCTCGGTTTTGTTTGCTCCGGGCGTGCCATGTGCGTGCCTCTAATGTTCTCAGATAGCTGGACCTGATCGGTTGCCATGCGGTGTTAGCATACAGTTGTGCTGCGGCGCAGCTGCAAAGCAAATGTGCTGTCCATGTTCTGATCGGCCACGGTACTCGCATCCACTCTTACCGAGATTGCCGTCACCTGAGTCTTTTGCCCCGCTCCTTGAGGCCTTGTGCAGGGCCACGCAGAGCCGTCTGCCCAGCTGCAATTCTAGACAGACTCGTTGCCGCTTGTGCTTGGAGCTTAGCCGAGAGCACCATCGGCACTATTGTACTAGTAAGTGCATTGTCAAGTTGCATGATGTGTTAGGTTCTCTAAGGCACACAGAGTGGACTTTCTTCTCGTCGCTTAGTCAGCGTGCCATGCAGGGCTTTCAAAAAAAAGGCGGAAAATTTTGGGAGAGCGCAAACTGAGCTTCTTTCTGAATTGAATCTTCTGAAGCTCGAATTCCTCTTTCACTCCACCAAGCTCCTCTCTCTCCTCACCATCCCTAGCAACCGCACCCGCACCATCACATTCCTTTGGTCCGTCCTGATCCTTATGGCAGCGCTACTTTAGACCCCCACAGCCGTTTGTGCATCCACACTACATCCGCCAACAGCTTTTGCGTCTCTATTGTCGAACGAAACTTCTCCGTTCATCATGCCTACTTCGCCGCGGAAGGGGTCACGGCCCTCGCCTGCTGTCAGTCAGACCGATGCAACGTCTGATGAAGCGCTCGAGGTAGCGCTTTCGCATCTCGACAAAGCGCAGCAGCTTGCAGAGCTCGTTGCAAGCGAGCCAGAACGACTTGCCAGCGGCGATGCTTCCCTCTCCGAACTCTCGGTCCACGCCCTCAAGCAGCTCTTTGACCACTCGATACAGTCCGAACAGCTTTCCGTACCCTCCATCTGCGCATTCATCAAAACCGTTACTCCCAAGGCTGACCTGCCCAATCAACGAGCTTCTCGTTCGGGCGGAAAGCGCAAGCGTGGAAGCAGTGCTGCTGCTCCCCCACCTCTCTTCGAGGGCACTCCTCTCGACGAACTCGTCACAGAGGGCATGGACTCGCGCCAATTGTGGGAGCAGATCGACCTCAAAGCTTCAAAGATGTCCGGCATCGTCGAGCGCTATTTTGCCCAGGGGCTCATTCGAGAAGAGCAGGAGGATGACGATGAAGAGGAGGAGCAGCAAGCTAGCGGCAGAGCCGGTCCTTCGCGCTCGCGGTCTCGTTCCAGTATTTATGACGAGGATGATGGCTTTGAGGACGACGACGAGGATGACGACGACGCGTCCGGCGATGATGACGACGAAGACGACGATGACGTCGACCTAGAAGAGGAACGCGTCCGACTCAGTCAGCTCAGTGATGCCGATCTTCGAGCTCTTGGCATCGACCCAGCATATCGCGACCAGCTGTTAGCCGAAATGGCCGAGCAAGGCGATGACAATGACGATTCGGACGAAGAAGGCTCCGCTTATGCAGGTGCTTCCGACGTAAGCGATGGCGATCCCACTGAAATTTTCTACGAACCTCTCAAGACCGAGGCGGAGCAACTTCAGCGCAAAGAGGAACAAGAGATGGGTATCCTGCCACGCCTTCGATCACAAGTCGGCGACGATGACGACGACGATGAAGATGAAGATGATGTCGACGAGGACATGAGCCAGGAAGAGGAACAGGAAGATGAGTCCGACCAAGAAGATAGCAGAGCAGACTCTTCCAGTAAGAACAGCGCCGGCATCCCTACTTCACTCCTTCAAGATCTCGACCGTCCCGGCAAAGCCTCTCAGCGTCCATCCAAGCGACACCCCACCCTCGACGATGACTTTTTCTCAATAGATGATCTCAATCGACAGCTCGACGAGCAAGACGCACAAGAGGATGCCGATCCAGCCGATGATAACGACGACGACGACATCTTTGACCAGGTCGACTACTTCAAGCCTCTCGACGGAGCCGATGCTCTCGATGACGACGAGCTCGATGTTGACGAAGAGCAGGGAACAGGCTTTGCTGATGCTGCCGATGCCCACTATGCAGACTTCTTTCTGCCACCTTCAAAAGCAGCCAAGTTCAACAAGAAGTTCGGAAGGCGAAAAGCCTCGGCCCGCTTCGCAAACGAGGATGCTGTAGCCGATCAAGTCGATGAGGACCAGGAAGAGTCTGACGACGAAGACCAAGAGCCATCTCCCAGCAAATCAAAAGCTCGTGTCTACGAAGAGCCCGACCGCAAGCGTCGCATTCGCTTCAACACGACCATAGAGTACCGTCGTATCAAGCCACGCAAGAAGTCCGTCGACGAGCTCACCCCCGAAATGTTGAGGATGATTGGTGCATCATCTGACGACGTCGACGCTGCTCGCCGCTTTGATGAGGACATGGACGAGGATGACGACGAGGACGAGGATGACGAGGATGATGACAATGACGATATGGATATGGACGAGGTGGAGTCGGAGACATCCTCTGTCGGTCGTCAGGGTAGCGATGACGAAGGATCAGACCAGAACTCGGATGAGGAGGATGAGGAGGATGAGGAGGACGCCGAAGAAGATCTGGACGACGAGCAGTCCTCTGCAGAGGACGACCAACAAGACGATAACGACGGTGTCAATACAGCGCGCCGAGTAGCCGGTGACCTCTTTGCCGACAGCGATGACGAGGCAGATGCCCGGGACAAACTCTCGACGCACGAGAAGCGTGTTGCTGCGCTCAAAGAGGAGATTGCTCGACTCGAAGATGAAAATGTTGCCAAAAAGGACTGGACCTTGATGGGAGAAGCAGGCTCGCGCGCACGACCCCAGGACAGCCTCTTGGAGCAAGATCTCGAATTTGAACGCGCCGCCAAGGTGACACCGCAAGTGACAGAGGAGATGACCGAGTCCATCGAGGATCTCATCAAACGTCGCATTCTTGACCGCAACTTTGACGATGTCGTCCGTCGACGCGAGATAGAAGCGCTTCCTTTCCTTCCCTCGCGTCTGCTCGAGCTTTCGGACAGCAAGAGCGCCAAGAGTCTCGCCGAGCTGTACGAAGAAGAATACCAAGCAGCACGCGGTGCCGATGGCGAGGAAGGTGCGCCCGTCGCCGAAGCCGATGCCAAGCTGGCCAAGGAGCACGAAGAGATCACGAAGCTCTACGACGACATTTTCAACAAGCTTGATGCGCTCTCCAACGCTCACTTCACCCCCAAGGCTCCCAAGGCGACCATCCAGACACTCACCAACGCGCCCTCTGTCTCTATCGAGACGGCACTGCCGGCCACGGCCTCGTCGAGCACCATGCTTGCTCCGGAGGAGGTGTACGAGCGATCGCGTCACTCGACCGCCATGGACGGTGCCAAGTCCGAGATGACTCCGGAAGAGAAGCAGCGTTTGCACAACAAGCTTCGACAGGACAAGCGACAGCGCAACGAGAAGATCCAGGACACACGCAAGGCGCTCGAACAGTCGGGACTCGTGCGCGCCAAGAAGGTCAACGAGAAGGAGGAGAAGCAGCAGGCGCTCAAGAAGCTCGTCGGCAACCGCGGCGTATCGGTCATCGGCAAAGAGGCCAATGCTGCCGGGGCAGGTACGGGCAAGAACGCCAAGAACAAGGGCAAGGGCAAGGCGGTCAACGGCGCTGCCAACGGCTCAGCCAAGCCCACTACGGGAAATCAGTTCAAGCTGTGATTCCGCTCCCGTCTCCTTACTTTCGCCTTGTCTCCACTTTTGCAACTCTTTACATCCTCGAATCATAATCTACATTCTTTCAAGACGTCAGGTGTTTGCCCGGCATGGATCTCAAGTTTCAACCTGCTTGTGTGAGAGATGGGCTCTCCCGTGTGAAAAGTTGTGAGGATAGTTCTGCAAGTGCTAAGATTCAATTGAGTTCGGCGTCGTGAGGCTTCCTAGCCCAGAAGAAATAATTACATTCTTGTGTCCCAGGCAGGCTGGTGTTGGACCTTGCCAACGTCCAGGTCGACTTCCAGGGCAGGTAGGCCGTTCCTCTGACTTCGAAATGCATCCTCTGCGGCAATTCAGTGCCGCTGCCATACCACTTGAGATCGTGTTGGAAGAAGTCGACAAGTTCTTTCGGGTTGATGTACTGATGGTGCGTGTGGGTTCCAGGCGTCACGAGACGGAGGACATCTTCGGCCATGAAGATGGTGAGGAACCAGGAGAGCGGGGTGCGGGCGATGGTGGACATGAACAGGTGTCCACCGGGTTTGACGAGTTTGTCGAGCGAGCGAAGGAACTCGGCGGGCCCATTGACGTGTTCGAGCACCTCCATGGCGCAGACGATGTCGAACGTGCGGTTCTGCGCGACAAGGTCTTCGGCGGTGGTGTGCAAGTACGTGAGGCTGGCACCGCCGAGAGAGTGCGGGCGGGAGAGGAGCGGATCGCGAGCAGCGTGCGTGGTGGCAATGCCAATGTTGGAGGCACTCGCATCGACGCCCGTTGTACGTGCGCCTAGACGCGCTAGTGATTCGGAGAGCAGGCCACCACCGCATCCGATATCCGCCACATCGAGTCCGCTCAAGAACTGCGTCTTACCGATGTTTTCCAGTGGAACACGTGCCTCCGTCGTCCTTGCCGGTCTTGTGGGAGAAGCTGGAGCGGATCTACGAGCCTCTACTTGACGTTTGGCGAGCTCGTATCCCCAGACTTCGTCGAGCTTCTCGCGCAAGAACTGGATGCGCGTCGGGTTCATCGCATGAAGCAAGCCGAACTCGCCGTGCTCATCCCACCATTTGGACGACAGTCGACTGAAATGCTCGATCTCGGATGCGTGCACCGACGAAATCTTTGCATGACTGTCTGTGCTGCTGCTGGAAGGCGCCGGTGAAGGTGAGTCGAGACGGAGCTTAGACGATGAAGCAAAGTTTCGTGCTGATACCGATAATTGCCTGCGTTCAGAGCAAGGGAAAAGGTCTCAGCAACCATTGACTCTCGAGACTCAGGCGTGGAAACGGCTGCGGATGATGGGATGCGACTCACTGGCAGACCGAAGCAGCGTTGGAGCGTGGTAGCAAGCGCGCGGTAGAGCGAACGCTCGTCTTGGCGATCATGTCGAGAGAGAGTATGTGTATAGAATAGACGAATGTTTTCAGCAGGACGCAAAGGAGAGGGGGGTATAGTAGAAGTACAAAAGAGAGGGAGTGGGGAAGCTACGGTGATGCGATAGATGAAGACTGACAACGCGGACAAAAAGAAGACAGATACGAGTAAAGGTCAGTTTTGTGATGTCCTTGGGTCGTCGCTGCGAGGTTCTCTGGGATGAAAAGGCTTTGGATCAGAGTAAGGGAGGATAATAGCGTAAAGGCCTCCACTGCTATCGGTGTTGTCGGCAATGAAATTGCTTTATTACGACTGGTGCCAGGCAGAATCCAATCATCATTCGAAAGCGGGCGGGTTGGAGAGAACAGTATGGCGATGAAACTTACGTTTTGCGATGCTGGTGGCGGAAGAGGTAGAAGTGGACAGCGATCATTTACGAATAAATCTTCTTACCTTGGCATCCTCTACAGCGACGACCTTTTTTTCGCCTGGAAAAGCGCGAAAAAGCTGCGGTCAGACCATTCTCGCGCGAGTCAGAAGCAAGAAGCAGGAAAGCTTATACAGCGATTCTGTGAAAACTGCTTGGCTTGGACCCTGTCCGCGACCACGCCCGTCGAGTTGACGTCGGTGTCGGTGTCGGTGTCGATGTGATATGCTAGCCATCGCGCCATCAGCGAGCCACTGTCGACCAACCTCTGCCTCGACGTAACGGCAGTCGACCTGACATGTCTTCGTTCTGGGGAAGCTGTTTTGGGCGACAGAAGAATTCGACAAAAGACGATCCTGTACAAAACGGATTCGCACTACCTCCGGCAGGCCGACGAGAGATCGACAACGTCAATCCGGCCAAATGTATCTTTTGCAACGTCACACCGGACCGCTTCAACATCGTGTTGCAGGATGAAGAGTTTATCTGCTTCAGAGATCGCTCGCCCGTGGCTGCGGTGCATCTGCTCGTCATTCCACGCACGCACATTGCCAACGTCCAGAGCCTCACGCAGCGGGACAGCGACCTGGTGCGTCAAATGCAAGCCCTAGGAAGGAAAGCGCTCGAACTCGTATCACGTTCCTCCAGCGGCGCAGTACCAGAGAGGAGATTCGGCTTCCACATCCCACCCTTCCGCAGTGTCGACCACTTGCATCTGCATTGCCTCGAGTTGCCGTTTAGGAGTCGCATCAAAGCTCTCAAGTACCGTGTGGCCGAACCACCCAGTCGAGACTACTACAAAGGATGGTCGTGGTTCGCAGAGTGGCAGCAGACGTGCGCCTTGCTCGATGCCGGGCGCAAAGTCAAGGTGGCCCGATGCTAAACTGCGTCGCAAGCAAGGCGGTGATTGTCATCCATATATACCCACATTACAAAGAGCCCCGCTTGGAATCACACACGACACTCGGCTTTATCAAATAGCAAGCTACTTTCAGAAACAAAAAACCAGTCCCAGAAATCAACGCACAGAATCTAGGTCGCGAAAACACCTTCCTTCTCGATTCCAAGGAAAAAGATGCAAAAGGAATGCCTCCTAGCCGACTCGAACGACTGACCTCTTCATTACTAGTGAAGTGCTCTACCGCTGAGCTAAGGAGGCCGGTGGTGCTTGACAGAGATACTATTGCGTACATGATTGTGCAAATCTGATCCTCGGCTGTATATGGACCGGTTACCACATCCGAAGCCGATGTTGTCTGCGATTGTATTATGGAAATGAACCTCCAACGCACGCGCCCTCCTGCCTCCACTCAGAGCAAGGGACAACGCCGCACACACACAATTTTGAAAGGAGGACACCGTTCGTCTTGACAACCATCGACTTGTCGTTGCCAAACCCACTATCGCACGCCATGCCCGCCGCCGACAAGCCGCCTACCGTGCCTCCCGAGATCGACATCGCCAACCCGGGCAAGTCGGAGCAGTTCTGGATCGAGACCGACTACTCGGACAAGACTCGGTTCTGGGCCAAGCGCTTCTACCCCACCGACTCCTCCGCCGGCAATGACGACGAGGTGCAGCCCAAGTCCACCACCATCTTTGTGCATGGATTTGTCGAGTATGTCGATCGCTACCGCAACATCTTCAAGCTGTGGCCCAGCAAAGGTCACGAGATCCTCGGTTTCGACCAGCGTGGGTGGGGCAACACCTGCCACTCCTCGTCGGACCCGGTCAAGAACTACGGCAACACCACGTGGCCCCAACAGTTTCAGGACCTTGAACATGTCATTCGCCAGACGCGCCGACGCCTGGACCAGAGGTGGGGCGCCAACAAGGTGCCCATCTTCCTGTTGGGGCACAGCATGGGCGGAGGCATTGTCACCGCCTTCCACACGCGCAGCGACGAGTGGAAGAAGCAGCACGGCGGCAACGGTCCGTCCCAAGAAGCCAAAGAGATGGTCGCCGGCGTAGTGGCGTGCGCACCTTGGCTGACGCTCACCAAGCCTCCGCCCTGGTTTGTGGTGTGGGGTGCCACCAAGGTGCTCACGTTGATTCCCGAGATGCACTGGAGCGTCGACCTGCTGGGTAAGAATATCTCGAGAGATCCCGTGGTCGCACGCAACTTTGAGAACGACCCGCTTTCGGACAAGAAGGTCTATCTCAAGGCTATCCAAGGCCCGCTGCAAGGTGGAGGTGACATTGTGGAAAAGTCGTACGTGCACTGGCCAGAGTCGAAACCTCTGCTCGTCGTTCACGGTACGGCAGACCTCATCACTAGCCCTAATGGCTCTAAAAAGTTCGTGGAGCGTGTCAGCGCAAAGGACAAGACGCTCAAGCTTTTCGATGGCTACTACCACGACCTGCTCAACGAGCCCGGCCAGGACAAGGTCATTGTGGGAGAGTATATCATCAGGTGAGTTTGTCGTTCCCGAGCCTAGTTAAAGCGGTGATAAGATGCTGACAACTTCACCCATCTCTCGCCACTGCGCTCCCCTCAGCTGGTTGAACAGTCACCTTTGAACGCTCAATTACGAACGTTTACACATGTCTCATACACTTTCTCGGTGTCGATATCCCCATGGACTTGGTCCAGCAAATTGCAGATCCCATTTCTATCTGAAGCGGCTTAGACAGGAACAATGACCTTGAGCAATTGGCGCTCCCATTCGCGCAAACCTTCTGAATCGCGAGGAGACTTAAAGGTGGCGTCTGTCTTCTCGCGCTGCATGTCGGCGATGGCATCGGCAAATACTTTCCAGTCGATGCAGTTTCCACGAACGCCGGTCTGCTCTTTGTCTTGGCCCTCGGCACTCGATGATGTGTCGATGGACCATTCGCCCTGGCGTGTACGAGTCAGTGTCTGCACGTGTGCGGCTGATCCGGCGGCAATGGCGAGATCGTGGACGATTGAGCGAACGTACGTGCCGGAGGATACGGTCATTTCCAGTACGAAGGCTGGTGGTCCTGCATCCGCTCCACCCTCTGCTGCTACGGTCTCGGATTCCGCACTGCTAGCAACAGCAGCAGCGCCGTTGCTCGTCGGGAGCCTCTTCCACGACGGAGTGGAGGCGGCTGCATCTGCATCCTGCTCCTTGTTTGAACTACCATCATCCTGTTCTTCCTTGAAGGTATCCGTCTGACCTTCTTTGCGACCGGCCATGTCGAGCACCCTTCCGACTAGCGCCTTGTCTTCAGGTGGCACCTCACGATCCGGCTCCTTGAACGTATGCTTGCTCGGTTCCAGCCAATCCACTAGGCGCAACTCGTGGATGGTGACTTTACGCGGCTCGATGGGTCGAGGCAGCGGCAGATTCTCTCTGGCATACTCAAACAACCTCTTGCCGTCGATCCTCACGGCCGAGTAGAGCGGTGGGATCTGGGAGACGGTGCCGGTAAATTTGGGCAATAGATCCGCAATCTTCTGAGGAGTGACGTGATCGTACGGCTTTCTCGTCAAGATGGGATCGCACGAGTCGTACGACGTGGTTGCAGATCCGAGCAGACCGGTGCTGCGATATTCTTTAGTGCAATCGAGATACTTTTGAAGTTGCTTGGTGCCGTTGCCAACGCCAATGACCAGCACCCCGTCGGCGAGGGGGTCGAGCGTACCACCTTGACCCAGTTTGGGTGCACCAGCAGCACCGCCAGCCCACTTGCCTTTGCCTTTGCCGCCAAACCTGCCACGCTTCCGTTGATTGTTCTGGGGCCTGTTGCCGTCGGCGTCTGCAAAGAGCGGAGAGGTGGCAAACAGAGGTTTGAGATCGTCAAGCAGAGACATGGACGTGGGACCGCTGGGTTTGTTGATTCCGAAAATACCGGATAGTGGTCGAGCTGATGTCGAGGCTGTGGCGGAAGCGGTGACGATGCGTGCGGTGTTGCGAATGGGCCCAACGGACGCCGAAATGACAGCGGCGGGTGCGACCATGGTGCTAGAGGCCACTGTCTCCTGGCTTTGATTGTCGGTGCTGCTCGTTGCTGTACTGTCTTGTGCAGACATGTTATAAATGAAGCGGCGGCGCTAACGATCGTCTTGCTGTGCGTCAACAGGATGATGGTAGCACAGAATTCACAAAGCACACTAAAAAGTGGAGATTTTTGAGTCGCTTTTCTTCCAAAACGTCCGATCCTACCCAAAAGAATTCATTTCGAATCGGCGATTTGCTCCTCCACGCTGCAGCTCGAAAGAAGCCAAAATCTGTGATTTTACGAAGAAAACGTCTCCTTGAAAAAGAAAGCAACCGCAGCGCCAAAATTGCATTGTCACCAACCTCATCTTTCTTCTCATCCTTTGCTCGTCATCCTCTTCTTCATCATTCAACCCACTCATCGCACGGACCTTGTGGTAAACTTGAACCGCTCTCGCCCATCATCATTGCTCGCCAATATGGAGTCGTGATCCTCTTTCACAAGCATTCGTCGCTCGCTTCTATGCAAAAACTCTGACCTGCGAGCATCCTTCACGTCGACGCTAAACGCAAACTCTGCAGTGCAGTCACCCAGAGCATCCCACAGCTCATCTGGCACCATGTCATCCACGGCGCACTCGCCTCAAAAGATCAAGCTCTGCGAGCATGTCTTGCTCCAGCACTTTGGTCCCATCGCTGCCCGCGTCGGCGCACTCCTACTCAAGCGCGGCCGCTTGACCATTCGGGAGATCGGTCGCTTCCTCAATCAGGCACCTACACGAACCAATCGCGGCCCCACCGACCCTTTCTCCAACAACAGCGCCATGCACAGCAAATCCACTCTAGTTTCAGCGCCCATCGCAGGCGCCAGCTCCAGCTACGACACCAATGACCCTAATGCTCCTGTGCCGGTTCCGAGACTACTCATCGAGCAGACCATCATGATCCTCATCCAGCACGGCTGCGCATGGCACAGCTCCACCGATCCCAACGTTGCCGATCCCAACCAAGAGTTTTTCGAGATCAACATCAACGAGGTGCTCCTCCGCCTCCGCTTCGGAAGATACATTGGAATCGCAGAGGACGAGCTCGGAGACACAGCGGCCAGGATCGTCAAACTCGTCTTGCAACATGGAAAACTGCAGGCCAGCGACATCATTCACCGTGTCGCTTCCGAAATCGATGCTCAACGTCATGCAGCGTCGCTAGCCCACGAAGCTCACCTCAACGGCAACGCACCCAATGGAACTGCGAACGGATCTCACAAGCGCAAGCTCGACGCACTAGATGAAACAACGCCTTCGCAATCCGAAGTAGCTCGTCAGCTCACTGTCCTGCTCTACCGAACTTACCTGCGCCCAAGTACGGCCCACCAGCACGTGTCTCCCCGAGATAAGGAGATCAAATACGAAGCCAAGAAGCGTCGCGACTTGCGCGGCATCCCCACACCCAAAGATTTGCAAAGGATCAGAGAAGAGGTGCGCGCTCAAATCGCCGAGGAAAGAGACGCAGATTGGGATAGCTCGGCGGCCACCGTCACACTCGGAGCCGATGGGCTGGCAGCAGATCACCGCGAGTCACGGCGTGGCTTGCTACGCAAACAGCAAAGTGCCATTGCCGTCGCCAGTGCGGCCAGCAAGAGCAAACGCGCCAAGACCAGCTCCAGGGATAAGAAGGGCAAGGACAAGGGGAAAGATAAAAACGGCATCAACGGTGTTCACCCCTCGTCCACCGCAGATGGTTTCGACCCAGCAGACGATTTCGAGATCGATCCCAACATCTACTTGCGAGTCCACTTCGATCGCTTCGACGTCCACCTTCGTGACGAAACCATGATCGACGCGGTACGGGAAAAGTACAACAACACAGCCGCCCAAGTGTTTCGCCATCTCATCCATGCCGGTGACGCCTCCACCAGGAAATCGGTACGCGACGTCCGCAGTGCGCCCATCTCGATCACCACGTTGGCGCACAAGCTTCCCTCGGACCTGTCGCTGCAAAAAGGTTTTGATCGTCGGTCTTTCGGCAAAGACAAAGCCTCGCTGCCGAGCCGACAAGAGTTTCTGGCTGAGTACTGTTCGATCTTTTCACACTCTGAAGACGTTTCTGGCAAATCCAAGACGTCGAGGCTCATGGCTCCTGCCTCGGACAGCACCACCAAGACTGCCGGTGGCAGTAAAGTGGCTTCGTTGCTCACCATCGAGTTTAGCAACGTCGCCGAACGCATGCGCAGGGATTTGCTGCGGAACGTCATCGAGGAGAAGTTTGGCACCGCTGCGATCCGCATCATGAACATTCTGCGCGAAAAGGGCAAGCTTGAGGAGAAGCACATCTCCAAACTTGCCCTCATCTCCATCTCGGAAACGCGCGATCTATGCTCCAGACTCTTCCACGCTTCGCTCCTGGGGCTGCAGGAAGTGCCTAAGACTAAAGACCGCGATCCGGCAAAGACGTTCTTCCTGTGGTTCGTCGACGAAGCCAAGTGCCGCGCGTGGCTGCTGGACCATCTCTACCAGAGTCTGGCCCGGCTTGGTCAGAGGCGCAACAAGGAGATGCGCAAACAGATCGCCTTGCTCAGAAAAGTGGAGAGGAGCGATGTCAAGATGGACACCGCCGGGTTGTTGACCGAGTGGGAGAGGGAGAGCTGGACGCGCTTGCAGAGTGTGTTGCAGACGCTGACGGTGGCTGAGATGCGGACCGAGATGGATGTGTTTGTCATGCGCGATTTGGCAGCGGGCACGTATGTTAAGGATGAGTGATGGGGGTGATGTTGTCGCACTGGCTGTCAAATCAAGGTACTTTGCAACAGCGTCGAATGGGTCTAACCAGGCAGTGAGAGTGTGCGACTTTTGAATTGCGTTTTAGCTGGATGTGATTGTGACAATCGACGGGGCCAACAAGACGGCAATCGGTGCTCGGCGTCACCTTGCGGGGCATCCGTTTCCTGCCACAAGCTTGACTTCCATCGTCGCCACTACACCTCTCGACGCTCTCCATGCACGCCTTGTCTCCGCCTCTCCGTCTCTCTGCGCAACTCGGCCAACTGGTCCAACTGCAGCTGTCGTTCGGTTTCCTTGTCCGAGAATCTGTAGAACCCAGCGCCGCGATGGCGCCTGTCGAAGTCGGGATCGAAGTGTTTCTCGACCGGCTTTTCGTGCATGGTTCTGCTTCGATGAAGATCTGGGTTGTAGACGGGGAAGCTCGTAGCGGGGCCGTAGATGGCGTTGTCCTGGTCTTCGTCCGAAGCGGCCAGGGCCAGGTCACCGCCGTATTCAGCGGGGAGGAATTCACGCGGGACAGAGCTGAGCCTGCTCCTGCGTGTGCGACCGAACTCGTCCTCCCACTCGATCTCCGGCTCGTCTTCGATTTCCCCTGCTGCGCGAGGTGCGGGGGAGGGCGAGCGTGAGCGGGGCGAGTCTGGGCGAGGTTCGGTCCGTTTGCGCTCCCAATCGATGCTACCTTCTTTCAGCTCGGCCGAGGTGAATCCGGCGTATTTGCCCGCTTGAAGCTGGTCGTAGATGCGTGCTTTGCGTTCCATGTTTGCGTGGATGCGGTCGAGTTGCGACGCCGACGGATCCTTGCTGCTGTTGTCGGTGGCGGAGGATGACTTCTTGGATGAGTTCTTGCCCTTGACAACGCCACCGCTGCTGCTTGGCACGGCACGATGCTTGGAACTCTTGCTCGAGCTGGTATCGAGAAATGTAGAGGCAAGCTTCTTCTTCGCCTTGCGTGAGTCCAGGTCATCTGCTTGTGAGGACTTGCGTTTCGACGATGACGAAGAGGTGGAAGAGGACGATGCTTTCGATCGCTCCAGTTCTGCTTTGAGACCGAGAAACGACGCCGAGATGGACCCGGACGAGCCTGAGCCACCTTTTGATGAGCTCGTTCCGCTCATTGTTCCATGTCGCATGCGGCCATCCGATAGAGGACGAGGTCAGAAGGTGTCGGTTGCAGAGGCAAAGCTCAACGTTTCCCGCATAGTGCACAAATTCAGGGTCCTGCTCAATTCAATATTCATCGGAACTCGGCTCGTTCTCAGACACGGCGCGAAGCAGCGGAAAGAGGTAGAGTATCTAGCAAATTGCAACTTTTCGACCTAAGGTCCACCCAGAGAAGCATCGTTGAGCGCAACACACACGGCAGCTCGGTGATGCCCATTGTACTGTCTCACCGTCTCACCAGATGCCAGCTCCCACAACCTCGCCACATGGTCGGAAGAGGCAGTGACGAGGTAAGCCGAATCGGCGCTGAACGCCGCATCCCACACCCAGCGTTGATGCCCCACGAGTGTCTTTTCGAGTGCAAACTCGTACCGCGAGGTTGACCAGATCTTGACTGTAGCGTCCGCTGAGCATGTGGCCAGGTGTCGAACGTCGGGACTGAGAAGGACTCTAGTCAAGTACTTTTCGTGCGCTTGGAAAGTTGTGACCGGTTGCAGCTCAGTGAAATCCCCTGCTGCTGCTGCGGGGGATGGCGGCTGCCCGCCCACCTGTGCTTGTTGTTGCTGCTGCTGCTGCGCATCGTAGACACCGTTGATGAACCTCCAGACGTACACTTTGCCTGTGTTGTTGCCCGCGACCAGACAGCTTCCGTCGGCTGCCACAGTGACGGATCGAATGGGCACGCCTTCTTCGGGTACCAATTCGTGGCTGCATCCGTTCTGGCCTAAGTCCCACACCTTGACGCTTCCATTCTGGTCGCAGCTGACGAGCTCGCCTTGATTGGGGTGGACGACGACGTCGTTGACCGGACCTCTGTGGTCGTAGATTCGAGTGGCGCGTGAAGTGCGCAGATCCCAGATTTTGAGCAAACCATCCTCGCCTCCCGATACGAGCCATTGCATATCGCAGTGCCATGCTATGCCCGTGACATTACCCGTGTGCCCTTCAAGTGTGGCAATCGGCTGCGCAGGTGCACCGATGTTGTTGCTGCCAGAAGCACCTGCGCCTGATCCTCCGCCGGCAGCCGCATTGGCAGCAGCGATGCTAGCGGGCGACGCTATGGAGCAGTCATAGAGGCGAATGTGCGTGTTGGCGGCCGCAGCGAGAAAGCGCTTGTCCGGACTGATGGAGAGACGATTCACCTGCGAGTCTGGATGCTGGATGGTGCGCGAACAGATGCCTGACCATGCTTCCCAGAACCGAATGGTATGGTCGTAGCCGGCGGTAACGAGGAGCACCGAGAGCGCGTCTTGCTGTGAAGATTGCTGCGCTGCTGCGGCGGACTGCGCTGCTTGAGCGGCTTGATGCTGTTGGTATACTTCTGCGGCACTGTTGGGAGGGGAGCGGCCCTGGGTCGGCACACGGGCTGGCGCCCTACGTGCTGCCATTTTGAGCTGCCGCTATCGTTGCTTTGCAGCCAAAGTGTCCAGTTTCCGCCGCTGTGCTGTATGGCTCAGCGTCGTAGTGCGGTGCAGCGCACCCTCGAGGTACTTTGATGCAGCCTGCAGCCTGCAACCCGATGGATGCCGCTAGTTGGTGTGTATGAGGGGCGCGAGTGATGGTTGAGGATCGAGAACAAGAGGCGGCCTGAGCGTTCGAGCCCAAAAGGTAAGTCGAATGCAGGAATCGAACTTGTCTCGTGCGGGTGGAATCCAGAGAGGGAGAAAAGGAGAGCATCACGTGAACTTGGCTCTGGAAGAATTACGCTCTTTTCTCCCATTTTTTCGTTTTCCGTTGGTCAGCCAGAGAAGAGCAAAAAGTGAGAGTCTTCGCAACTGCGATTTTTCCCGGTTCCAGAAGAAATTGAGATTGGCAGGCAATCGACACAGCTCGTACGACCAACTCGACAGCCATCTCTTCCTCATCATCACCAACAACAATATCAACCATCGAGGACTTCAGGACCAGCGCCCCTCACCAGCAGCAATGTCGGCAAACAGAAGCCTGTCGCACGCGCTTCGTCCGCTGACGCACAACGGCGCCTCCACATCCACACAGGCACTGTGCAACTCGACTCGACGCCAAGCCGTTGCATCGCATCGCCGTTCTGCTTCCACCGCAGTTGCTACATCGTCGTCTGGCAGCAGCAGCAGCATTCCCGACGCTGCACCGTCCGCTTCCTCGACCAGCTATGTCCACGATCCAACGCCCAATGTTCATCTTCCTCGTCTGGCTCGAACTGAACCTGAACTCTACGCTGCCGTGCGACCGCCACCTCTGTCTGCATTTGCCGCTTTGACTGCACGTCTGGGACTCATCCCATCCTCGCTCGATCCGGAGACGCGTGATCACCGCATTCGACTCGTGTACCAAGCGTGTACCCACCCCTCGTTCCAGAAGCTCATCGACCAGGTCAACGCAGCTGCCAACCTGCAGCTCGAACCATCAGCCGCCGTTTCCGGGCTTGCGAAGAAGCAGGGCGCCAGTGCGTTGGATGCTGCTCAATTCATCGCACTCTCTGAAGGAAATGCCGTAGACCACCATGCTGCTTTGGCGACGGTAGGCAACTCGTTGTTGGGCATGCTCGCTACGGAGCACTTGCATTTGAGGTATCCCAATCTGCCCACGCGCGTGCTCAAGGCTGCCGTGTCCGCCTATGTCGGTCCCTCCACGCTTAGCGATGTGGGTGCTGAGCTGGGTCTGTCCGCACAGGGCATCTTGCGATGGAACAAGCAAGCCCGCGTCCCTGCGGGAGGCAACTTGACCCAGAAGCGCGGTGGTCGCGGTGCGCTGCCTCGCACGCTTTCTTCAGCCACAGCGTCCGCTTCGTCAGCCTCACAAATGCGCACGCTGCTCTCCAGAGACGTTGCCGCCGACGCAATGCGTGCGCTCGTCGCCGTCATCTTCCAGGAACAGGGGCTGTCGGCTGCACGCCACTTTGTCACGTCGCACTTCCTCAACCGCTCGCTCAACCTGGCGGGACTACTCAAGTTCAACGACCCCAAACGCGCACTCTCGTCGACATGTGCCAAGTATGGCAAGCAGCCGCCTCAGTCGCGCATGATTGCCGAGAGTGGTCGTCTCAGCATCAGCCCCGTGTTTGTCGTCGGCGTTTGGAGCGGGGCCACCAAGATCGGCGAGGGCAGTGGAAGCAGTATCCGCATGGCCGAGTTCAGGGCGGCGGAAGACGCGCTCAGGAGGTTGTACTTGACCGAAACGCCGTTGGGCGACTTTGATGTGCCCAGCTGCACGCTTGATGACCAGTTCGAGGGGTCCGTTGGCGGAGAGAAGGCGGGAACAAGGTCGTTCACCCCTCAACCCATTGGCGAGGCTGAGGTGCTTACCGCTGCTGGAAAGAACCGCCATTGAATGCGCACCACTCTCTCTTTTTCAGAATGTAATTTGAACAGAATCCAGTTCTGTGTCGCAATTCTTGCAAACAAGACAAACAACATATCTACACTTGACTGCCTTCTACGGTGTCGCGATGGTGCGCGAAGCCAAGTGAGAACCACAAATGGGCTGAGATCAGACTCGAGCAATCATTCTTGGAGGCCAGTGCAGACTCCAAGGCAGCGTGCAGGCCTGTATGAATATGGTATTAGCACAATTCACCGGTGCGATGATCCTGCCAAGCGAGCACGGTGTACATATCCTCTCAGACAACATCATCAAAGTCCTCTCCATCATCGTCATCGTCATCGCTGTCGTTCTCGCCATAATCCTCGTCGTCGTCATTCTGCGCTTGCGCCGTTGATGTCGAAGCTCTTTGCTGCTGTTGCTGTTGCTGCTCTTTCTCCTGCTCCTTGCGCAGATCGGAATACTCGGGCTTCAAGCTCCAGTTGCCCACATAGGGACCCCTCTTGTGCAGATCAGCGATACCCGTCAACGTCTCCCTGAGATAGCTCTCCGGCTGTTGTGTCTCAGCCCTCAGCTTCTTCAAGGACCAGTACTGCCATCGTTCGAACAAGGTAAACAGCAGATCGAGTAGTTCGTTCTTGGGCATACGAGCGAACTTCTCGCCGCCACCGCCAGAAGACGACGATGTGGGTTTGGACGAGATAGCGGCGTTGAAGCGCGATTTCTGCGAGTTGGCCAGGCCCGCGCCAACACCGGCGACAAGCATGTTGTGTCGGCCTGCATCGGTCGAGTCGAGCATCTTGATGGTTCGCTTGGGTTTGGAGGCCTCCTCGCGTCGTTTGCGCAGCAGCTCGCGGTACGAGTCCGAGATGGGCGCGGCTCCACCGATGCCCATGTTGGAGCTGGAGCCCGGTTTGGTGTCCATGCTGGCGAGATTGGAGCGGATCTGCGGCTGGAGCGCTGCCTCGTTGGTGACAGTTCCACAGAGCGAGGTGATGCGGCGTGTCTTGCCGCGCTTCTTTGAACGGCCTTGACCGTCGTCCGAATCGTCCGAATCTTCGTCCTCCTGCTTCTCTGTGGCAGTCGAAGAGGAAGGATCGACGTCTTCGAGTTTTTCTCGGAACGCATAGATGTTGCGCTTCAATGTAGAGGCTGAATCCGAGGTTAGCTTGAGATCGTATGCGCGCGGGATGGTGTCCCACCGCGGATTCCTGGGCTTGCCTGGTTCAGTGGGGACGGCTGGCTGCGGTGGATCGGGTAAGAGCAACTCCATGCGTTGGTGGCCCGTATGGTCGGGATCGTAGACTCGAACCGTGCCCAGGCGCAGATCGTCGGTGCGGATGGCGGACCATGCCTGGAGTAAAAACTTGGGGATCTTGACAAGCCATACGGGATGCTTACCCTCGCTCAGATTGAGATCCTCGTCGGGTTCAGGTGAGAGCCGCGAAAAGGCAGACTCGGATGTGGATGCGTCGACGCCTGCTGTGGCATCGTCGTTGTTGCCGCGTGGCCGTTTGCCAAGCAAAGTGGAGGACTCGCCGGGGTCTGCGATGGGCTCGATGTCGTCTTCGTAGTTAGACATTGTTGCTGTGAGCCGCAGCAACGGCAAGACAACGGAGAGATTGCGGTCGGGAGAAGTGGTCGAGAAGAGACTGACGAGAGCAAAAGCCCGAGTTGTTGGTCTGAACGCTCCACTTTTCGTTCGAATGAATCGCCAATCTTGTTCGAAGGCTTCAGTCTAACAAATCCACACTTCAACCCAGCAAGCCGCAAGAGAAATTCCGGACAGCCGTGCCGACTTGGTTTTTGGGCTTGTGCATGCAGTGGTGCAATGTCGAGCTTCGCGCCCTGGGCTCCAGAAGAAGCGCTTCGGGTTCTCTGGGCTCCAGCTGCCGTTTGTCTCGAGACTCTTATCGCCTAATCACTCTCCTCGACTTGAACTTTTCTGTTTGCTCGCAGCGTGCCATTCCATCCAACATTGTGCCATATTCCAAGCTTGGTCGTGCGACTTTCCTATATGCCTCATCCCAACCAGAGTGCTGAATGCTGCTACTGTTATTTTGGCGAGCTTCGAGGTTGCGTGAAGTGCAAGCATGTGTTACGGGTGGCGAGCATGAAAATCCGGAACGAGCAACGACGTCACCTTGATAGATGCCGAAAAAAGCTTTATTGCTTTTTTGTTTTATAAAATGAGTGGCTTGCTGCAGGTCGAAAATTACTCCGCGGCAACTCGGTTTGACAGGAATTTCTGTTTCCGCCCGTGCCGACCATGAAAGCATTGTATCTTTTGACTCCGAAGTCCGTTCTAGTTCGTGAGGCCAGTGGTTTGTAGCTACTGTATCTGGGTTCAAGGACAAGCAAAGTCAAGGTTGCAACCAGCGAGTGCCCAAATGAAGAAAAGGAGAGAGAAACTCCTCTTGAGCCACGCGCGCAACCGCAGGCAAAGCCGTTGCCGACAATCCGACCATGGCAGAAGTTTGAGGCTCGGCTATGTTCATTTGCACTTATCGGCCCACGGCACATACCTTGCGGGGTAAGAGAGAGTCGAAACCAACCACTGTGATTGGAAGACGTTGCAGAGCGCGGAGAGAGAGATATCGTCTCGGTGACACCCTTCTGCGGTCCCCCACCCCACGCACAAGTGTCACTGATAAAGACCTAGCAACCGCTGCAGCGAGATCAGACGTTCCTGCTTTACAGCAAAGTCCACGAGGGATTCTTCTTCCAAAACAGACATAAAGAGGAGCTCTCTGCTTGCCTCCCTTCGACTACAACCCCCATCCATCCTCCTCTTGACCTCCTTCCAACCAGCGGTCACACCCCTGGACACACCCCCTTCCCTCTTTTCCAAGGCCGCGCACCATGTCCACGACACCGGCGTCAAAGCCAGTCACTGGTGCTCCTGCTGCCGCTGCAAACCTCGCTGCCGAAAAGCGAGCCCAGGCACAGACCCAATCTCTCCACGACTATCGTGCGCACCCGCACTCATCCCCTGCCGTCAGCACTGCCAACAGGGCACACACCGCCGCCGCCTCTCCCACCCTCGCTGCCCCACTCAACACGATCGAAACCAAGCACTTCTCCACTCTCGCACTTATCGGACTATGCTACTGCATCCTCAACTCGTGGACCGCCGCGTCGGCGTCCATGTCGATCGCCCTCGTCTCCGGTGGTCCATCGGTAACGCTTTGGGGGATGGTGGTCGCGTTTGTCGGCGTCATGGCGTGTGCCTTGTCCATGGCTGAGATCTGCCACGTCTATCCGACCACGGGTGGCCAGTATCACTGGTCCTTCTGCCTTTCTCCTCCGAGGTATCGCTACGCTATCGCCTACTTTACCGGGTGGATTGCCGTCGCTGGATGGGTCGCTCTGACTGCAACCGCTTCGTCGCTGGCCGGTCAGTTTATCGTTGGCATCATCGCGCTACTGCACGAGAACTACGAACAGAAAACGTGGCATATCTTTTTGGTGTATGTCGTGTTTTCCATCGGTGCCTGGCTGATCAACGCTTTCGGCGTCCGCATCCTGGACAGCTTGAACCGGGTCGCGATGATCTGGTCGCTCGTAGGCGCGGTGGTGATCATGATCACTTGTCTGGCTCGTGCATCGCCGGACTACCAGGATGCCAAGTTCGTGTTTGGCAAGTTTGTCAACGAGACCGGCTGGAACAACGGTGTAGCGTGGATCTTGGGTCTTTTGCAAGCGGCCTTCTCGCTGATTGGAAGCGACGGCGCCACGCACATGGTGGATGAAATCGACCGTCCCAGCATCAACGCCCCGCGCGCCATGATCCTCGCCGTCGCCATCGGTGCTGGGTCGACATTTATCGTGCTCATGGTCTTCCTGTTCGTGCTCAAGGACTTGGAGGGCGTCACGTCGAGCTCGGCCGGTGCTCTACTCGAAATCATCTACCAAGCCGTGGGCAACCGAGCCGGTGCGGTGTGTCTGCTCATGTTCCCCGTCCTCTCGATGGCGTTCACTGCGACAGCACTCCTAACCACCAGTTCGAGGATGTCTCAAGCGTTCGCAAGGGACAAAGGCCTCCCCTTCTCCGGCGTACTTTCGCGCATCTCGCCGCGCAGCCAAGTGCCCATACCCGCTCTCATTTTCACCACCATCTGGGTCATCATCTTCGGGTGTGTCTACCTCGGCTCCTCGTCCGCCCTCAACGCCATTCTGTCATCCTCTGTCGTCTTGCTGCAGTTTTCGTACATCATCCCCATCGCCCTGCTGCTCGTGAGGGGGAGGAAGGTCCTCAACGACGCGACGCCCGAAAAACGACACTTCAATCTCGGCCCGCGTCTGGGGCCCTTGATCAACATCTTTGCAATCCTGTTCGTTCTGTTTACCAACGTCTTCTTCCTCTTCCCCCCGGAACTGCCGGTGACCGGCCCCAACATGAACTACACCATCGTCGTGATTGCCGTCGTGGCCATCATGAGCTTGGTCGCGTGGTTCGTACAGGGCAGGAAGGAGTTCAAAGGCCCGCTGGATATGGATGAGATCCTGTTCAGAACCAGGGGCTTTGCGAGGTTTGACGCAGAAGATGCGTCCGCTGCCCAGGTGGCCAACGAGAAGGAGCTTTCTTAAACATGTAAAGGTCTCTGGTATCTGCTACCTTGTACAGTCTAGATTTCGTTCCGCACAATAGATAAAGCTTCTGTCGACCTCCAACGATGTCCAATGTTCGAGCGAGTACCCAAACTGTAAGAGTGCTGCTGCTGCGGTTGCAGCCAGGTCAGATTGAAGAATAGAGGCGTTGTCCGAAGCTTCCGGGCCTGGCAAGCCACTGAGATCTCCGGTGCGGATGATATATCACACCCATGTACGGGCACCGCCAAACAGATGTCTCTCACGACATGAGCATCTGGTCGTCACTGACTCAGGTTCGAAGGGTGACACTCGGCCAGCACTCTTCTTACTTGCTTCCACGAACGTTGATCCATCGATCGACCGAGAAGACAGGCGCTTGGCAGGCAGCAGAGCCTCAGATTCCACACCTTCGCTTCATCATAGAGGACCACAGCTGCCAAGCAGGGTTAGCAAATGACTGTTCGATTGACGTACGACACTGTACAAATACAAGGCTTAGACATCTTCTCTCGCGCTCTCTCAATCCTTTTCCTTTTCTCGACTTGTGCCTATCACCTTTCCAAGTCCCTTAGGCCTTGCGACTAGCCGACTTCTTGACCGGCCTGCTACTCGCCATATCAACATCCATGGAATTCGGACTCGCCATCGACGTCGACGGTTTCCTCTTCTTCCCACCTCCCGCACCGCTCTTCCACGCCCCAATTGTCTCCAAGGGGCTGTTCGTACTGTTGGAGCTGGTACCCGAGTTAGTCCCCGACGCCACTTCTTGCGCGTAGATGCCCGGTGCATCGTTGGCACCTGCTCCATGCAGGAACGCAGCCGTTGTGGCGGGCGAGAACGCAAACGAAGGACTCTCGCCAAATGCGGTATTGGCCGAAGGACTGGTGACGCCTCCACCGGGCGCTTGCGAGGTATCGACAAACTGACTTAGGAACGAATCGACGTCAAAGTCGGAATCGAGACCCGGGTTGGAGCCCGCAACTGCGCCCGCAGCCGCACCAGTGCTCGACGAGGGAGGCGTGGCGCCCGTAGGCCCGCCGAACTGCGCCGATGCTGCGCTTGCACCGCTAGCATCGCCAAAGTTGGTTGGACCGCCAAGCGTCGAACCCGACTCGGAATATGCATTCTGCCAGGGCACCGCCACACTCGAACTCGCTGCTGCTGGCTGACCAGTGATATTCTGCAGCATGTTTGGGTTGGTCTGCAACCCCTCGATGAGTGAGTTGATGCTGTTCTGCACCTGATCGACGTCGGTCGAGGTATTCTGCAGATCGCGCGTGGCCCTGGACAAGGAAAGTGCCAGCTGCTGGGAGTTGTTGCTGTTGCTGCTGCTGCTGGGATCGTCGTTGGCGCCGTCAAACAAGCTGGCTGTTGATTGGCCTTTGCTGGGCGATGTGACGCTGTGGTTGCTCGGGGCAGCGGCATTGAAGTTCTGTCGAGCAGGCGACTGCACAAGTGCCTGGGAGATGCCCGCAATGCGAGCGATAGCATCGGCATCCAGACCCAGGCCGTTGCCTGAGCCCGAGCCTGAGCTCGAGCTGCCCGAACCCGGGGCCGTAGCGTTGCTGCTACCGGAATCGTTGTTCGGGAAAGCTGAGAAGCGAGACGAAAAGTCGTCTGGCTGCGCGTTGCTCGCACTACCAAAGTAGTCTCCGCTGTTGTCACTGGCTCCGCCGCCACCTCCACCACCGGCACTGGCAAGAGCCTGCTGGAGAGCAGCCACCATGTGCGGATCCAGCTTGAGACCTCCTCCCGACGCAGGCCCGGTCGACTTGGATCCTTGATTAGCCAAGCTGGCACCGAAAAGACTGGCGAGCCACGCATTGCCCTCGCCAGACGCAAGCGCATTGAGCACCTGATTGCTGGCCTGGGAGGACAATCTTCTCGAGCCGCCGGGAGTCGAGACAGCTTCGGACAGTTGCCTTCCGAAATCAGCGGCACTGGAGCTGCTGGGTGGCGAGCCAATCTGAGTAAATCTCGAACCGCCGTTGTTTGCAGAAGGACTCTGGCCTTTGGGAGAGTCAGGATTGCTGGCGTCCTGGAAGCGCAAATGCGAGGGCATCTCCTCGACCTCTTCCTGATCCATGGGCAAATCCAACCCCTCGAGACCTCGCAGAGTGGACGACGAAGCATTGCCGTCTTCGATCATCAGACGACTCTTGTTGCGCTGCTGCTGTTGCGGACGAACACCGACCCTCCTTCCACCACGACCCTTGCCCGACACCTTTTTGCCCGGAACCGGCGTCTCTGGATCATCCTGGTTGCCAAAGACGCCGGCAAGGAATCGGAGGATCTTGTTAATGGTCTCCTGTTGACGCTTGGCACGCTGCCTTGATTCGACGGCTTCCTGCCAGAGATTCTGGTTGGAGTTCTGAAGATGGCGCAGGTCAGCGCTAATGCTTGTTTGTGCGTTCTTGATGGCGTTGATGGCGTTGAGCACACTGGCGAGTTGGAGGGCACCATCGCTGTTGGAGTCGACACCGACGGCGTTGGCGCCGAAATCTGTGCGCATGAGAGCACCAGTATGCATGAGCTCCTGTCCCGTTGTGGTGTTGGGTTCGCGGTCAGGGTGCGTGTCCTTGTCGTCGCGTGGGCCCTTCTTGCGTTGGACCTTGGAGAGCCAATCGGGGTGATCCCGGTGGAAGTGAGGATTGGAGAACTCCCACAACTCGCTTTCCTGAGGAGAATCGTGCTTGAGCGCACCCTGCTGGAGGTGCGGCACCTTGTGGAAGCCGTACATGTTGAGTTGGCGTACAAAAGACGAGAAGCGGTTGTGCTTGAAGAAGCGAGGAAGTACCTCGTCGCCGAAGCGGACGTGGTTGGGGACAAAGAAGGAGGCGCCGTCGGGCGACCAGCGGATAAGCTCGTCGGTGTTTGGGTCATCGACCATGCTTCGAAGCTTGTTGAGGAAGGCGGGATTGTTCTTGTTGGTGGGGATGGCACGCAAGTTGTCTGAGGATGCAAAGCCGGAGCTAGGGCCAGCAGTGCTGGAAGCAGCGGCGGCAGTGGGTGGGAGCGTGCCCATACCGGGAACAACAGGAGCCATTTTGGCGTCGGTGGACGGTGGTGCTGAAGCGGATGCCGAAGCGGATGCAGATGCAGTGCTGGTCGGAGTCGGGGTGGAAGTAGCGACCGCGGGAGCTGAAGCGACGTCGGTAGGGTTGACCGCAGGAGAGGGGGTGGGCGGCGAGGTCTTGGCTGCTTGGAAAGGCTGGGGCGGGTTAGAAGGTGGACGGAATGGCTGAGGAGCGGAGCTGAACGAGGTGGCGGGTGCGAGATTTTGAAGCTGATCGAGACTATATTGCGGCACGTCGCCGAGGAGGGGGTGATTGTGTGGAAGAGTGGCCGATACTGCAGGGCTAACGGTCTTGAGCATGCCGGCAACATCCGAAGCAGCAAGGCTGACAGCGGGATGAGAGATGGTGGGAACAGCCATGTCTACGTCTTCTGCGGTCGGATCCGAAACAGTTGCTGGATGTCTTGTAGAGGATGTACTGGGCGATGAGGACGCTGTTGTGGTGGTGGATGGAGGATCTGCCCTGACGGGCTCCAAAGATGGTTGCGCAAGAGTGGGAGTGCCTGCAGCAGAAGAAGTGGATGCCGATGGTGAGGACGAAGCGATAGGTTGTGGCGTCGATGTGGGAGTAGCGGCGGATGTTGATGCGGATGGAGGTGGTAGTTGGTGTGATGGACTTGGTTGTGGCCGTTTGGGAGTAGAAGGGGCTGGGGATGTCGAGGTCGGCATGGTCCCGTCTGCCTGAAGAAGCGAGGTGATTGGACGGCTTATATGTATCGATCGACGCACCAGCAGCTGCTGCTTGGAAGATGATGCGCGCGATGATGATCGATGGAAAGCGGGAAAGTGGATGAGAGGCAAGAGGCAACGAGACGACGAAAAACCTCCAATGTGCACCGCTCACTGCCAAAGCCAAAAGAAAAACTCAGGCGACCGAGCGTCATACAGTGCAGCGACTAGGCCACCGAAAGAGAAAAAAATGCAAAAAAAAAACGAACCCTTTTTTCTGTTGGAGATGAATTAACTTTTTGAACGATTTTGTGAGCAGCAATTTTGGTCTCGTAGTGAATCGTAGTACCATACAGAAAGAACACCTAGGAAATTGACGAGGTTTCGTACAGAAAGTTCGTGATTAACAGCTAAGCCTAGTCGAAAAAGTCCAGGCCAATGAGACTAGGTACTGATTGCACTTTGGATATGTAGATTGATTGAAAAGTCAATTGTTCCTCCAACTTTGATCACTCAAACCCGACTTCTACTAGCTGCTGAATTCTGTATGAAATGACAAAAGAACAGGGGACGAATTCATTGTTGTTTCGGGGAATAATGACCACAATGTTGGATCATGGCGACAAGCATCGAAAATTAAAACCTGCCTTTCACCTGTCCCTCCAAGGTACTGTTAGCCGTCTTTCGCTTGGTCTATTATGTTCCAGCTGCACTCCCTTAGGCGACGAATGCATACATGCTGCTTCTTACAGAGCCGGGGGTCCAAGGTCAGACCTCGATTCTACGTTCAATGATATATCTCACAATCATTTTGAGGCGAATTAGTTTCGGGACCAAAAACGTACTTCAACAAATGTGAAGCTGTTTTTGTTATCTTTCGCTACCTTGGTATCTCCAAAAGAAAGAAATCATAATTGGCTCGATTCTGTCACAAAGTCATCCATTACCTTCTTTTTGACGCCCTCAAATCTTCTCAAAAAGCTGAAGACGTACAATCCAAGTTCCAGGACTTTACAGCGTCGAAAAACTTTGATATTAAAGCATTGAGATCAACCAAGTGGAATATAACCGGACACCCCTGGAATGGAAATATCCGAGGGTGGAAAGTAATCAGCAATCCTTTTTTTGGTCACCTCAACAGAACGAAGCAGCTTGCCAGTTTCAACGCACTCGTGTCTTCCTGCGATCAGCGAGGCCGGCCAGGGCCTGCACGAGAAGCCATGTCTTTTCCTCCATCACGTTGCATGACAATAGGTGTTCACTCCGCAGAAGACTCACGGCTCCTGCTCACTCGTACGTCTGAATAGAGGCAGCGGCTTCGCTGACGGACGGTGACCAAATCGCTCGACTCTGAAAGATCGTCAGTCAACACACGTCGGTCACAGGTTCAGATCTAACATTCAAGGGGGCGAATGATGAGCACGGTGACTTCAGGTTCCCAGAAGTTTCGAGGCGGGGGTTCCAAGCTGATCAACGCTACACCACATCACCCTCAAGGCGGTTGACCTGTTTGTCCATGTCGTTCTCGACTCGACGAGCATACGAGTCGCCAGATAGCTTCGGCGGATGGAGATCAAGCTCGCCTTGCTTACCGATCGTATGCGGTACCGACTGACAACCCGAAACGCGCATTGCAGTGGGCACTCTCAGGTACGAGACTAGGTTGGAAACTGAGGCGGCTTGTTGCGAATGCAACGACGATGCAAGCGCAGCAAGGGTGCCCGTCCATTCCCGGTTCTCGCCCTTCGAGAAGAGCAAACACTAAGCTCCGCATTTGCGGAGCCAGATTCGAGCGTAGTCAACAGCTTCTACCAAGAACAACTTCCGCCTCATCGTGATCGACTTAGGTCGTGCACTGGGTCGACATGAGGCAGTAGCAGAAGCAACGTCCCCCCAGTTCCAGCATCATGTTTCGTGTAACGTTACATGGCTTGACTCGCAACCGAGGAAGAGCAGGTCGAATCCTGGTCGCGAGCAGACGGTGTGAGACCTTTAAACGCCAGTAAGGAATCTACACACGCTTATACTCACGCCTAATTGTTTCGTAAAACATTCATTACAACGACTGAACAAGATCGTCAAAACTGGAAAGGAGGAGGAACTACGAGAATCTAGGAAGCATGGATGCACTTAGTACTGCATGAGCTTAGCCTCGAGCTCGATGGGGCTGACGAGGGTCTGGCCCTCGAAGACCTTGACGACGTGCTCAGCCTTGGCGGCAACGTCCTCGCCGGTCATCTTGTACTTCTTGAAGAGCTCCTTTGCGGGAGCAGAAGCACCGAAGGTGTTGATACCGTGCTGGGCGTGCGAGTACTTGGCCCAGCCGAGCGTCGAGTAGACCTCGACGGAGAGGATGGGCTTGCCCGAGGGCAGAACCGAGAGACGGTACTCGACGGGCTGAGCATCAAAGACCGAGAAGCACGGGATCGAGACGATACGGGCCTTGATGCCCTTCTCGCCGAGCTTGGCAGCAGCTTCATTGCAGAGGGCAACCTCGGAACCGGTGGCAACGAGGGTGATGTCGGCCGACTCGTTCTCGACGAGAACGTAACCACCCTTGGAGGCCTTCTCGATGGAGCTGCCCTCGAGCTGGGGCAGGTTCTGACGGGTAAGGGCGAGCACCGAGGGGGTGGACTTGCTCTCGATGGCAACCAGGTAGGCAGCCGAGGTCTCGTTACCGTCAGCAGGGCGCCAGAACATGAGGTTGGGAATGGCACGGAGAGCGATGGCAGTCTCGATAGGCTGGTGGGTGGGGCCGTCCTCACCGAGACCGATCGAGTCGTGGGTGGCAACCCAGATGACGCGGTGTTGCGACAGGGCCGACAGACGAACGGCACCAATGGCGTACGAGACGAAGTTGAGGAAAGTGCCGGCGGTGGGGATATGCATGCCGTAAGCGGCAAGACCGTTCATGATGGCGCCCATGGCGTGCTCACGAACACCGTATCGGATGTACTTGCCCGAGTAGTCACCGAGCTGGGTGGCAGGGGCCTGGAAGTCGACGGCGTTGCCCCATCGGGTCAGGTTGGAGCCAGTCAAGTCGGCGGAGCCACCGAGGAGCTCCGGAACGGCGTCAGCGATCTTGCCGAGCACCGTCTCGGAGAGCTTTCTCGAGGCGACAGCGGCATCGCTGGGCTGGTAGACGGGGAGGGCCTTCTCCCAGCCCTCGGGAAGCTTGTTGGCGATACGACGGGCGATCTCGGCGTGCTCGTTGGGGTACTTCTCGCCGTAAGCCTGGAAGAGCTCGGTCCACTCCTTGTCAGCCTTGGCACCACGGTCAGCAATATCCTTGTAAGCGGCGTAGACATCGTCGGGAACGACAAAGCTCTGCTTGGGGTCCATGCCGAACTTGGCCTTGACGCCCTCGATGTCGTCGGCCTTGAGGGGGGCGCCGTGGGTGGCGGCGAGACCCTGCTGCTTGGAGCCGAAACCGATGGTGGTCTTTACGCGGATGAGCGAGGGCTTGTCGGTGACCTTCTTGGCCTCGGCGATGGCCTTGTAGAGGCCCTCAAGGTCCTTGTCGCCGTCGAGGACGTGGGAAACGTGCCAGCCGTACGCGAGGAAGCGCTGCTCGACGTCCTCAGTGAAGGAGCAAGCGGTGTCACCGTCGATCGAGATGGAGTTGTCGTCATAGAGGGCAATGAGGTTTCCGAGCTGGAGGTGACCAGCGAGGGAAGCAGCCTCGGACGAAATACCCTCCTGCAAGCAACCGTCACCGGTGAACATGTAAGTGTGGTTGGTGAAGAGAGGGAAGCCGTCCTTGTTGTAGGTAGCGGCCAAGTTGGCCTGTGCGATGGCGAGACCGACCGAGTTGGCGAAACCCTGACCGAGGGGACCAGTGGTGACCTCGATACCATCGGTGTGGCCGTGCTCGGGGTGGCCAGGTGTCTTGGAGTCGAGCTGACGGAACTGCTTGAGCTGCTCCATGGGCAGATCCTTGTAACCGAGGAGGTGGTTGAGGATGTAGATGAGAGCGCAGGCGTGGCCTGAATTCGTGGGAGAAAAGACGCAGGAGAGATCGAAAGGTCAGCCTGCTTGCCCACCGAAGCTGCGCAACTGATTGCATCGGTTTTCTCGCTTCAGAGCGAGCAGAATACATACCGTTGGATAGAACAAATCGGTCACGGTTGATCCACTTAGAGTGAGCGGGGTTCACGTTGATGAATCTGAATGTAGCGAGAGCCGGTTGCAGCCATTGGCAATGCAAAATCCATGGCATGTTAGTCCTGTGTCCGCTCGATTCGATTATGTTGAACTTCGCAAAGCTCGTAGGGGCCGTCAAAGCAGGGAACTGAGCCATGCCAAGACGGAGGCCGCGAGCCATACCATCGAAGAATCCGATTGCTTTGTCACGAGAACAAAAACTTACCGAGAGAAGAGGGTGTGGGCCATAGGGGCCATGCCCATGGGAGCACCAGGGTGACCCGAGTTGGACTTGGCAACCACATCGGCGGCCAAGACACCTGAAGGAAGGTAAGAATGGCACAACAGCGAAAAAAAGCGTTCTTGTCAGTTGATGCCAGCATTCGCCTAAATTGTTTTCTGGAGCCCGTTCACGTTCGTCGCAGAACAGCAAGAGCAACCAAGTCATTTACACGGAACAAATACTTACGAATGGCGGCGATGGCCTTCTCGTCGCTAGCAGCCTTGGTGAAAGACATGATGGGCTATGTGTGTGTGAGAGTGACGGAATGGAGAGAAGGAAGGGGGATGATGATGGTGATAAGACAGGGGAACGAGTCCGAGCGAAGTGCAAGATTAAGAAGGCCGAGCAGATGAAGACGCACTCAATTTGAGAGGCCGAGCGAGTTGGGGACAGCACAGCACAAGAGCACAGTCCAAGTCAAGAAACAGACATGGCAATCGATTCTGGCCGGCCGTCATCCGTGTGGTGATTGCAGCGCGAATGGTGCGTGCGCTTTGCGTGTGCGTCAGGAATTTCCAGGTGGAGCTGCAGTCATGCAGAGCCAAAAAAAAGATCTATCGAGATCGATCAAGCAAGCAGACATTCCCTTCCAACGCAAGCCACTCTTCCACACTTGCATTCAATCCCACCTGTGCCAGTGCTACTTGACAACATCGGGTGCTGTAGCCCCTAGCAACGACGACAAGAAGCCACTGCAACCTGAACTGTTTTAGCAATTAATTTTGTACACACGGAGCAATGACTGGCGCTGATGATCAACGCCAAAGATGGCTTGAGGGCCTCTTCGGAAGAAACTGGTTGGAAGGTAAAGTCGTTCAACACCAGCAGCAGCACTGCAGCGCAGCAACGCAAAGTGACCAAAAATTCAGCTGTACCGGACCGTCATCTCTTTCGATCGGATTTAAGTGGTGATTTGAAACCGGTGTGACCAGATCGGAATCCAAAATGGTCTTCAAATACAATTTTGATAAGATCGCACCTCCCTTCTTTTCCCGTCACAATCAGCGCGTCGAAGGGCGAGAGACCAGCTTTCAACTAAACGAACCCGAAAAGCTTGCCCAAACTTCCCTCAACGTTTATGCGTCGATGTAAGCCCGAGCGTCGTTCACCGGTCCGGTGCACCGACCATCCTCCAAACCACTTCTTCCTAACCGACAAGCCAAGATTCCCGGTGGCAAAACAGAGATGGCCGAAATCATCATGCCACGGGGATCTACAACAAGGCACACCACATCCATCTGTCTCTCGGTGGCACGGTCGTCAGCCGAGCTTACGATTGGCAGGATATTGACACAAGCTTGTACCAAGCTCTCGGAAATGGCAGCGCTGTAAAAACTTAATTCTTCCCGATGCCTGTCAAAGGTCTCGTCGATCTTTTTTGTTGCTCCTCGGCTCGGTTCAAGGTTTTTGACAACGTCACCGTGCTTTCTGCATTTCGTCAACATGCGCCCAAATTTCCAGGGCTTCTGCCGCCAACAGGAACACCAACATCCGGACCTCGTCCGTTCCATCACTCACAGCTTGACCGCCAGCAGCACCATACGCGGCAATCAAGGCTCTCGAGGTACGGCCGCGTTTACCTTTTTACATGTGGTCTGCCGGACGCAAACCCTTTTTTTGTGAAAGTTCGCCCGGCTGGGCATGCCGCAGCAACGTTTGATTCTGGCGAGAAAATGGGCACGTCGCTATTGCCTTGTTCCCGGTGATCGAGGTTGCTTGATATGCTGACGACACCATCTGTGCTCGTCAGACCATTTGCATCTCATGTGAGCAGTCTTTTTGACCGTTGCAGACGCGTTACTGGAGGTGTATGAAACACAGCATTTCTCGTATGTGCCAAAAAAAGGCCTGATCCACTACCAGGGATTCTCTGCCCACGGATCGGGCTCGCTCCCCAAGGCGCTACCCTCACCAGCACGACGCTGGCTGCGCTCGCTCGAAGGCGATGGCCTTGCACCTGCGCTCAAGTCAAAAATGTTTCGTTCAGAGTGGGACGAGCCGGGCACTGTTCCGAGCGCGCTCGTAAAATCGAATCCTCTTCCCAGCGCCATGCTTGGAGGCGTCAAAGCGTCGATCGGTCCCTCATGGCCAGGCGAGAGTGTCTCGCCAAAGCCCATGCTCGAGCTTGTCGGTAGCGAGTAGGTCGCACTCCTCGTGCCCAATGAGACGTCGTACGACATGTCTGGGCGCGCAACACCCCATCCGCTTTCTGCTGCTGACCACGCCTCATCTCTGAGCACAGTGCCACTGCCTCCAAGCTCAGAGCCTTCAGCCTCGCCGTCTTGAAACCTCTTCGCGAGGTCTTCGGTTGCCGACGGCGACAGGCCGTATTTGATCGGAACTGCATCCTTGCTACTATCAGCGGGCTGAATGTCATCATCGTCATACGAGGCAAAGGTAAGCGAGATGCCTCCATCTGGCACTGCTGGCATTGCCTCTGACCCTGTCGCCGTCGAGAAAGACGACGAGATCGGCTTGCTTGACTCGCTCGCAGGCGGTCCTGCCGGAGAAGCCTCTCTGATAGACTCATCCGCAATTCTTCGACCTTGGTTTTCCGCATTCCCTTCGCGAGATTTGATCGGTGCTACCGGTACTTGCGAGTTGGCCGAAATCGGAAGAGGGGGCAGCGAGCTCTCGAGCTCTTTGACCTGGATACCAGACTCGCGCAGTTCGCGCAGGATTGCCTCAGTGTCGAAGTGTGCGCTCATAGAGCTCGGTCGATCCGCTTCTGGCGTAGCAGCACGACCGGAGCCTTCGTGCGAAGCTCGCACCGCCTCGACACGTGAGACAGATTGCTTTACGATCTCTTCTTGCATCTGCTTGGCTTCCTGTACCTGCGTAGTGACTCTGGATTGAAGCGGGTTCTCTTCGTGCTCAACCCTGGGCGGCAAGTCGTCATCGTCATCCTCGTCGTATTCCGCGCTCCCAGGTGCTGCAGCGGGAATCGCAGTTTTACTGCCAGCCGAGTTGGAAAGTGTCGGGGTGGCAGTCCCACTGCTTGTACTGCTTGCGTCCTTGCGTCGGAAGATCTTGCCAAATCCACCCGTCTTTGTCGAGACAGGCTTGAGCTCGACATCACTTAGCGCTTCATTGCGAACCACTTGCCTCTCCGGAATGGCATCCAGATCTTCGGGCTCGTCAAAGTAGTCTGCAGTTGTTCGGAAGCCAAGCTCGCCCAGCACGAGCGGCATCAAAGGTCGATAACCGAGGTGACCGGGCACCACATGCGTGACGTCGACGTTCTCGATGTCTTGCACCCTTTCCACAGGGTGCAGGCCAGCGATGCTTCGAAGACCACCTGAAGCTGCACGATGCAAATAGCCCAAAATCCAGTCGGTACGCGAGAAGGCACTGACAAATCGTCCGGAAACGACACTTCTCGCCTCTTTCCAGGTCTCGTCCTTTGCAGTGACCGGGGCACCCATGATGTATACATTCTGAACGATGCCGTATGCCTTGATCCTGCTGAGTTCTACGAGAGCGTAAAAGATGACTCTGGCGCCCAGACTGTATCCGACCAGGGTGATCGGACGCACGCCGAGCTGACGCTTTGAGAGGGTGTCTGCAAGGATGAGACCCGCGGCCTGGGCTCGGTCCAAAGCGTTCGACCAGGGGTTGTCGATTAGGTAGCCGAGCTTCGTGAGCCAAAGCGGCCATGCCAATGCTGTCAGCATGGCACCGGCACCAGCTATCGTCAATGCTAATGCCTGCTGAACACCTTGGACGATGGTCTCGTTCCAGAGGAGACCGAGCGCATTTCCCATCTCTTGCATCATGTCAGGCTCCCATAGCACGCTGAAGGCATCGCCCATGACGCTGTCGATGACGCTGAACGGCAATCTGACGTCGTCCTGAGGACCGCTCATAAAGCCGGGGACGGCCACGATGGCATTGACGCGTTTGTTGTTGTGAATAGGTTTGAACTCGAACGTCTTGACGCTGCGCGTGCGGCGACTCATGCCTCGTCCGGCAAGACTCATACCACCCACGGTGCCCGTCGATGTGATGAGGGCAGCACCTCCGACACCGCCGAGGAAACTGCTGGTGCCTCCGATACCGACAGCCCCCAATGCAGCGCCCATCCCTGCACCGATGACGGGTGCGAGAAGACCCGCAGAAAGACCAATGACGAGACCGCCTCCCACAGTAGCTAGACCCATCATGACCATGCGCTTTTTCCGCGCCATGAGCATGCGCTGTTTAATGGCCGACTGATCGCTAAGGCTTTCTACGCCTTCCTCGATCTCGAGCGCGTCTGTGATGCGCTTCTCAAACTGAGTGACGTCCATCCAGGTGAGTGCGAGATAGGAGGCGACGCGCTCGAGCAGCACACGCGATCGAGCATCGTAGACACTGTCTGCTGTGAGGACCAGGAAGAGATCGCAGAGGACGGTCCAGCGCAGATCGAGGGTGATGGTGGCGTCGGCGCTGCTGATGCTAGTAGTGACACCATCGAGCGCCCCGGGTGGAGGCTCGAGAGCTTGTGGTTCTTTGGTGAGGCCGAGCGTGGTTGTGACGGTGCCCGGACCCGATTCGACATCTGGAATCGCTGCCGCGCCGTCGATGGCATCCACGGCATTGGACAGCTGCGAGGCGGTGTTGGGGTCGGCGATCACGGTGGCAGTGGAAGTGGCGGACGCAGGGCGAGAAAAGTTAGATGCCTCGGGGGCTGAGTCTGCCAGGTCTTGCGAGGTTTGCTTTGTAATGTGCTCGCCTGGCGTCGACGATTGCTGTGCGGCGGTCGAATCTTCGAGCTGCATGCCAATGTCGAAGCCTGCATCATCGGTAGAGTTTTGTCTGTTACGCGATGAGGCTTTCACTCCCTCGTTTGCTGACGTTGATGGCTCTCGGCGGCTTGCTCCCAGGTCAGCGTCATCGTCTTGATCGTCAGCATCGTCTTCGTTGCGAGAGAGGTCGTGATGGGCAGAAGAGTCTTCTGCCTTAGTTGATTGCGCGGGTAAAATATCTGCAGTCTCTGAGTCCGAGTCAGCCGCTGATGGCGTTTGCCGGGAACTCGGTGCCTGCTCCTTTGCGAAGGCGTCCATCCGCTCTTGCTGGCGCTGTGATTCAAGCTCTGCCTGCACTTGCTCCTCTTGTTGTTTCTCCCTGAGTGCTTCTGGGTCAAAGTCGGGATTGTCGATGGTCTGGGTGGTGATGAGAGAGGGAGCGAGGTCGGTAGCGAGCACGCCGTGCTCTGCCAAGGATTCAATCATGCGTTGCTCTGAGCTCTCGATTTCCATATGCTGATAGAGACGAGCCATGACTTTGATCTTCCAGCCTTCGATGCTTTGCCTTGCTGGGTCAAGGTTCTTACCCGGGACTCTGCGAATTTGACGGACCATTTCGGAGGCTATCAAGCTGCAAAGACCGACATAGGCGATCTTCTGACCTTCTGAGAGGAGCTGTTTGGTGGTCTTCATCTGGTTGAGCGGGGTAGCGGTGGTATTGTCGCCGTACGGATCGTGGCGATTGCCATCCTGGAAGAGGTAGGAGGTGGCGGCATGGAGTTCCTCGGCCTCCTCATCTTCGTCTAGTCTGAGTTGAGTGTAGCCCTTCTCCTCGTCGCTGTCGGGATCATCATCGTCGTTTTGCTTGTTGACTGGTTTGGACCTCCAGTCGTAGCCTCTGGCATCGTCAATGTCGAGATGTGTCCCCGTCGCATTGGTGGCAGCATTGTGGGAGCGAGAAGCGACTGCGCCCGCGATAGAGGCCGAATTGTCGGTAAGGTACTGGGACCTGGCACCGGAACGCTTATGGTGTGATCCGCTAGCAGAGCGATTGGGCAGGTTGCGGGCTGAGGTTTTCGAGGGAAGCGAGTGAAATCTACGCGGATCGTCTGGGTCCGAATCATTCTCGTCTTCGTCGCCGTACGGAAGGTCAAATGGATTCGAGTAGGCACTGGCAGGTATTGATGTAGATGAAGCGTGCGCGGTTTCAACAGGCATGGACTGCCACTCGTCATCGTCGTCTTCGATGCGTTGGGGTGCCGCCTCCTTAGCGGAAGGTTTCTGTGACGAGCTCATAGCTGTCGAATGGAGGCGACCAGACCATCAAGCTGCCATCGATCGAGCCGTGACAAGAGATGATGGTGTCTCGTCAACGACAAAGCGAAGTGGAGGTGTCCAGCTGCCAAGGGGCGAGTCCGACTGCTATCGGGACTGCCGACGATTGATGTTGGTGGTGACAGTGAGGAAGGTCGCCGAGGAACAGGAGGGTGATAAGCCATTCGAGATTTGGGGGGAGCGAGTGGAGGCAGACGACCAACGTCAGCAAAAGCAAAGAGCAAGTGGCAATGCAAGGTGGCTCGGATCAACCGAAGGGGGTATCAAGCGATTCCCTCTTTTTGGCTAAGGGTCGCCGACGGAAGTCACATTCCACGCCTCTTTGCGACGATAGAGATTTTCAGATCAAATTTGTTAAGCCCCTCACTTTCGCTTCAATCGCCCCCCATTCGACCTCGCTCCTTCTTAGAGCTTGGTCTTGCGTATCGGATGCTGGCAGCGAGACCGACCTTCAAGATGAGCACGGTTCTCAGACCGGAAGTCAGCTGGTCTCTTCTGAACACTGACACATGATATGCCATTCGCCTAGTTGTGGTTGTGTGACTATGTTGGAATAGTAGTATACAGATGTTGGCCGGAAGAACCTGATGCGAAGAGGCGAAGCAGAATGAGGAGCTAGGCAGTCTTGGATGCTTGTGCCTTTCGCTTGGCTTCCTTAGACTTTTCCTTTCGCAGTGCGAGTCCCTTGTGGAGCGCACGCTGTCGTTTGCGTCGGCCCGCACCCCGCTTGCTGCCCATCTTGTTGGTGATGATCTTGTCCTTGCCGTCCACCACCTCCACCAACTTCTTGCGGCTCTGCTCTCGAGCCTTGTCCGTCTTCCTCTCTTTCGCCTTATCACGCTTCTTGAGTCCATTGGAGAGATGTGTCCTCAGCAAAGGCAAGTAAGCGTGCTGAAATGTCGCGAGCTGGGAGGCAGGTACCAACGTGCTGATCTTGACCTTGCCGCTTCCTGACACGCCGTTGGTGGCTCGGAACAGGATGGCGTCTGTGAGACCGGACGAGGAAGAAGGTGCCATGTCGACATCATCATCCTTTGCTGCAGATGCCGGGGCTTTCTTTGAGGTCACATAGACCGAATGCTTTGCTGTGCTCTGTTCGAACAGCTTGGTCAGCTCCATAAGGAACTGCAAGAAGGCGTGCGCGGGAAGTGGCGACAGATGGAGCCTGGTTAGCATGTATGTGCGTCTTATGTGAGTCGTCAACAGGAGAATTCTCCGTTTCTTACCTGCTCGTTGGTTACAGTCATCTTGAGACGATCGAGAATGTTGCTGCTGTACCGCTATACTTTCGAGATGACTCGGGTCTCTCTGTCCGTGACCAGTATGTAGAGTGCGGATGAGTTGAATACCGAGATCCAAAGATAGGTGATTGGGTGGTTGTGTGAAGTCCGACGATCAAGCTAGGTGAAGCGAGCGAGGGAGGCAACATCAACGACGACCGCTTGGCGGGGATTTTACCGTCGCTCACATGGCGAATGCCTGTCTACAAATCGGGTTATTTAGATTTGAATCGGGATATGGCCTCACCTGCGACGTCACGGCGTGTGACATTTGTATGAGAAGAACTGCGCTTTGACTCAGCCAAACCCAATTCATCGACTGAAGCACAGCACAGCGACGTCCACCGATTTTCAGTGACGCCTACCACCATTCCCTTTCCAAAGAGAGGCACCCGAGGGACTTCGAACGCTGTCGTCAACATTCTACGCCAATCGCTGCATGCGCCAGTGTGCGGAATAGTGAACGGACTGGTCGCCCATCGTCCTCCTCTACTTTCACTTGTTCGCACCGACTTTCGGACGTTTCTGACATCTTCCCTCTTCTGCACCGCAGTCAAGGATCAAAGAAGCATGTCGCAACCCGAAACCATCTCAAGCACTCGGCCCGCTAAGCATCCTGCCCTGGCTCGACCTCTTTATGCCTTCGATCTTCCACCAGCACTACACAGCTCTCTTAGGCTCCGCTCCAGAGTAGAAGAGACAGAAGCGTCTCAGCTTCTTGCCCCATCCGCGCCGCAATCACTGCCCACAGCATCTTGTGAATCACCTCACGAATCACTTCAGGACGATGCACTTCAAGCTCGCAACCGTACCCAACTTCGCTTGCCGCCATGTTCTCTCTGTCCTTCCTGTCCGCCTTTCGCATCCGTAACGGCGCAGCGTGCCCACTTCCGATCCGACTGGCATCGATACAATGTGCAGCTCAACTTACAAAACGTCTCACTTTTGGTATCTGAACATGCTTTCGATAAGCTCTCGGAAGAGGTCGAGAGCGCAAGCGAGCTCGAGTCGGACGAAGACGCTCAACAATCGCAATCTTCAGCGGCCAAGACAGATCTCGTGACCAAGATTCTTGCCCGCACCTCGCTCAACAATGGCGCTCAACGGTCCACCAACCCTGCAGATGAGTCGGCGGATACAGACGCTGCCGGCGCGCTCGACGCAATGCAGCTTCGAGCTCCCCTTCTGTGGTTCGTCTCCAAGGATGCTGCACCCGATGCCGACAAGTTGCATCAGACACAGCTCGGTTTTCACCGTAATGCTTTCCCAGACCCCGGCACACCTGCAGCGCCCGCTTTGTCGACCACATGCTCTGTCAGCGACTGGTACGCTGCCTGCATTGCTTCGATGCAAGCTGGGCGCATCACCCGCAGAGGATCGAAACAGTCCGCATGGAAGGGAAAGCGCATCAAATCAAAGGAGGTTCAAGAAGCAGCAAAGTCCCTCATGATGACCGTACTCGATGGTGACGGCTTCATCCCCGGCCTTTCCACAACAGTCAAGTCGGAAATTGCCGGTAGCAGCGACGAGGACCAAGACTTCAGTTCAGGTTCCGAAGACGACGATTGCTCCGACGAGACATCGACAGCTTCCACTATCAGCCGGAACCCCAACGCCGATCCACCTTTGCGCATGTGGACCGTCTTGCTGCTCGGTGGTGGTCATTTTGCAGCTTCCGTCATCGCTCTCAACCCACACGTCACCACGTATCAAGGCAAACAGCGCGGCGGTTCTATTGTTCCCAGGGAAGACCGCTCGCTCATTCTCTTGGCGCACAAGGCCTTCCACCGCTACACTACGCGACGAAAGCAGGGTGGCGGTCAGGCTGCTCAAGATGCCACGGGTCGGTTCGCAAAGTCGGCGGGTGCCCAACTGCGTCGATACAACGAAGGTGCTCTCGGAGACGACGTGCGAGGACTCCTCGACTCACCAGGCTGGCGAGAGCTGGTCTCACGCAGCGAAAAAGTCTGGATACGAGCCGGTGCGCGAGCAGCAAAAGGACTGCTTTGGTCTTGGGAGGGGGCAAAGGCTAGTCGAGGCAGCCCTCTTGAAGCTGCTCGCACCGACGGCCGACTTGGGTCGCTGCCCTTCCCAACCAGGCGTCCCACTATTGGTGAGACCGTGCGCTGCTTCTTCGAGCTTGCCAAAGTCAAAGTCGAGCACAAGTCGGAAGAACAACTCGCAGCAGAGGAGCAGGAGGCGCTTGAGCAGATTAACCAAAAATCGCGCAAGGAGGCCGAAGCCAAGCGAAGGGACGAAAAGGCTAGAGAGAGGGCCACAGACCTGGCAAAGAGTCGCGCAGAGATGGGTGCTAAGGCGACCCGCCTGACTGAAGAGGAGCAGGCAGAGCGAACAAAGTGGAGCCGACTGCTGGAGATGATCCGCAAGAACAGGACCGAGGCACTGATGACCTTCCTCAGCAAGAACGAGCAGGACATGTTGCACGGAAAGATCGACACGCGCCTGCCTGACTGGCTACTGGAGCAGGAAGTCGCCGAAGCTGGCGCATCCGCGCCTGCGTCGAAGTTGATCCCATGCACACTTCTGCAGCTGGCGGCTGAATCCGGCAGCGAAGCTGTCACGCGCTTTCTCCTCGTAGACAAGCACGCAGATCCTACGCTTGCTGCCGAACGGCTGGGCGATTTGCGAAAGCGATTTGCCGAGCCGAGTGCAACGGCCCAAGCACAAGAAGCACCGGTCGACTCTTTCCATCGCACCGCCTACGACTTGTGCAGCACCAAAGAGGTGCGCAACGTGTTCCGTAAAATGATGGCGGAGCATCCGGATCATTTCGACTGGGGCGGTATGTCGGCCGGCGGAGCACGCGTCCCAAGTGCATTGACGGAAGAGATGCAAGACAACCAGGTGGCAAAGCAGAAAGACCGACGGGCGGCACTGCGCGAGAAGGCGCGCGAGCGTGCCATCAAGGCAGCCGAGAAATCGACTTCGAGCACGTCTGCGTCGCAAGAGGAGGAGCGAGTGCAGAGCGCGGCTCAGCAGCAGAAGAGCTCGCACCACTCTACCAACCGTCTCGGAGGCAGCAACACGACACCGAGGGCGCTGTTGCAGCAGAGGGACGAGCAGCAAGGATTAACGCCAGAGATGCGGGCCCGAATCGAGCGCGAGAAGCGTGCCAGAGCAGCGGAAGAGCGCATGAAGGTTCTTATGAACAAGTAGGGGTGTGCACAGCGCACGCCGTAGCCGAAATCACAATTGATGTCGATGTTGAAGCTCGGCGAAAACCATCAATGCGATCGTGAGTGAATGTGACTAGGTTGCGTCGAACGATGAGGTACAAATACAAGGATGGCATGCTGGAGTGTTTAACTTAGCGGACAAAGTTCATCGAGTAGCCGCCACCGGGCTGTTGAGTGAACTGAAAGTTGCTTGTGCTGAGACCAAAATTGCCCAAGATGCTATCGCCGAGACCTTTGAGTTTTTGGATCATTTCGTCCTTTTCCTTTTCGGCCGCTTGTTGTGCCTGTGGTTCCAGGCGTTTTATTGATGCAGTAACCTCGGACCTTGTGGGCGGTGGGAGGTCGGGTAAGGTGAGGAGCTGCTTGTTGTCTTCGAGGGCCGAGGATAGACCGGACCAACCACCGATGTGTTCGTTTGCCTGTGCACGACGATAGAGCGCCTTGACGTAGTTGGGCTGATCGAGCAGCGACTGATTGGAGGCTTTGACGGCATCGCGATACTGTTCCAGGCGCAAGTGGCTGGCGGCAATGTTGGCATAGATGACGGAGCGGAAGAGACGGACTTGCTCTTGTTCTTCTGTCTCGGGTTCGGCTGTTTCGGACGAGGGCGATGCGATCGAAGATGGTGTTGGCCGTGATGCTGTGTCGGTCTCGCTCACAGCATCGTGAAAGTCATCTTGAGCCAAGTCCTTCAGACTGTCCTGGGGATCATCAGATGGCTCTGCTGCTACTGTAGCTGGAGCAAGTTCGCGCGTGGGCAGCTTTGCAAGAATGTCGAGATAGATGGACAGGGCGCTATCGTAATCCTTTGCAGCAAACTTGCGATTAGCTTCTGCCTTGAGCTCGTGGATCTCGTTCGAGATGAACGCCTCTTGAATGATGGCCATGTGTGACATACGGTTGCATGTGTTTGAGAGGAGCCTCAATGAGAAGGAAAAGGGAGTTGCGGTGAATGACGGATGGTCGTAACGATGAGAGCGCCGAGACGAGCTTGTGTGCTAGACAGGTGGACGAGCGACCCAGGAAAGTGGAGGATCGACACGCAAACGCCGCACAGCGAGTCGCACACGCGTCCGCTCCGCCAGAGTGCATTTTACTTGGACCGCGCACTGTTCAACTGTTCAACGGCTTTTTTGTCATCTCGCAACATCGTTCAGAAGCAACAAGATGGCAGACCCAGGCACAGAGGCAGCGGAACACGACCTGGCGCCGCTGAGCAATCAGGTGGCGGGACATCCGGACGGAGTGCAGAGCTTGCAAGGTGGACGGTTGGTGGTCAAAGCCTGCTTACCCCGCGAGCTTGCCTTCTACAATGAAGTCGAGCATGCAGCTGAGGGAAAAGCAGGCCTAGAAAATCGTCAGGTGGAGCTACTGCGTAGATTGTTGAAGGTGATGCCGGAATGCCATGGCAGCTGGAAGGAGTACACTGGAAGCCTATCCGAGACCGAGACGACCGGTGATGACGAAGCAGCTCCTCGCATTGTGTTGGAGAATCTGACATACGGCTACGGCAAGCCCAATGTATGCGACATCAAGCTGGGAACGCAGCTGTGGGACGAAGATGCAAGCGAAGAGAAGCGGCAGAGGATGGACAAGGTAGCTGCGAACACGACGAGCGGTTCGCACGGTATTCGACTCACAGGTTGGCAGGTGCGTTAGATTTCAGAGCAGCCTAAGCTCGACGGTGTGGACTGAACCTTCTCTATTTACATCGCTTCTATACAGACGTACGATGCGAAGACGGACACTTTCCACAGCGTACCAAAGACATTTGGAAAGACAATCACACCGGAACACTTGCAGGTAGGAATGCGCATGCTTCTCGCGTGTCCCGAACCAAGGGACGCTCAACGAGCTGACTCGGTCTTGGCAGGGACCAGCATTTCGGAAGATGGATCGCAACAGCGTCTTGTAACCTTGCCGGCCGAGCTCGTAGAGAGGCTGCTTGGCAACCACTTGATCAAGGATCTCGAAGAGCTGCATGCCATCTTCTCAGAAGTGGAAGTACGAATGCGAGGCGCTTCATTGCTGCTCGTGTACGAAGGCGATCCCCGTCGACTCGGACCAACACTCGATCAAGATGGCGCAGAGGGTCGTCAACCAGGCCAACCTCAGGTGCGCTTGATTGATTTCGGCCATGCGACACTTGTGCCTGGTCAAGGGCCGGATCAAGGCGTTTTGCTCGGAGTCGGCACAACTTTGGAGCTGGCAAGAAAGACGCTCGAAAATCTAGAGCAAAGGCGTAAGCAACAGCCGCAGTAGATTCACCACGAAGGCTACGTATAAGTTAGCCCAAGGGCACGTTGTTTTCCTGAAAGCAGGCCCGCATTAGCAAAGCGTGACTCTGTGCTGAGCCGAGCTTTGCTGGACCCTTTGAGTGCATCGGTGAATTCATAAAAGGATGAGTGACTGCATTTGGATGCATCCAAACCCCTGATTCACTTGCAGCATCGCAGCAGCAGCGGGTTGACTGACTGACTTCGGCTCTCCAACCTGAGAACTAGACTGAGATTTTGAAATCCGTTGCCAGTCTCTCCACACAACAAACAAAACCAACAACTCGTTCTTCTTCATCCTCTTAACATCACGCTCAGCGCATTCATCATCGCACAGCATCGCAGTGGGCCTTGGTCGAAGCAAAGCCCGCAACGGAAGCTAGGCCTCCACCACTACCGTCATCATCCTCGTTTGACCGCCTACCCGTCCCTCGCATCGCATCGGCTCGACTTGCATTGCATCTTATCTAAGTATCTTGGCATTCATCTCATCGCATCGAATCTCTTGCAATCAATTCCACTCGAAATGTTCTCTCTCGCACGTTAAGCCTCGTACCTCCCCTCCAAGTGACGGTGCTTTGGTATCATGGCCACCTCTCTTCCAACGGCGCCATCCTCGGCACCTGCCTCCGAGCCTCCACAGCCATCATCGCTCAGCGACGCCAGGCCGACTCTATCCCACCACGCATCCTCTTACTCAAAGCCACCAGGCTCTACAAACTTCCCACCGTTCAGATCCCCCTGCCTCAAGTGCCAGCCCATTCTTCACCATTCGCACTCCACTACCAGCGTGCCCACCAACCATCCTGCTGACTCTACCACGCTCGTCACACCGGCCCATCATGTCACCATTCGTCAATACATAGGCCCGCTTCCTGTGCCAGCGTCTGCCGCAAAAGCCATCGCCAAAGCCATCGCTGAGGACGACTCCTACGAAAAGGCATCATCGCAACAGCGTCCACAGTCTGAGTCAAACCAAACCAAGCTCGATCGCGAGGAGCATCCAATTCATGCTGCAGACTTTGCAGCATCTCCTGCAAACCTTCCGTCTTCCGATGACACCGCTCAAGCGCATGCCTGGGCAGATCCCTTCCGCGTTCAGTCTCCTGCCGAGCTTCAACATCACGAGCAGAAGCGCGCACAATCATCCTTCCCAACTTCTCCCAAGAGAAACCCAACAGCTCTTCCTCCTCATCGTCCACGCATCGTCGAAAAGGACCCCTCTTCCACTTCTGTCCTCTCAAATGCCTCCTTTATTAGTGCCCGATCCTTCGATCGTGACGCTCTCAGCGACACCGATGCCCATCAACGAGCACATCGACCCACAGCCACAACCGCCAGCACCACCCACCTTCGCTCCGTCAGCCCTTCCAACAAGAGGTTCACCCTTAGGTCCAAGAAGAGTAATCAAACCTTCCCGGTCAGCTCCGCGGCGAGCACCCCTGCTCAGCCCCCGCCCACTTCTATACTTCGTAAGGCCGCTTCATTCGCTCCACATGCTCACACCGAATCAGACGCAGCTGCGTCAAAAAGCGTCACCAATGTGCGCAGTGCCGACAATCTTCGTGTCTTAGCCCTCCGACAGCAGCGAAGGATCGGGTCCGAAGGGTCTCATGTCCTCGCTTCCACAACTTCTTCATCATTTGTCGCACCAAATGCGTTGCCCATTCTCGATCTGCCTCTGAGCGAGCTCGAAGAAGCAATCAACGTTGCACAACCGTCGCAAATATCCACCCAACCCCAACCTCTCAGCACGCACGAAAGCTCTCATCGATCAAATGGGCATGCCCCGACGACCGACCGCCCTAATTTTGACATCCCCCATAATGAGCGTCGAGCTCTCAACAGCAGCAACGACACTACCATCATTCGCAGAAACACTCATGGTGACGATCAAGGTATTGGTAACGCCTTGAGAACAGAGACGTCCTTTTCGAGCAACTCCGAGTCGAATACAGTTGAAGCGCACAACAGTGAAGCGACCGGACCACAAGATCGCAACCTTTTGCACCCTGCTTGGGGGCAGGCGAGCTCTGCGAACGCACCGATCGCTGCTCCAGAGGCGCATCATGATTCAGTACACGATGGCTCTGAGACATTGCCGGGTGCAGTTCCGTACACAGAACTTCCGGGGAGCCCGCAGTCCTCAAGTAAACTATCGCGCAACCTCGTTGGCAGGGGCTTTCCGGTCAAGAAGCGTTCGCTGACCTTCACCGGCGAGCAAAGTAACGACACAGCGCAACGAGGTCCACCAGGTGTTCAATTACCTCGTGCTGTCGATCATCATCGCGACTACTCGCGTCAGAGCAGGATGAGTAGGGCATCTACAGTTGGCACTTTTAACACCGTAGGCACCGTCGCCACAGAAGGTAGCTTTGGCGCCACAGCTGGCACCACTTCCAGTCTCGCAAGAAAGTTTCTCACCAGCGGAAGCTTCCGCAGAAATAGAAGGCGAGCCGACTCTGTAAAGGTTGGCAATAACCGCCTCAAAATGGCGCCCACACGCACAGACTCCGTCCACGAGCCGAACCCATCGAGCTCTCCCTCGTCGACTCGCACCCGCAAGACAGCCTCACCCTTTGCGGTGCGCCGACGCCGCGCAGCTCGCTCCACTAGCTATGCCTCTATCCGACGAGACGAGTCACGGCGCATGTCGGCGAGCGGCACCGAAGCATCGCTAACAGATTCTGTTGAATTCGGGCGCGCGCGAGGTGTGCAGCCCGGCGCCGTCGGCACCAGTACTGGCGGCACCAAGTGGGTCGGCGAGAGCTTTCAGGTCGGCCAGCGCTTTTGGCACATCCTGAATGCTCGTCGCGATGAATTGCAGAAATCTCAGCCGTGTTCGTGTGGCAACGAACCAAGTGCCAGCCAAAACAGCAGCGAGGTTGATGCTTTGTCAGCAGACTCTGATGCTTCTCGTAAGAAGCAGGCCGAGGCGCAAGCTGCCAACGTCGAACATCTGAAGAAGAGCCCCGAAGGCGTCATCACGCTCCTCGCACAGCAGGCACAAGACATCTCGGACGACAAGGCCACGGTAGCGCAAACAGATGCACGACGCGAACGCGCCTCCTCAAAAGAACGCTCTGATCGCCATCATGAGGTGCCCTCGACTGAAGCATCGTCATCTCCTCGCAAAGCTGAAAGCAGGCCATCGTCACGTAGGAAGCTTCTTTCCGACAACTCGGCTGCTACCATCCAGACTGTTCATCCTGATGAAACAACTGCTTTGGCCATCGAAGCACGTCAAGGCTGGAGCGAGGTCGTTTCCAAAATGTCCTCGCTCACGGGAGAGCTGGGCAACGCTCTCAAGGCAAGTAAACTCGACCCAAAGAACCGCACATCATCTCCACACGGGTCGGAATCCACGCCCAAAGCAGAGAAGCCCATCCATAATCTCGGTGCAGGGTTGACGAATGCCGAGCCGGGGCGTAATGGATCGCCTAAATTGCCGGGGGACTCTGACTTCAAGATCCTCGCCAGATCTTCCAGTCTCGTCGAGTCGGACAAATCCTCGGCTGCCTCCAAGTCTGTTAACGTATCCTTGCACCCGTCTGTCCAGACAAATGGCTTCGCTCCTCGTGCATCGAGCTTGGCAACGGGAAAGACGCCCACGATGACGAGAAGTGATGCTTTGTCGCACCCGTCCCCGCCTGCGTCGGTCGAAGCCAACAATCCCGAGCTCGTCCATCAGCTCTTGCGTCGCAAAAGCGACCTAGGCGAGACACCAGCGTACTTGCCCGACGCTGCTAGCGACCATGCTGTGGCCGTCCTGCCGGTTTCTTCGCCACTGGATCTCACGCCTGCTCGAGAGATCGCGTCCCCTTACTCTGGCCCATTGTCCGAGCAGGACCCGCTTCCGCTCGACATAAGTCCGATCAATGAAGGATCTGCCGCTGCGCAATCTCACGCGCAAATCGGCCTCTTCAAGGCGGTCGGAGCCTCGGGCAATGCTGATCGCAGGAAGACGGTCAAATTTGACACGGGTTCCACGCGTCCTCCTCTCAAGGCTCGTTTCACCGCTTCTCTCTTCGCCGGCAAAGCAGAAGACAAGCGAATCCACCCATCGAACCTTGGCAACGGCGTAGCAGGCGATGCACAGCCACGACCGCCCGCAGAGGTGCTCGCACGGCCCCAGCCAAATGCCCCGCGGGCACCCACTTCTTGTGATAGCTCCAGTCCCGACAGTGAAGTGTGTGGGAGTGACACCAGCATCATAACCCGCAAAAGCGTGCTTAAGAAGGATCGTATGCTCGTCAAGATCGCCTGGACGCCGCACGAGGACCTTCCCAGCGACTTTGACGAGCTGCTGGCCCGCAAATATTCGATGCGAGAGGAGGACTGGCGCGAGTTTGTCGTTGTCTTCAGAATGGGCAAGCTGGAGCTATGGACGGATCCCACCCTAACAAACAAGCTCGTTGGTCATGGCGATCGCCTCAAATTGCGCCTGACCATTCCTCTTTCGCGAGGTTCTACCTTCGTCTCGCTCTTCTCTCCCATCGATCGTATCTTTTGTGTGACCTTCCAGCCCTGGAAGTCGCTCTCGGCGCACCACAACAAGCGAGGCCTTCACCTACGCCGACAGGGAACTGACATTGTCTTCTTTGACTGCCGAGCACGGTCGGTCGCAGCTGATTGGATGTGGGAGCTCTGGAGGGAGCTTGGTGGTCTCATTCCCGAATCGCTCGAGGTTCATGTTCCGTCTTTCGGACTCAAGGTGCGAATCCCCATTCCGGAGAACATGCCCGTGGAAAGATCCGAATCGATCACAACGCCTGCGAGTCAGCTCAGTTCTGAGAAAGGCGGTCTCCTTGCGCTCAGTTCCATCGGCAAGTCACAGGACGGCGGCGAAGGTTTCAAGCTCATCAATCGCAACAACGTCATCTCGATGATTTGGAAGCTCTTCTGCCGTATCGAGCAATGGAAAGATCTCATGGAGCAGTCACAGAAGCGCGGTCTCAGGCTGGATCTCGCCTGGAGACGAGGCACCGAGCTCGATTGGGTCATCAACGAAAGGACCGTCGAAAACGAACCGCGACATTGGGCAGTTCTCAGCGGTGCACTGCTCAGAGACTACAAGCGCCCCGCCATTTTGGAGCTCAGGGCAGCGGCCCACTATCCAACCTCTGTACTCACCGCTCCCGGTGAGTTCATGCAGGAGCCGCCTGCTGTCGAGGGGTTCTTATGGCGCGTCAAACCAGTGTCGGGTGCGCTGACCCGTCTCTACTTTACAACCTACGACGGCCACATTTATGTCTGCCGCACCTCCCGTGCATTTCCTCCCGACCGGCACCTTGCCGTTCAGATGCAAGAGGCCGTAGACATGCGAGTACCCCGAACGAGCGGCGCAACGCAGGGCAGGGCACCCAAGGCTTCCACGCCCGCGATGAGAAACGCTTTGACGCGAGCCTTGGCCAAGTTCGTCGGCGCCAACAAGGCCGCACGCCGCGATGAGGACGTGGCGACGTTGCGTCAGAACGTGTTGGAAGCCATCAGCTACGCGGCGCAGTCAGAAGATGAGTTCCAAAGCCAAATCGAGGCGTACCAATCTTTCGAGACACGCCGGCAATTCGAACAGATCCGAGGCTCGGACGGTTTCATCGACCTCAAGCACATCCACACCATCAAGACAATCGGCAACGGTCCCGTTCGCTGCCCTGGAGAGGATGACATTCGCCGACCGACGCGTGCCGCTCCAGAGTCGTTGCTGCGAAAAGTGAAGGACGACCTCGCAGTCGCACAACGCGACGACGAAGAATCGGACGATGAAGACGAGGCAATCGCCGACATTGGTGGTCAAGAGGGGTTGGAGCTTGCTGAAGACGCCAGCGACGTGCGTCGTGCCCGTCAGATCGAGATCACTCTCACCAATGGAAAGACGATCCGTCTCGAGGCCTTTAGCGCTTCTATCGCCCGAGAATGGGTGGAGCGCATAGCAGAGCTCGTCAAGTATTGGCGTCGCAGGGAGCGCGCGGATGCGGTGGAGCTCATGTACGCCGCCGGCTCGGACATCTCCGAGCTGCATAAGCAGCTGCAGGGGCGTAGTACGCACGCGAGTGGCATTGAGGAGGTCGACGATGAGAAGCTCTCCCCCATCTTGGGCAACATCTGGAACTGGTGTCAGATTCAAGGCTGCCGCAATATCATTCGATCCGGACGGCTCTTCCACAAGAAGAGCAGCTACAGCGCGTTCAAGGCGCGCGAATATGTTCTCATTGCCGGTCGTCTGCTGTGTTTCAAGCTGGTCAAGTCGGTGCGAACCACGCGGGCGAGACAGAACAACGGCATCTTCCATCGACGACAAGACACGGTGATCCACTTGCGCGATGCCTACGTCTACAGTGGCAAACTGTGCGAAGACATGCTCAAGAACGGGCGATCGGATCCGGCGCAAGCTGTGTCAGGGATCGGCGGTGGCGGATCCAATAGCGGCAAACGCCACCGTGTGCCGCGAGTCTACGCCGATGGCCTGTTCTCGATCGACGATGACGAGGACTGCACATTTGTGATCCGATACCGTCCTGAGCGCGTCAACACGCCCGCGAATCCCAGCGTGACCAGTCTACACGGAAAAGACGCTAAAGCACATGCGCGAGGCGCTGGTGCCGCTGGTACGTCAGCCAAGGACACGAAGGAAGCACCAGATGCCGCATGCAGTGTGCCGAGACTGGACGACAAGACGCACAAGTACATTGCGATGCGCGCGCGATCCAAGGTGGAACGCGATCTGTGGGTGCGATGCATCACGTATGAGATCGAGAAGATTGTGCGGGACGACGTGGAGCGCGAGAAGAAGCTCAAGAACACGGGCAAGGTCGATCACAGGTAGCTTTTCTTCTGGATCGACTCGACGTTGCTCGAATAGGACAATCACTCGTGTGATGCGAGAGTGTGTCAGGCTCACGACATCATTATACCCAAGGGCCCACTCTCAGTATGAGCCCGTTGTACATAGTTGCAAAAGATAGATGATTCCCTTTGCCTGCCCGATCCATGCTGGGCTGGGCCTCTTCCGACAAAGGCTTGGACCCGAACAGTGGAGTTGAGACGAAGGAGCGCAGGTAGAAGTACAAGATCAGAGATGCAGAATGAAAATCAGCTGGCAATGACGAGGGACCGTGGCTGATGGTCGCAGATTCGATAGTGAGAATGGATCAAGCAGCGGCCTTCGGCTTTTTTGCACCGTACTTTGACCTTGAGGTTTGTCTGCCGGCCACACCCGCCAAATCCTGAGCGCCTCGCACGAGGTGATATCGGATACCGGGGCAGTCTTGGACACGACCACCTCTCACGAGCACGACCGAGTGTTCTTGCAAGTTGTGACCTTCACCAGGAATGTATGCAGCGACGGAACGACCGTTGGAGAGTTTGACACGGGCGACTTTGCGAATGGCCGAGTTGGGTTTCTTGGGCTTGGTGGTGAAGATCTTGCTGCAGACGCCCTTGACAAAAGGTTTCGCTTCGAGGGCGGGAACCTTGTTCACGGCAGGTCGATGTGGTTTTCGTGCACCTCGGAGGTTCTGCTGCAGAGTGACGGACCAGGTGGGCGTTGTGGAGAAGGCACGTTGGCTAGAGAAGGCCGTCGAAGCAGAAGCAGAGGCAAGGCGAGAAGGCCCAGCCACGGCGCTGCGCAAGAGCGATGAGACCATGTTCCACGACATTCTGGATACACGGTGTATGCGGTGGTGAGAATGAAAGACGCTTGGATGATGAAAGCTTGTTGATGACCGTCGTCGTCGTTAATGATAATGATGATGGCAGCAGGGATGAAAGTCGAGAACAAAAAAGTCGGAAAGAAGCTTGGCTTTCTTCCGGTCACGTGAGAATGTTGTGTCAGTCTAACAAAAAATCTTGAAAAGAGCCCCGGGATGCAGGCACAGCCTAGAAGAAAAAGCGTGTGTGCTGTCGCCGAGAGAAGAGAGACTCGCACCAGCCAATTTCTCAATCGCGCTGTCCACTCGCGAGTGCGACAGGCGGTCAAGCCACTCCAACATCGGCGAAGCTGACACTTGGGATTGCGCTGCCGGTCGCTTGACTCCCATCACCTCAATCCCATTCCGCCTCCCTATTCCACCTTCGCACTCGAATCCCAAAAGGTCACGTTGGAGGCTACCATCACACCTGTCAACACTGTCATCACGTTCGATCGGCTCATCCCCTTGTAGAGCACGCAGAAGCGGCGGCAGCGGATACGTTCGAACAGACTTCCCTCCTTGCCCATTCCATACACACGCAACAGCATCGGTAGAGGCGTGGCGGATATCAGACGGAAGCTATCATGGGTGACACATTTCAGTCGCAACCCGAGTTCTTCGAGGTAGAACTCGGCGAGTCTCTGCTTTCCAGAACTGAGACGCTCTCCTCGTTTCGAGAGTTGGGTCCGCCTGATCTCGTCCACGTCATCAAAACTACAGGTACAAGCGCCAGAGCTCGCGACATTGGCTCGTATCACTACGTCTCTGGTGTCGATGCTTCCTCGTCCGCAGCTCTCGCCGCCTACATCAACAGCCTCACCTACGAGCTCGACCAGAATCCAGGTTTTTTCTCCAACAAAGTCGCCTACAAGCTCAAGAGCGGCGCGTACTGCTGCTTCAACGCCTTTTCACGCGTAGATGTGCGTGTAGAGGTGCGCATCCCAGGAAGTGTCGATGCCTACGTTGTTGACTTGCGCGGAGAGCGTCACGAAACTACGCCCGAGATCTGGCAGGAGGTCTACCTGTCGGCGCTTCTTCGATCCATTCTTTACGCTGACGATGCCAACTACCGCCTGGCAGGCTATCGAAAGCTCGACCCCATCTCCAGTCCCGACGCCGAACATCGCTTTCTCCAAGCGGCAGAGAACCTCTTCTTCAAAGGATGGCAGCTCGGTTCGGATCCCGAGATCCAGGTCGCCACCGTTGTCTCAAATCATCTCACCGCAGGTATCCTCAAGTACTTCGGCGAAGCTTCCAGGTACGAACAGGCTGTCAACCTCTTCGAAAAGCTGTGGGCAAGGGAACCAGAAGTTGCCGCTCTCGTCGCGCAATCGTACGTTGGCATGAACGAGGAGATCAAAGCCGTTCAAGTCATGCACAGCGCCGTCAAGGAAACACCCCAATCCTACGCTCTGCTCCACGCTCAGGTCGACTTTTTGCGTTCCAAGGGCAAGCACGAATGGGCTTTGAAGGTGGCCAAGCAGGCGGTCAACTGTGCACCCTCCGAATTCGTCACCTGGGCCAAGCTGACTGAATGCTACATTGATCTCGAGCAGTGGGAGTCAGCGCTGTACACGCTCAATTCGTGTCCCATGTTCACCTACAATGAGCGCGACCTCCACCGCATGCCTACGCCAGCACGTAGCCATTTGCCCGTCAAGGCCTTCATCACCGAGAGCGGCCTGGTGGACGAAGAGAGCGCACGCGACAACGAGGCGGATGTAGCGCTTTTGCGTCTTCCTGCACCGGCGCTGCGTGGCACCTTTGCCAAGGCCTATTCGCTACTTGGCCGTCTTGTCAGCTCGATCGGATGGGACGAGCTGCTCCGATACCGCTCCAATGTCTTTGTAATGGAGGAAGAGTACCGTGCGCAGAAAGCGGCCACGACACAGCCCGACGACGCGACGGGTGCAGAGGACGACGCTTCGATTCGCGGCGTGGCTCCAGTGGATTCGCCTGCCATTGCGTCGTCCACTCCACCGCAGCCCTCGACCGCTTCTGCTGCCGACAAAGAACTTGATGATTCGGCAGATGATTCGGCAGATCACAGTGAGGACGAGCTGGACAGCAACGAGCTTGAGCCCGCTAACGCGGCTGCACAAAAATCGCAGCTCGGCATCAATTCGGCTGCCAACGCATCGTCGCAATCCATCCCCACCATCAAGATTTCCACCGAGTCGGATCACGAGCGCGAGAAGCAAGAGTTGGAAGACTACATGAAGACGATGAATCAGCCATCAGGTCAGCAAGCCGGTGTAGCTGACGATGATGCGACGCGCAGCTCGATCCAAGTCGAGCCCCCACCGCTCGAAAAGCCTGCACAAGCATCGGCGGGACACGAGAGGAGCGAGTCGACGTCGACAGCTGTACCTGGCGATCTGTCCACTGCATCGCACAACGGCACTGGAGTAAGTCTCAACGGCAACCCTGGTCCTATTGTCAATGGCGAACACGATGCGTCCATAGCAATGGCGGAAGCACGCCAGAAGGAGAAGAACACGGGCTTCTCGTTCCGTGACAAGCGTCTCTGCGAGCGATGGCTCGACAACCTATTCATGGTGCTTTACGAAGATCTGCGCGTCTACACCATCTGGCGAGCCGAAATCGCGCACTTCCGCACACAGAACCTCGCCTACCGAAAGACGGGTACCGAGTGGGAGATTCTCGGCGAGCTCGCCCTGCGATTGCTGCACAAGGACGAAGCTAGGGACGCCTTCCAACGCTGTGTCGACGTCAAATTCAGCGCCAAGGCCTACCTACGTTTGTTGGAGATCTACACCGAAGCGAGGGATGTACAGAGGAGCTTGTGGACGGCCATCCGATTGACAGCGTACCATCATAGGTGGTACATGGAGGGCAGCTTCCCAGGCGCGGTGGCGACGAGCCTGTTTAAACTGATCAAGACGGAGGGTTTGGCGAAGGTTTCGTACACTTTGGTCTCGATGAGTCCACCACCGGCGATATTGAGGTTGATGCAAAACTACTTTGCGTACGCTACCGCATTCAAGGTTCCAGGCTACGACTTCTGAGCCGAATCCAATTCAGCAATTTTCTTTGCATGACATTTACCGTGGCGGTGTGAGAGTGCTTGATTCTCTGGTTCCTCTAGATTGGGTGATTGCAGACAGGCATGTGAGAGAGGGAGGCGATTCTGGAATCACGTGTTTGACACTGTCGGAATATCGGAAAGCTACACAGATAGGAAACACTCTGAGTCTGATCACGCAAGTTGAACGCAGGGAGAAGGACCTTCGGAAGTAAGTGTCGTTGCAGGACAGAGAAGCATCATTTAGGCTGCCGCAGGAGGAGCAGGTCGAGCAGCGGTCGTGCAGCAACTAAAAGGCTCCGGTGTCGTCTAAATGCCACCAGCGTGTCTAAAGTTAACAGCATACCGAGACAACACACCAAACTTCTGACGGATCGACAAGGGTCCAATCGGGTGTAGTCCTGTTGTGCATGGATAAAAATTTTCGGAACATCGAATGAAACTTACCCTTTTCTCGGGCCGGCGTTGTAGAGATACGAGGGTAATTTTCCGGCATGCTTGGATCATCACCTCGTGTGGTGTTTCGGTATCAACAAGGGGCATAATTCGTGCGGATGATCGGAAACGCCGTGTTTTGCGGTGCGTTTTCTATGCTGTAAGGTATAGCCAAGAATGTGCTCAGCTTTCTTGGCCCAGGCCGAGAGATGGTGAGGCGCGGCTCGGCTGGAACCCCTTTCTTGTTGCTAGCTTTTTCTTGGCGGCATGTCATAGCACATCAGACTCAGCGCGGTTCTCGGCGATTTTTCTCTTTTCGTTTTCCCTTCCGTTCTTGCGCCCTTCACGATCTGGGGAAAATTAGGCTTCATTCTTCCGCTGAAAGATCTTGGGCGCGCGGGAGGAGGAGGGAGGCCAAGCTCAGGTCAGCGTCGAACACACACAGGCACATGACGTTATGCAAGGTGGTGGCTGATCGGCGGAGAGAATGCTGCTGTCGTCGCTATCCCGTCGGCTCACTGTTGTTTAAGTTTTGCATCGGCCTCGTTTCGAGAATGCTGCCCGGCATTTTGTGGCCTTGGTCTCACAGGTTCCGTTCTTAGCGGGAGACGAAAGGCGCGACTTCATCTCGCCGTGGACCTGTTCCCGATGCCTGGTGTCACAAAGTGGGAAATGAAACGCCCTTCAGCATTTGTGGGAGATGCGTAAGGTGCACGTAGGAAGAGTTAGTCCAGGAAGTCTCGTGCACCATTAGCAAAGCCGAAATATGGTGGAGGTGTTGTTGACGATCCTTTTTCAGTAGTGACTTGGTCACGAGCAACAGCCGAGAAGCTTGGGTTCGAGCAACAACGCAAGGCGTCCATGCACTTCAATCGGCAGCGCGGTTGGTGCATCAACAATTCGAGTTCTTGGCTTCTCGTGCCTGGTCTCTTGCTGCCTCGGCCACTTTAACCTTTTGCTATGTCGTTTGATTTTCTTCGGACGATCCGCCACCAAGATTGTGTTGACTGACAGGGTTTCGTCCCTGTTGTCGCTTGGAGCAGCCGGGGCTTGGCAGTTTCGGCCCTTCCTCCCTCGCTGTCCTTTTGTCCGTCACTGCACGGAGTTGAGCGAAAAGGACCTTAGGAGGGTTCCCTCTATATATCCATCGGACCTTCCGGCTGGCTAAGGATTGGTCCCGAGCCGCACACCCTCTACACCCTTTGCTGACCGTTTGTATGTCCGTTCCCCCCTTCGAACACCACCACCACCATCACTCTCTCCCCCTTCCGAACTAGACGGCTGCCCCGATAGGCCTAGAGAGCCACCTTTATATCGGCTCATATTTTTCCTCTTCTCTTCATCGCAGCCAGGCAGGAATGAAGTCTTTGTCGGCTGCCACTGCCACCACCACGACAGCTGCGCTAGCGCTAGCGCTGGTGACTGCGTCCACTACTCTTCCCTTCGTCTCATCCGCCAGCATCTCTCACGATCACGCAGCACCCGTCGACTACTCCCTCTTCAGACGATCGGTCACCACCGATGCCTCAAAACTCTCGGGCGCAACTTACGACTACGTCGTTGTAGGCGGAGGTCTCGCCGGTCTCGTCGTCGCCAACCGCCTTTCATCGAACCCCAACATTACTGTCGCAGTCATCGAAGCTGGCGGTTCAGGCTATGCAGACAATCAGAAATTCGTCGTCCCCGCCGCAAACCTCTATGACACGTCCGTCGGCACGCAATACGATTGGCAATGGAAGACCACTCCCCAGCAGGGCCTGTCGGGTCGATCCGCAAACTGGCCTCGTGGCAAAGTTCTCGGCGGATCGTCGGCCATCAATGGACTCTACTACGTTCGTCATAGCGACATCGAGCAAAATGCCTGGGCAGACTTGATCAACGACGAGCAGGATTGGACTTGGGATAAGATGCTAGACGCTATGAAGAAGAGCGAATCTTTCACACCTGCTACGCAAGCCACCACGTCGAGGTTTTCAGTGCCCTACCAAGCTTCTTCGCACGGAACCGATGGACCAGTGCACGTGAGCTACCCAGAAACCACGTATGCTCAGGTCGGAGCCTTCTTGCAGTCGACCAACAACGTCGGTATTCCTCAATCCCAGGACCCGGATGCTGGTCAGAGTTGGGGAGCCTTCCTGGCCACGTCCAACATCAACCCTACCAATTGGACCAGGAGTTTCTCCAGGACTGCGTATCTCGACCCCGTTACGTACAGGACCAACCTTGACGTGTTGACAGGTCATCTTGTGACCAAGGTTACATTCAACTCAACGACTGGGTCGCAGGGAGCTGTTGCCTCTGGTGTCGAGATCAGCGCTAGCAGCGGTGCTCGGTCGCAGCCCGTGTATGCAAGGAAAGAGGTGATTCTGTGCGGCGGTGCCGTCAACGATCCACAAATTCTGCAGTTGAGCGGCATCGCCGATGCAGCCTTGCTTAGCGGGCTGGGCATCGATCAGGTGGTAGACCTGCCCGGTGTCGGATACCATCTTCAGGACCATCTCTCCACTGGCGTTGTCTTTTCGCCTGCAGCATCGGCGACCATGCCTCCTACCAGCGTCACGGGCAACAAAGCAACCGATTCGTACGTCAACAGTGCCATCGCCTACGTTTCGGGTTCCAACATCTTCGGAGATCAAGAATGGGCGTCTATGATTAACCAAATTCGCGCCGATCGGGATGCTAATGTGGCAGCGTACGATGCACCTGCCGCAGTGAAGGCGGGATACAACGCTACGTACACGACTCAGGTGGACAAGTTCTTCCCTTCTCAGATCGGTCCTATCGAGTTGCTGTTTGCGTTGTCCTTTGGAGGCGTCCAGGTACAGGCAGCACTGCAGCATCCCTTGTCGAGAGGAAGCATCAAGATCACCTCGACTGATGCCTTCACTCCACCCGCGATCGACCCGGCTTATCTGTCCAATCCTACAGACATGACCATCTTGCGCGAAGGCTTCAAGCTCGCTCGCAAAGTCGGATCCACACCGCCACTTGCCAACTACACCTCTTCCGAGTCTGCGCCGGGTTCTTCGGTGACGACCGATGCGCAATGGGAGGCTTGGATCCGTAGCACTGTCGGAACCGAGTTTCATCCGTCGTCGACATGCTCCATGCTGCCGCGCGAGCAGGGCGGGGTTGTAGGCAAGGATCTCAAGGTGTACGGAACGCAGAACTTGCGGGTGGTCGATGCGTCGGTTCCGCCTGTAAGTTTCAGCGCTCATTTGATGAGCATCACATACGGGTTGGCTGAACTGGGGAGCGAGATGATCCTGCAGGATTATGCATTGGGTATGACGCCGGCGAGGAATACTACTGCCGCTTCGACTGGCGGTGGCAGGTCCGGCGGTGGAAGCGGAAGTGGGGGATCGAAGAGCGGCTCTACCGGCTCGGGTTCCACCGGCTCCGGGTCCACCGGCTCGGCGGCGAGTAATGCCACAAGCGCTGCGGCGAGCACAGCTTCCCTCTCCTCGTCGTTGGCGATCCTTTTGTCCCTTGTCGTTGGTTCTGCCCTTGCTGCTGCACTGGGCTAATGGACACTGATAGATTTTCGGTTTCATCCACAAGCATTCATACATGCTGGCTTTAGTTCGCACACCACTCAAGACCTTCTTTTTTGTTGTCTCGGAACCTACACATTTCAATGCCAATGGACACTTTTCTCTCATTACGTTCACAAAGGCGTGTCCCTCTGGTTGTCTTGGACCCGTTTGTACGGAGCCTTGCCTGAGACCATTGCCTCTTCACAATGCTCACGACTCGCTCATGCAGCACGCTCGACCGATGTGTCAATGCGCAAAAAATGTCAAGATTTGGACAGTGTCATGGATGCCGACAATGCACGACGTTTAGAGCACAGTCTCGTTGCTCTCGTATCGCCTGTACGTGTAGCCCAGGAAAGCAAGATCCTTGCTGCCGACACCGATATCCGCGCCCGCCGGCGTCTCCGGAACGTCCTGGTAGTCCTCGGTCGGGAAGTAGCTGGTATCGGTGATGCTCTTGAGCTGCGGAATGAAAGGCGCGTCGATCTGACGGATAGTAGACCAATCTACACCGGCGAAGAACGGATGGTCCTTGATCTCCGTAGCGCTGTTTCGACCTAAACGGTTCTCGGGAGCGGTAATCAAACGTCGAATCATGTCCTCTGCCTCTGGAGAAAGGTGGATGTCATCCGGGAACTGGAGCGTCTCCCTCCACGCCAGAATCTTGCGGTAAGTATCGTGTGCGTTTTCCGAACAGAACGGCGGATAGCCGCACAGACACTCAAACATGATGGCGCCCAAACTCCACCAGTCACACTCATTCCCATAACCTTGCTGCAGGAAGATCTCGGGGGCGATGTAGTCCGGCGTGCCAACGGTCGAGTAAGCGAGTTTGCGACGGTTGGCCTTCCATGTAGCGATGGTGTCCTTGGACGACAGCGTGAGGTTGATCGAGTTGACAGCGACCGAGTTGCGACCGGTCTGTGCAGGGTTCTGGCCGGCCGTGCCTTCAAACAAACGTTGGTAGTAGGCCGAATCGTGCTGCTTGTGAAAACCGGTCGAGAGACCGAAGTCCGACAGCTTGATGTGACCTCGGGCGTCGATAAGGATGTTGTCCGGCTTGATATCACGGTGAATGAAGCCGAGCTTGTGAATGCCCTCGAGCGCAAGCACGCACTCGGCCATGTAGAAACGCGTGACATCCTCCGAGAAGGTGTCGTACTTGATAAGCATGGTCATGAGATCGCCACCTGGCAAGAATTCCATGAGCAGGTACAGATAGGCCGTGTCCTGGAACGAGTAATAGAGCTGAACGACCCATGGCGAGTTGCTCTCTGCTAGTACATCCCTCTCTGCGCGCACGTGCGCCAGCTGGTCCTTTTTGAACATCTCGCTCTTACGCAACGTCTTCATGGCGTAGATCTTGCCCGTGTCGGTCTTCTGCACCAATCGCACCTCACCGAATGCACCCTTACCGATGACCTTGACGGTGCGGAAGTCGTCGAGGCCAAGGCGGGTTCTTCGCAAACGCAAGAAGTTGGATTCGCGACGACCGAGCTGGGCCAGCTGACGCGCTTTGCGCTCATCCGAGAGATGGACACCGTCCGGTGGGTTGGTGAGACGGTCCTCAAGCTCAGCAGCACGTTTGATGCGCTCAACAGCCTGCTCCACGTACACCTTGTAGAAGTTTTCAAGCTTGAGCTTGGCGCCCGTGGCAGCCTCGATGGTGGATTTCTGCATGCCATTGGTGGAACGCTCAAAGTAGACGTAGTCGGCGGGCTTTTCATTGGCGGGATTTGGCGAAGTGGAGCCGCCGGCTTGGGCATACTGCTGTTGCTGTTGCTGATAATGTTGCTGCTGTTGTTGTTGATAATACTGCTGTTGCTGCGAGTAGGTCTGAGCCTGGCCGAAGGGCTGTGGACTCCTTGGCGCAGCGTTGAGCGGACGGGCAGAAGGGGACGGAGATCGGTTGATGGGCGAGCCTCCGCGCTGTTGAGAGTAGCCAGAGTTTGGAGCTTGCAAATTGTGCTGTTGGGAAGCGGCGATCTGCTGCTGCTGAAGCTGTGCGGCTTGAGACATGGCGGGATGCTGGAGCTGAGATGGAGGAGCTTGTGCCTGTGCAGCGATGGCCGCCTGATGGATCTGAGCTTGGAGATGAGCGGGAGTCTGGTATTGGTGTGCGGCCGAGGCCTGTTGAGCGTAGGCTGGAGAGGATCAAAAGCAAAGATGGCAGATGCAGAGAAAAGATGCGTGAGTGTGAGTACGAGGGCGTCGAGCATTGTATGGGGAGAAGCACGCAGACTACCAACCTTGACTTTGAGCAAAGCCACCTTGACCAGCAGCGCTGTAGCCGTATCCGACCGGTCCGTGGTTGGAGGCGAGGTTCATGTTGTAACCCATGGGAGCAGCATACTGGGCACCGTAAGCCATCTGGTTGGTGGGCTGCTGGACCTGCGGCAGCGCACGAGCCTGAGGCAAAGGCGACTGGCCGGAGTGGGGCACGCCGTTGCGGTAGGCCATGGTCACGAGGATGCAGAGAAAGAGAGCGCACGCGAGTCGGCAGGGATGCAGGGGCTACAGCGGCTCCAAGAGGAGGATCCAAGCGCTGCCGGCGAGAGTTGCCAGATGAGACGTCTCTTCGAGGTCGAGGTGCGTAGGGTTAGGCAGATACAAGCAGCCGGGTTGGTGGAGATGAAGGAAAGGTGGGAAACGAGGCTGCTGCGTCTGTGATCGAAGGTAAAAGGATAGAGTTCGAGATGCAAGCAGCAGCACCAGCGTGTGTGTGAAGGGGGGGGGGGGGGCTGAACGACCGGCGAGAAGTCACGCTTGATGGAGAAGCGAGACCAAATTGGCTGGTTGCAACACTTGGCTCTACACGCACACGCTAAGATCAGACCGCCGAGACCGTGGCAACGCTGCTGCGTTTGGTGACGCCAGCGCGATGCTCGGAGAAGAACAAGCTCAATAGGCTGATTTATTCGTCACAGCCAAGCGCGCGTGTGTTCGCGCTCTCCCACCTGGCAAAACTGCCAGAAGGCAGTGTGTCGTGCTGGCTTGTGCTGGTTCCACGGTGCGCTGCAAACAAAAAGGGACGAAATTAATCGACTCAGACCAACACTTTTCCGTTTCTTTTTCTTTTCTCTCTCTCACAGACACACGAACAGACACACACGAACAGACGTCGCTGACGCGAAGATAGTGGCACTGAGGAGGGCAAAAGCGCGCTCGCACGGACTCGATTGAAATCGGCCTCATGCTCCCGATCGAGTCAGGACAACCAAGGTCGATTGCCAGAAACGAGGAGGGCCTTGATGGAAATCTTAGCCTGTCCCTTTGTCTTTCACTACTTGACAGCTGGCGCACCTTACTGGTGGGAACACGGCATTTGTGGGTGTTTGCCTTGTGCATGCCAAGACCGTGTGTGCTCGCTATCCTCACAGCATGGCTTAGCTTGTTGAACCGGTCAACGCTTTGTCTGCTCGACTCTGCGACCACACATCGGCCGACAACGGTTGTGTGGCTTTTGCAAGTGAAGTCGGCAAGGCATACATCGTCTATGTTGGTTGACATGGGAACCTGTCTTGCTGTCACTCTGCCACGGTAGCCTGGCTTTGTCTAAGGTCTGATGCAACACAATCGGTCATGCCGACACAGAAGTTCGACGTTTGACAAAGGGGTCCGTGGCCAAACAAATGTGCGCTAGTTCGCAAAGATACAAAGCTAGCGATCCGATGCTCGTCGAAAGCCCGACTCTGTTTACCTTGCGCTTTGTCATGAGACGGACTCGATCCGATCGATGCTCGCCTCTTTCCCCCACTTTGTCTTTGTTAAAGAAGTCGCAAGACCGTCTAACTGAGGGCAGGAAAGGAACGGGTGGCGCAGTGCACGAGCTGATGTGGTATTCCGGGTGTTGGTGGGGGCTTACATGGTGCAGCAAATGAAGACAAAGGGCCCTCTCTCTCTTGTCTCCCTGGATCAGAAGCTGCCTTTGACCAATTCGTTCCATTGCTTACACCTGATCTTACTACCACTATCACCACCGAAGCAGTGTCATCACAGTGTAGCCGAATTACTCGTTTAGCCGCCAACCAGGGCTTGATATTTTCGTCTTTGCCTCGCATTCCATCTCTTTCTCCAGACACAACGTCTCCTTCGAGTCCTCACCAAGCTCGATTGTACCACAAGCTCTGGCCGTCACCCTCGACAACATGTCGTTCTTATCTTCGCCTTTTTCATCGATGCCCTCATCTCATGAAAATAAACACTACAATCCACCAAAGCCATCGTTCAAGTCGCCAAAGCTGGTCCAAGAACCTATACATGCTGCTTCAGTTTCCCAGGACCTGTCAAGGGTCGCACATCCCTTCGCTACCCCTTCTTCGTTCAGGTCTGCTCGATCATCCACCGAGCAGCACTTTAAGCAGCAAAAAAGCCCTGTTCGACTCTCAACTCGTCCTTGTAACCCAAGCATATCCGAATTCGGAAACTTTCATTCAAGCCAAGATTATGCGGACCTCATCAAGCGCCAAGCGTCACAGGAGCCCAATAGTTCCGAAGCAGGTCTCCAAGGACGCGCACGGAACTGTACAGTAGGATCTCAGCATCAAAGCGTTCCCGAATACCTTCCAATTAACGACTTCCTGCCTTCCCCGAATCCTATCAAAAGCCAATTCGACGACTCCGACGATGAGAAAAAGCTTGATCTTGCGCATCACTCCTTGTCCGGCGTTTCGACGAGGGCACGTCTCGCTGCGCTTGGTACTGCAAGCCGTCTTTTCAAGAGCAAACAACACAGTCGAAGCTCTTCCAGTAGCGTGACCATCACGAACAATATTGAAGAGAGCGATGTGTCTTTCCAACTCCACAGACGAAACAGTCACTTGCGCAAATCTGCCTCCACCCGTCCTAACACCAGCGATGGCATGAGTCCAAATCCTCGCAAAGCCGTCTTCGGACATCGTCCTTCGCCCTCCGAGATCAGCCTTCTTTCGAAGAAGGACAGCAGTTGCAGCATTGCCCCGGCCGATCGAGACTTGATTCTAGGCCTGCAGGGTGGTGCTCCAAAGTTTCGCAGCAAGCCAACTGACAAGAAAACGTCACTTCCAAAAGCGCCTGGTCAGCATGCCACTTCTCACATTCGTCAAGCCTCGGTCAACGTATCACCTCCCTTTGCAGATGTCAAGATGCACTGGGCCGATCCTCCTCCGTACTGTTCTCCCACAGAGGCTGAAGTGGCTCGGAGCGAGAGCTTGCGAAAATCGCAGTCTCTGTCCACACTTCGCTTCGATTTCAACCGCAGACCTAGCAACACATCGCCCGCGATGCAAGTAGCATGTCCGCGTGCTTTGGAGCACGTCTCACCTGCAACTCAAAAAAAGGTGGATCAGAGCGCTTGGGAAGCCACGATCACCTCTTCTCCTAGCAAAACAAGCGATGATCAAGGTAGTGCTTCTAGCTGTGCTCGAACTGCACGTTCCGAAGTCAGTCAGACTTCTCCGGGCAAACGCATCAAAGCACACCGTCTGCCGCCGCAGAAGCCTCCGCCGCGATCATGCCTTCCTCCGCCCCCGCCTTCACAGCAACTTACCTCGGACAAGAAGGACGTAGGCTCTGCAAAATCTTCGTTCGAGACCAATAAGTCTTGTCCCAGTCCAAAGGGTGCTCCGTCTGTCGCAACGTCAAACGACCGAAACCAGACACCTGAGCTTCCCAATCAGGTCAAGACAGCTTTGAGTATTTCGAACAAGATAAAAGGTCTGCCGTTACTCCAAAACTCGCCACAACGAGCATATGACGCTTTGACTGATCAAGTACGGCCGCTGGGGCAGAGCTCGCAAGTCCTGTTGGATATCGGCGGTACAAAGCTCGTCACCTTGGTAACGACACATCAGGGAGCACCTGGCGACCGACCGCATTTGCTTGACCTGCTGCAGCGTGAACAAGCCGACTCAAAATCTAACTCCGAGCCAGCCATGTCGCACCGAAGCGCACAAGGGGTGCACCTGCAAGGCTGTACCCCTGGCTGGGTACAAGCGGTCGAGTGCGAGCTCAAAGCAGCAGTTGGATCGACATCGAAAACTTCGTTGTCCACTTCGAGATTGGGCTCAGTTTCGCAGTGCGAGTCCGAGGCTTCGACTCGTCGCACCAGTGATACCTCGGATGCCTCGAGCTGGTCAAAAAATGCTTCTGAGTTCGAAGCTACCGAGGTACCCGTTACCCATCAAGTGGTCCCGGACACAAACGATTGGAACACGGCGCTTCCAACCTCACGACTCTGCTCACCCGTTCACGCGACACCTTCTCCACTGTCCCCGGTCGCTCCCGCTTCTTCCCCCTCGATCTTCATCGATCGAAACAGCGATCTCTACCGCGACATTCTCGACATACTTCGCACCCACAAGCTGCCGTATCGTCTTCAAGCATCATGCATTTTCCACCATGGCACCAGGGACGACGATAAGAGCGGACTGGTGGCTTTGAGATTGCGGTTGAGATGCAGACTGTTCGAGGTCAAGGACGAAGCGGAATGGTTGGGATATGGTTCGATTGTGAAGATGTGTGAGCGGGAGATTGCTCGTGTTTGAACTTCACGTTCATTGCGGACAATGGCTTGGACGTCAGTTTGTATTATACAGTATATGTTTACAAGAAGTTTTGTTTCTACAAATCAAAAGCCAGGTCTCACCGTTCTTGGGTCATATCCAGTTGTTTGTTCTTCATGCTGGAGCGAATTACAGTATCTATTCGTTGTCTCCCTCTCCCTCGTCGTCAAACTTTGCCCGTCTGATGGCCATGGTACAGCTCTCGTACAGCTCCAGATTCAAAGCGGCCAAAAAGCAAGGCACGCTCTGCCTGATGCCGTTGGGATCCAACCAGTACTCTTTCAACCCGGCCAGATTGACCAATCCGGGGAACTTGATGGCTTCGCCCATGAGTTTCATCTTGCCGATATTGCCGCCTTCGCTCTCAAAGACGAGCGAAGTCGAGTTGGTGGAGCGGTTGAAGGCAGAGGTGAGTTTCACCTTGCCGTTTTCCAAGAATTTGACCTTGTAGCCGAACAGCGACTGGATGGCTTCTCGGAACTCGTTGGCTTTGGCGCTGAAGACCTGCTTAAGTCGAAGCATGGCCTTGTCCTTGGCTGCGATCGAGACTTGAAGCGCGGCAAGATCGGCTCGCAGGTTGTCGACGACCGATTGAGGGACCAGTGCCTGCCCTGCGGCCGTGGATGCGGCAGAGGTGGCGGAGGACGAAGAGGCGAGGCTAGAAAGTTCTTCAACGCGAGCCAAGAGACTCTGATTTTCGGCTTTGAGCGCGTCCAGAGTCTTGCGTCGAACATCCAGATCAAGCGAAACTGGATTAGACGCGAGCACCAGGCACCTCTGTCGCTCCTGATCAAACTCTCCCCTCCCAACCCGCAACCACAACATCTCGTTCTCCTTACCCAAAGACTCCAACTCTTTGGTGAGCGACGCAAAGCTGCTCTCCATCTCCGACACCTTCGCCACCAAAGCACCTTTCTCGCCTTGCAGCAGTTCCATTTGGACCTTGAGATCTCCTTCACCCTCTGCATCGCTTTCAAACTTGCTCTCCTTCTCGGCCAAGCTCTTGGCAAGACTCTCGACCTCCTCGCCCATCTTGAGGTTTTCCTCCTTCGCCTTTTCCAGCTCGCTCTCGAGCAGCGTGATCCTCTGAGCGTGCGCAGCAGAGTACGACGCCGAATTGTGGTTCTGCTCCTCCTGCTCGTACGACGAGAGCATCGCCTTAAGTCGTTTAATCTCGTCGTTGAGCCGAATCTCGGTCTTCTGCGCGCGAGCCAAAGTCGTCTGCAGATCCGTAAGCTCCAGGCTCGTCTTGCGATCTTTCGCATCCACGTCCTTTGCCTCGTCTTCGAGTGTAACATTTCGCGCGCGAAGCTTCTCCACTGTGGTCTGCAGCGCTTTGCATCGAGCTTCGAGCCCAGACACGGTGCCACGGAGAGTAGAGAGGTACGTAGGGAGAGTGGTTCGGTCGATCACGGCAGGTGGGGCGACGGAAGGAATATGGCCGTCTGTGTTGGCAGCAGCTGTAAATGCGGCTTGTACGTCTGCTTCCAAGCCGGTTCGCAGCAGTGCATCCCAACTGCTCTCCTTGTCGTGTAAATCGGCGACCTCAGCCTCTGCGGCAGCGAGCTGATCGCGCAGCGCGTCGAGTGTGCGAGTTTTGGCCTCGAGCGATCGTTTCTCTTCCTTCAGTAGCTCGACGTTGCTAGCGTGATGCGAGAGACGTGCGTTCTCAGCTACGAGGTGGGCATTTTCAGCTTCGAGCTTGCGCAAATGCGAGGTCTGCCTTGCCAACTCTTCTGCGATCTTTCCGCCTTGCTCCGCACCTCCTAGTCGAGCCTCATCAAGTTGCTGAAGGCGCATGCGCTGTTCATCCTCGAGTGCGTTCTGGAGGTCTTCGAGCTCGGCCTTGTTGGCTCCTACTTCGTCCGCAAGACTCTGCGCCTTGATGGTAGCTGCTTGGGCTTCGGCACGTGATTTGGCGAGATCCGACTCGAGCGAAGTGAGTTTGGATCGAAGTTCAGAAAGCTCTGTGGAAGAGTTGGTCGAGAGCTCGTCGTTGCGGTTCGTAAGTTCGGAGTTGGTGCTGCGTAGACGCACAATCTCATCTTCGAGCGATTGGCGCTTGGAGATCCATTCTGCTTCCTTGGAGCGCGAAGTCCCTTGCTGCTTATCCCACTCGTCGAGCAACTCGACACGTTGACGGTTGAATCGATCGAGCTCCTTGCACTTGGCCTCGTAATCCTGTTCGAGCTTCTTGTACTTGCGATTCTCAGCGAGGAGTTGTTGGTCATAATGGGTGCGAAGCACGGCGATCTCGTAAGCGGGTGATTCAGGTCTTGGAGTGCTCGCCGGATGCAAATCGGCCTGCAGCAAAAGCGGCGAGGTGCCGTCCATGCTGAGTTTGCGGAGGTGAGGGCGTTTGATGGCGGCGTTGCTGCTGAACGACATGCTTTCATCTGCGAGGCCTGCTGCCGAGACCGTGCGTTTGTGTGCTCCAGGGCCGATCGAGGTGTCTAGGAGGATCGAGGCGGACGAGACGTCGTCGCCAAGCATATTGGAGGATGTGTTGGGGTCAAGCGGGCGTGCCGATAGAGTGCTGATGCGGTTGGCGAGACCAGAGTAGGTTCTGGTGGAAGGAGCAGCGCTAGCAGGTGCTTGGCGCAGCAGCAGCGAGGAGGAACCTGGAGCGGCTCCCATGGGCCCACCGACAGAATTTCGACCAGCGGCAGAGGAGGGGCGATACACTCCCATCGGACCACCGGCCGTTCGAGCGCCCGTGCCTACAGCTGGACCTGTTGTACCCATTCTCGAATTAGGTCGCGGGATTGCAGATTCAGCGCCACTACCAGGAGCACCAGCAGCAGTCGCTCCGCCTGGTCTCGGAATGCCCGAGCGCATCTGGGGAATTCCCGAAGTGCCTGCGGACGAGGCTCGTCGACCGTCCATTTTGGGAGAAATCGCGTATGTGACCTTGGCGAGTGTGTGTATGAGCGTATAAGCGTGCGGATCCACCTTGACTTGATGCTGTGATGGTATGCCAGAGAGATGCAACGAAGGTGGTACGGTGACAACGACCACTCGCGTGTGATGGTCGGGAGTGTTGTTGTTCTTGCCGTCCGCTGTGTTTGGAGCGGAGGCGCGCATGTTTTGAAAAAACAAACGTGAGCTTTCCAAGATCGGGCATTGTTGCATTCCGATAATATCGAGATCTCTTCAGGGTCCATTTTGGCAGCCACGATTTGAGTCTAAACAATTTCAGAACCGCATCTCCATCCATCCAGCGCCGGGACGCCGCCTCTAGATTTGAAGCTCAGTCTGAGCTGCACGCGACTCAGCTCGCCTCCTCCACCATCCTCACCCTCGCTTCACCACTTTCTCCTCTCTCACCACCCTCATTGGCATCACAATGACGCACCTCAGGGGGCCACTGGCATTACGCCCTGGGTTGTCGGTGCTATCTTTACAATTTGCTAGCCAGATTGTCGCCCTGCCGCCATCCGCAAGCCTGCTCGCTGTGAAAGCTGCAACACCTTCCGGCAGTAGGGGATATGCCAATCAAGGTATAATAGACAGCCCCAACTTCCACGAAAGGGCCAAGGTGGAAGGAATAACGCCAAGTCAGCTTCGCAGCAACTTACAAAGCGAAAAGGACGTCTTGCTCTCAGGTCTTCCTATCACCGCTACTCCAGCCGACATCCGCGCTCTCGCCCGCGAGAGCAAGACCGCCAACGATATAGGACGCATCGAGTTCATCTATCTAAAGTCGCTCGTCCCCAGCAGCAAGGCGCTTGTCTCCTTCTCCAGCCCTGTCCGCGCTCGCACGTTTGAGGCAGATGCGCACGGCCGCATCGTCGGCGGCAAGTATCTCAATGCTAGCCTCCGCTCCGCCAATCAGCGCAAGCGCCTCCTCATACATACCTACGGACTCTGGCCCGCCGAATATCAACTCGCTTTTGATCTTATCGAGTATGAGACCGGCAAGCTTGTCCTTCTTCGCGGCATTCCGCAAGATACTTTCGAAGCGCGCTTGGAGGAGCGTCTCGCCAACCGCTACGATCTTAAGCCGCAGGATCGATGGCGTGGCAAACGTTGCTCTTACGCCGGATATTCCTACGATACCAGGGGCCACGGAGGCAGTCACGATGCCGTGCTCGGCGGTGTCTTGAAGCTGCCCAGGCTCCACTTGGATGCCACCACCACCAGCTTCATCGCGCGCTGCCAGACGCAGTCGGAGGCGATGCGCCTGGTCCGCAGATGGCACAACACCTATTTCGCCCCTGCCACTTTCGACATCCAGGACACTGCCGGACGATACCGTGTCTCTGCTTCCATCCTCTACTGATCAAATCCCGCACTCTCGGCAACCTCGACAACGTCGGTTCCCACCAGCACCAGCAATGTGCTGTATTTCTGCTGCATAAACAAGGTGAGTCGCCTTCTTCAGCCAACACAGCGTCCAGAGTAGCCTCTACAGACATTCGTATCGTGACAACGCCTGGCAAGCTTTCCTTCCGCGACGAAGCTACACGTCGGCTCCGACGCCGAGTTGCGACGTCCTTGATGACTGCAAAGTGCACACTACCCGTAGGCACCACAAAGAGTTGCCTCCACGTCGGTTGCGATCCTCCTGCGGCTTCTGATGCCGCTGCATCCGTATTCCACTGATGGGCTGCTCAGAGATCGGGCGGAGGAGCCAGCCTCGATGCGGATTGCGTCCAATTCTGGATCCGCAGACCAGTGTTCCCCAATTAACACAGCAGCAGTGGCAGCAGAGACCCGACAAAGCAGCTAGACCAAGCCCCCCCCCCCCCCCTCTCATGTTCCCACTCCTCCATTCCTTGTCTAGATCAAGACCAAGCAAAAGGGGGGGGGGGGGGGAAGCTCGGGAGTCAGCCATCTACAGCGAGGCGAGATCCCGTCGTCGATTGGGCAGCTTTGCCGCATGGCAGCCCCAGACGGTGGCGCGGACCGCAAACCTACTGAGAACAGGTGCGCCTAGGTTGACTTTAGCTCGGCCAATAGCGCTGCGGGGTTGGCCTGCGATCCGGATCTCCTTCGTCGAGATCCAGGGAAGGGTTGACCGCTCGTCGAGTCAGAGCCGTGTGCGTGTTTGGTACCCAAAATCGTCTTTCCGCGTCTGTTTTGAAGCTTGTTGATTCAGCGCCGACTGCCCTTGAAAGGGCAGATCCGGGATGGATTGATGGTGATGAAACGACTGGGAAAGCTTGCTTTTGTGCGCTGAACCCGACCCCGGATTTCTCGACAACCCTGCTCTGTACAGACTGAAGAACGATGTATGACGACGTGACGACCACCACCGCCTCAGCATGATTGCCGACCTATACGATGAAGATGAAGATGACTTATGGAGCGACATGAACGATGATGGCGAGCGACAAGTATTCGATTTTGTCAAGCAGAGTGTCCCTGCAGTCGGCTGTTCTGGCTTGGACCCCATCTACTCACCCAATGCAAGGTCACCTGGAGAGCCTGGGGCCGGCTGCAACGCGACACTCTTGCTTCGGCTGGCTGTTTCGACCTCTTTTCGACTGGCGTGCACCCCTCTCTGTACAGACCCTTACGACACCCCACACTCTTGACGTCAAGAACACTGAGGACAAGACGAAGATCGACGAACCTGCGGTGCTCTTCTTCTTGAGCGAGCTCGCGTGATCCAGTGATTCCCCGTCACCTGTATTCGCCGAGCGACCCATGGCGTACGGAACCCCGGCTCGACGTACTGGCTCTTTCCATACGATCATGAAGCACGTCCTTTGGTGCGTTTGTTCTTTCGGGTGTCCATGCCGCTGTTGTTAACATGCGCGAGCCTCTGCGACCTTTGAACACCACCTTCGGACACGGACCCGTCTGCAGCGATAATGGAATGCGTCACACAGTGTCGCGAGAGACGAAAGTTTGCTCGGCTTTAAAGCCAGCTTGTCTTTTACTCTCGAGATACTTGTGGCGTCGTCGCCCCGATGCAATGCCCTCAAGCGGCGCTCTTTTCTCGCTTTCGAGTGACCGGATCGTAACGGGATCGAACGAACGAACGAAAGAACGACTGACCGGCTCTGACAGCGTCGGTGAACCGACTCCTTTGCGACCGACCTTCTACGAACGACCTCATACTTGCCTGCCTGCTTGCTATGTTTCGACACTTTTGATTTAAACCGACTGCCAAAACAACTCAGATCTGCTCTGGCGACCCACGTTGGAGTGGTCTGCAATCTCCTCCGTTGCAGGCTGCTTTTCTGGGTGGCTGCCGTCTTATCCTGCCCGAAGCGTTTGGGCAGGATAAGGGAACAGGCGATTAGAAAGACCTGTTGCTCCCACTTGGTCGTTCCTTAAGATCTCTTTGGCCCCGTCTCTGCTGCCGTCTCCATCCCCCATACTGCTGCTGCCTCGACTCTTTTCTACCTACCTTCTTTACATCGCATCTCCATCGCTACTAGCAAGCTTCCGCTTCTCGCATGACTTTCGGGGAGGAGACTTTCTTGGGGATTTGGATAGCGAACCGCCTTGTGCGACACTTCCTTCGCCGCTGCTTTCTGTTCAGAACAAGGCAAGATGCGTTTCGTGCCCTCCATCCAGGGGGTTGGTGTCAGGAACGCGGGAAGGATCGCGAATCGACGTACGGGGTAGATGGTGCCTACACTCCTGCGAGGGAACATCGTTCTTGGCGATGGGCCCATTGCGCAGCGATACAAAGAACAGAGATCTGAGACATCTTTCTCGTCAACTCGACATCGTCGGCTGCCGAGCTGAGCGTAATGGAAAGCTTGCCAAGCAGACGTTCCGATGGCTTTACTCGTTCGCTGTGGATTCGCAGTTGGAGAATGCTGACGACTCCTCGTCGCTCAACGGACGAGTTTCGCTTGCCTGATGCTGACTGCCTTCCTCTTGCTCTCTTGCTTCTCTTAAACAGCCTTCGGTCTCGAGTCACGTTTCATTTGTAACACTACTTCACTGTCCCAATTATCATCAGCATCGTCACAAACAACCGCAAAGAACAGTCGACTGGGATGAAGTACCGCGTTGCATGCATGACCGACAAAATACTAGTCATCCTCCTCATCACGATAGTTCGCCATTGGATCCTCGCTCACCCCGCCATGGGAAGTAGCCTGATTGACCAAGCGATACGCTTCGAGCTGTTCCTCTGTGACCTCAGTCTCCCTTTCGCCCCTCGCAGTACCAGTTCGTTGCACTTTGTCGTTTATGAGTTGCGCATCCTTCATCCAGTCCGGTAGCGCTTCAAAAGCCTTTTGCTTTTCCGAGGCGAGTTTGGCGGCGAGTTGAGGATCGCGTTTGGCGCGTTCCTGCAAGATGGCCGCGTTGAGAGCTTGCTTGTCGAGTCGGGAGGTGACGTCTCCAGAGCCGAGATCTTTGCGGGAGGTGTAGCCGGTGGTTCTGTTGGAGGATGGGGAGGTGGATCGATGGCGGTGTCGATGGCGACGACGGCGGGTGTGGCGTGAGGAGGAGGAGGCGTCACTCAGGTCGGAAGGTGTAGGAGATCGCGACCGAGAACGAGAGGGCGATACGGACACCGATCGATCCCTCTTACGCTTACTTTCCTTCTTGCCCTTCTCCTTCTTCTCCTGCACATCCTCCTTCTCTTTCGCCTTCAACGGCGCAAAAGTAGCTTTACTCGCTTCAATACCAGCCTCGCCAGTACAGTAGCTATTCCAAACCTTGCTCCTGCAACATCCATACCCCCACTCTGCCGTCTCCAAATCGTACCACGACCCCCAAACCGCCGTATGGTTGTTCTCCAACACATCTTCGTCCCACCTGCTCTTGGGCACAACCTTATCCAGCCCTTTCACGAGCTTACCAGCCTGGTTGTACTCAACATACTGCTCCGTCTGTCCGGTCAACAGCTCCCTGGGCAACGCATCAAAGTGTTCTGCCCCACCGTACTTGTCCAAAATACTACCCTTGGTCTCATCGCGCAACTTCTCCTTGCGCTGCTGAAACTCTCGATACTGGCGCTCATTCGCTGTGGGGTTAGCTTGCAGGTTGAGATCGTTCCCGCGCGCCTCTGCCTGCCAGCTGAAGAGTTGCAAGTTGGCCAGCGCCCCCGATTCAGACCCCTGCGCTCGCGCAAAGTTGTCGCCAGCGTATTCAGCATCTTCGGGACGGATGTTGGGGTTGGGCGCCTCGCGCATTGTGCGTGTCTTGGGATCGTAGTAGGCCGAGTTGACGTCGAGGTTGTACAGATACTTGGCGCGGTCTTCTCGGATACGTAGGTTGCGGATGGTCATGCGCTTGTCCGTGTCGACTTTCTGTCCGACCGCATCGGCTTTGTCGGCGTACTTATCGTCGTCACTGTCGTCACTGTCGGAGGAGCTGAAGTCGAGAGCGCCATCGTCGCCGTCTCCGTTGCTGGTGGACTTGGTTTTGGCCTGCTTCTGAGCGAGACGCTTGGCGTGCTTGAGATCGGAAGAGGTCTGGTTGTCGATCTGCTCCTCTTTCAGACGCCTGCGTTCTTGCTCGATGGCTTCGAACTCTTCGACCACCTTTTGGTGCTCGGCTGGGTCGTACCCGTTCCAGCGATCTCGTTTGGCTGCGTAGTCCAAGCCTTGCACCTCTTGCAGCATGTGGTCTCCCGCTAGTGTCTTGCCCAGCTTCTTTGCTCCTTTCTTCCTGGGCCGCTCCAAGCAGTCTCTGGTCTTGTGTGACATGGACCCGCAATTCTCGCAAGCACCCTTTCTGAACTTTTTGGGCACGGGTGCAGCTGCGGTCGACGAGGAGGAAGGAGCGCCGCGCTGATACCAATCGTTGATGCCGGCTTTAACCGCGTAGGGGTCGACGGGCTTCTTTTGATGCTTGAGCGAGCGTGAGCCGGTATCCATGTACCATGGCGCTTGAGCCATATACGAGGGGACGTGTGGATTGATGATGTTGCCATCCTCGTCGAGTTCGGCGGGGGCGCGACCGGCTTTACGATCTTCCTCAAGGTCCTTTTGACGCCGGAACTCGGCACGCGAGAGTTTTCCGGGTGGAGGAGCTGCTGCTGCACTTCCGCTCCCTCCAGCGCCTGATGCAGATGCTTGAGCCGACATCTTCTTTGAAGCGCAGTTGCTGTGGTATGTGCGTGTGGAGACGATGATGATGGTGAAGAGGTGAAAGAGGTGAGTCGTATGCGGCAAATTTCGAGGCTCAGCTCTCCACTTTACAGAAACCTAACCTCTAACATTCCGATTAAATCAAGAGTCTCACTCCCGTGATCCGAAGAAGACGCGCTTAGTTGGGCAGGAGCGGTTTGGGCAGTTGTCGAGAGGCAGGAAAAGGGCGATAGTTCTGGAATGCATGTCGTCCGCTGTTGATCGATGCATGCTGTCCTGCTCAATCCACCTCCACGTTCATTGATAGCATCCTCAACTCACTTGGTCCGCTCACAAGCGGCGCTGATTCCGATAGGTCTACGCTGTCCTTTCGGTTCTCGATCTTTGGTACTTACGACCTCCAGATGACAATCGCTCGCATCTAGTCGGATTTGCCATTTCGAACAAATGCCGCCGCCGTCGGACCATCGGTCATCTTCGTCGCAATCATCTGCTGACGCTGGCGGCATTCGCATTGCTGGTGTCGCCAATCGGCCCGCTTCTGCTTCTGCTTCTGCTTCTGCTTCTGCTTCTGCTTCTGCTTCTGCTTCTGCTTCTGCTTCTGCTTCTGCTTCTGCTTCTGCTTCTGCTTCATCAGTCGCGCCGTCGCCCTCAAAGGAGTCATCCAGGCCTCCCGTCAAGCTGGATAGGGCCAAGATTGCTGCTTACCATCTTCCTGCGAAGCCGTCTCCAGCGCCGCAAATGCCGATGGCATCTACAGGTACAGATGCAAACTCGAAGAATTGGCCTCGACGTCCACCATCCTCAAATCAGCAGCAGCCAAATGATTACAAATCAGCGCCGTCACATTCTCGACCTGCAGATGATGACGAAGACGAGGAAGGTGCCATAAATGATAGCGACGCCTCCAAATGGGAATCAGCATCAGCGCCAAAGTCTGCTTTCTGTCCACCACCGCCAAAGACGCCTCCACACCCTTCCATCAACGCTCCGCGTCCATCAACCTCTCATCATGGCAATGACCGCCAACGAAACTCCGATTCGCGCAGGCCTCACGATCACCAGTCGTCCTCCTATCAACCACGCTCGCCCTCACCACCCAGGATTCAGCGATCATCGTCTTCGAATGCACATTCGAGCCACCCTCGCAGTCCTTCGCCCAACGCATCCTCAGCCCGTCGCAGCAGCAGAGAGCACGAAAACGGCGCTTCCAATTCACGCACAGTGGAAGCACACCATCGTCACCAGCAAGATCGTTGGGAGCACGATCGCTACTACGATTCTGGCGAAGACAAGAGTGCTTCTTCGAGGTCTCAAGAACAACGAGCACGAGAGCCAAGATACTCTCGTCCGAGCACACACGGCTGGGAGCACGACAATCGCGATCCAATTCGAGGGTGGGAGGATGGCTGGGGCAACGGTCGTCGCGGTGGTGAAGACAGAGACTGGGGTCGAGAGCCAGATCGACGTGCGGAAAGATCCGATCGCGAACGCAATTGGGACTCGAGCAGATACAGCGATCACAGGAGCGAGCACCCACGCCAACGGCCAGCTGGCAGAAATGGCAGGGAGAGGGAACTATCTCCGCCCGCAGCCAACGCCAAAGACCGACAGTTTGCCCGTTGGTCTCCTACACCTCCTCACCGCAAATCTCACAGTCACTCGACCGACCCGGCTGCCAACGTCAACGGCACCGAGCCATTTGTAAATAGACCTCCATCCAGGATGGGCAGACCCGTACCACCACCCCTTCTGTCGCATTCCGAGCATCCTCCAATGCCTTCTAGCACCACGCAGAAACGCCCACGATCTCGCTCCCCACCCGCTGGCTTGCTCAAGCGCAAAGCCAACTTCAATGCTGTCGTCCCCCCTGCGCTGGAACCCATCATCCAAAAAGACGGCGATGCAGCGCTCGCAGGCGACAATGTAGCACCGGGAGCACCGATCCCGCCCAAGCTAGAGACCATGCAGTCGCCTGCCATGCCTGCTTCGCGCCTCGGCTCCGAGTCGGGCGCTGCCACAGCATTGCCCGGAAGCCATCCAGGCTCAGCATTCGCGACAGCACCGTCGTCGGCTCTAGCAACTTCTACCTCTGCCGGCACGGCATCTGCGACTGCTGCTGCTCCTGCTGCCGCTGCTGGAATTGTAGCCGACGCCAACTATCGCGTTACTTGCGAAGCGCTCGACGACCCTTCCTGTCCTTCCGTGCGACTTTCCTGCCTTCCACGCAAGCTACCCGACGCTCCTCCTATGTCTGGACGCGAACGACGCAAAGCGCGTGCTCCGCTTGTGCCGCTCAACCAGCGCAAGTTTGTCGGCTGCTCATCGCTCGATGACTACGAGATCTCGATCAAGCTCGGTCAGGGAACCTTTGGTGAAGTACTCAAGGGCCGTCACATCCTCACTGGCACCCAAGTTGCACTCAAAAAAGTCACTATTCACGACGCCAAGGACGGCTTGCCCATCACAGCTCTCCGAGAGATCAAGCTGTTGAAGAAGCTCAAGCACCCGAGCATCGTCCCCGTCATCGACATGGCCTTTCGACCGTCGGGAGAGAGGGGCAAGCTGGGCGACGTATACATGGTCGAGCCGTACATGGATCACGACCTGAACGGCATGCTCGAAAATCCTTCGATTCGACTCGAGATCAGCCAGATTAAACTCTACATGAAACAGCTGCTCGAAGGTACGCTCTACCTGCACAAGAATCGCATCCTTCATCGTGACATGAAGGCGGCCAATCTGCTCATCAACAACAATGGCCAGCTTCAGATCGCCGACTTCGGTTTGGCTCGGCCCTACCGCGACCCAGGTCAGTCCTGGACGGGCAAGGGCTGGACGGGTGGCACGAATCGATACACAAATATGGTGGTGACGCGATGGTATCGACCGCCTGAACTGCTCGCGGGCGAGAAGAAGTACGGTCCGCCCATTGATATGTGGGGTATTGGCTGTATTCTGGCAGAGATGATTACGGGTCGACCACTGTTCAAGGGTACATCGGAGCTGAACCAGTTGGAGCAGATTGCCAAGCTTTGCGGGTCGCCCAACGAGTCCAATTTCCCCGGTTGGACTAGCTTGCCAGGAGTCAAAGACGCGGATCCTATGGGCAGACCAGATCCACACCCTGAGGTTCCCGGGCAGCATGCGTTTGGCGACCATCCAAGGAAGGTCAAGGACCATTTTACGCGAGTTGTGGACGCTGGACCGGGTTGTGCCGACTTGATCGATAGACTGTTGGTGCTTGATCCGCGTAAGAGGATGACGGCGCACCAGGCGTTGGAGCACGAATGGTTCTGGATCAAACCGTTCCCCGCCGATCCGACGAGCTTGCCCAAGTACGAGCACAGTAAAGAGATTGATCGGGCGAGGAGGGAGTGGAAGCCTGCTCCTGCGGTTGCGCCTGCGGTGACTGCGGCGGTGGGAGCGGCATCGACGGGGACGATGCTTGGAATGAAGGGTGGTGGACATAACGGCCCGGCACCGGCAGCAGCCGCCGTGAGTGGAGGGATGGGGCGATCCTCGTTTCAGCAACAGCCGCATCTGCAAGCAGGTGGTGCTCAGCCCCCTCCGATGGGGCAACAGCAGAGGGCGTATGGACGTGCAGGAGGAGCAGGAGGGTCGTACGCGCATCCTTCGCTGCAGCAGCACCCGTCGAACGGTGCCGGCCCCCCCATGATGAGCATGCAGCAGCCTAGCCTTGCCGAAGGGCGGGATCAACCTCTGCCGCCTCCAGGAGCCATGCGGTCTGGTCCTGCACCTGGACCTGCACCCGGTGGTGGCAGTAGAGGCTACGCCGGAATTGGCGGTGGCGGTGGGGGAGCACGACATCCATTCCCCAATTCACACTCGCAACAGTCAGCTCAACATGGAGGCGGTAGATATCCTCATCCGCATGCTCAAAGATTGCCACCGGCACACCAACAGCATCCGTATCCGGGCCAGCAGCAGCAGAGGCAGCAACACGGCCTTCCGTCACGTCCGCCGAACGGTGTTCGCTCGCAAGGTGGGGCGAACGGTGGCGGTGGTGCCGGAGCTGGAAGCAATCCGTACTCGATGTAGTTGTAGTCGTGATGTAACAATGGCATGACAATGGAAAACTGATGCCAAGCAGTTGCGCCAGATCTCCGAAGCAGAGACGAAACGACTCTGACTAGGACAGAGTGAAAAGCTGAAGGACGAAGTGAGAGAAGGAAAGTGCTACAAGTAGTTGAGAAGACATTTACAAATACGACTTTGTCGAAGACACAAAGGAAAAGTTTGTATAAACTGGTTGCAACGGTAGAGCAACGGCCTTTCGTTGGTATGCTTTGGCACCTTCAACGGACAGGTGGACACAGCAAGACTACCCAAAAGTATCCGACACGACCGAAGCAGCATCCTCGTCCTCCCCACCCTCTCTGTCCCCATCTTGCCCAACTTCGTCGCCTTCAGAACCACCCTCGACCGAAGCTGCCCGATACTGCAGTGGCAACGAGATCTTCGTCTCGTTTCTCCCCTTCTCCTCCTGCTGCGCCAACTCCCTCCCAAGCGGCGTAGGCGGATGCGCAACAATCGTCGGTACACTCACCTCACCCTCCCCATTTCGCGCCTGTTCGCGGGGCATTCCACCATGATACCCAGCAGACAGCCGGCTCTGCTCCACCTGACACCGGAACTGCATTCTCAGCCGGTGCCGCCTTCGCTTCGAGGCTTCGCCCATGCCTGCGTCCGCATCATCGGCATGCGACAGCTCCAGGTGCTCCTCTGCCTCCTCTGCGCCCCTCCTCTGCTGATACGGAGGCAGTGAGCGCTGGGAAGACCGGTCTCTTTCTCGTGCTTGAGCGTATTCCTCGAAGACATTCATCGGCGTGCCGCCGGACTCGCCCAAATCGCTGGAATGCTGCTGCTGCTGTTGCTGGTACAGACGCAACCCGGCCGATGAGTCGATGGCGCTTCTTTGGCAGTAGAAGCCTTGGATGGGCAGCGCGTGCGAGGAGATGAGCGAGTCGAGCACCAGCTGCGTGCCCGTCGGCGGCCGTTGCGAGACCGAAGAGGAGCGTGCGGAGCCCGACTCGGACGCTTCTTGACGACGCCAGCCCGCGGCAGCAGAGTTCGGTTTCGTGTGGTGACGTTTCGAGCGGAATGGCGGCATAGTCAGCGCTGACGACTTGGATTCGTGCACCAGAGACGAAGGCGGCGCACGCGTGACGCGGGCCGCGGAGATGAGTGCGCCGTAGGGTACGTACTGATCGTGGGAGCGCGATCCATCGGTAAAGGTGGTGGTGGCAGCTGTATTGCCTTCAGCGCTGGCAGCATTGGCGGTGGTGGCAGTCGAAGGGCGCAACCTTTTCACCGCAGCCGCAACGACATGCGCTGCGATCTTCCCCACGTCAGCTCCGCTACCACTTGCGGTGCTGCGATCCCGTCTGCCTGCACCGACAGCTGGCGACGGGCAATTTGGAAGGCTCGCCGACATGGGAGGGTATCCCACGCCGCTCGCTGCAAAAGAATCAACATCTCGATCACCTTTTCTGTTGAAAGATGAATGCGAGTGAATACTCGCGTCGACACTAGCACCCCACGCACCCCTGCCGCTGCTGTTGCCGCTCGTATACTCTTCGCTCGTCAGCTTGCTTGCAGACGCAACCAGGCTGGCGCGCGAATCGTGGTGTTTCAGCGCCTGCTCCTCCGCCGACCTGTTGCCCAATGGTTGGCCCAGCGGCGAGGTTCTCCTCTCGCCTCTGCAGCTCGACCTGCCCCTGTTACTGCTACCGCTACTGCTGCGACCATGGTCCTCCAACCCAGAATCCGGCAGAGTGAGACTCGCTAGCATGCTCGCCAGCTTCACCTGCGAAGCAGGGAACAGCAGAAACGGTGCGAACAGGTTCAAGCAATTGAGCACATACAAAACCGAGAAGAGCGACGATGCGACCATCAGCGCCACGTTGACCATCGAGCTTGCCTGGGCCGCATTGTTCGGATAGTCTTTCGTGAACACGAGCAGCAGATACACCTGTATCGATTGCCAGACACAGCAACAAAAGCAAGGAACGATGTAGGGGAGGTGTCAGCTGGGCGGGACGTGTACTCTCAACAATACCATCATATGGGAGGGGACTTACAGAACGACAGCCGAAGAAAAAGCACTGCAGCATGACAGCGACGTGGTCGATTATGCAATTGAAAAGAAACCTGCAGACGGCCGTGTAGCCGTCGTTGGTCGCCAGATCCTCGTGCAGTGTCGCCAAGTCCCACGGGTTGGCTGCTGCGTCCGAGTCGACGCGGATGCGCGGGCCCAGGTCGAGCCTTGAACCGGCCACGGTATCCGTAGGCGAGTCGAGGCTGCTGTAGCCGTCGTGCGTGGTCTGGAACGCCTCTTCCTTGTCCGACCCACTGGACAGCCTTACACACGAGCCCAGGTGCGGGTCCCTCGCCCTGAACGCCCGGGCGCAAGCAACAGCGGAAGCATCGGTGGTGGAGAGAGGCAGAGGGAGACGAGTCCCGGGGCTCATGCTTGTAGCGATCGGCGTTGGAGGGCTGATGCGCGAGTCGCCGGTGTTGGAAGATGCTCCCTCGACGGGTGGTAGGGGAAGTGGACCACTAGGCGCAGGTGTCATGGGTGGCGTACGTGCGGCGAGGTACGACATTCGGAGAGGCAGGTCCATTCTCGCTGCGCATAGAATGGCTGAACTTTTTAGGACCGTGGGACTCTGTGCCGCCGCCGCTGCTGCCGCTGCAGTGGGGCCCAGACTGAATTGCGCAGCCACGGGAGGCCACGTCAACACAGCGGAACCAGCCGATGCAAGCTTCTGCTGCTTCGCCTCGAACCTCGTGCGACCGGACGAGCTCCTCAACTCCACCAACTCCTTCGCCACCCTTCTAGCCAAGAGCACCAAGATTGCCAAATACACCAGCGCCAACGCAAATCCGCCCAACGCCACCAGCCCCTGCGCGAGCTGCTGCCACATCTTCATCCGCATCGACTCCGCCCATGCCAACCTCGCAATGCCCATCAACACCGCCCCAGCGACCTGTTCCAGCTCGCCCTGCTCGCCAAACTCCACGCCGAAGCTCGGCAGCACCGCCCGCGCCAGATGCAAGAAGCTCCGATGACTCGTGATCTTGCTGCCACTGCTCGCGATCATCAAGGTCGACATGCCGCCGACGACGATGACCTGCGTGTAGATGAGCACGACGCTGCTGTTCCACAGCCAGGGAGGCACGTTGGGCAGCAGGAGCGCCATGTAGCCAATGGCGGCGAAGTAGGCGGTGGAGAAGATGGCAGCGATCATGATGCAGTCTAAACCGCCGGGATCGAGGAGCGCAGGCGGTGAGGTGCCAAGTCGGGTGGTGTGGGATTGTAGGGTTCTGACGGCGAGCACGAGGACGTAGGTGCTGGTGAAGAGCAGGTGGCAATTGACGCACGAGGCAGTGATGAACCAGCCCATGCGCATTTCTTCGTCCGTTGTTTCTATCGTGTGTGTCGGTCCAGATGCTACACCTTTTTCACCATTGATCGAAATGGTGCTTCGGCGTCGACCGAGCAGTCTCTCCCACTTCTGTACGATCCAATGCGTGCTTCGAGGAGAAACATCCGAGCTGTGCGTCGGCAGCGCATTAGACCCGATATCTACCCCGTGTGCTGGCGACGAACCCACACATGGCACGACCTTGCGCTTGATGCGATACGGCCGTTGCTCCAGCCGGACCAACCAAAACGGCACCGGATTCTTCCGCGACCGATACGCACGCAGCGCCACCGTGACCAGCAAAAAGGACGCCAAGTTGACCGCGTTCATCGACCACGTCAGCTGCCAGAACCCTTTCGGATACATTTTGAGCGCAAGCGCATCGACAAGCGTCAACATTTCCCCAACCGTCGCGTCGGCCGCCAGCGGGAACCCGGACGAGTCGGTGCCATTGCCGTTGCCGTGCATCATGCTTGCAATACCTCCTTGTCCGGAACCATGAGCGACAGGTGACAGCGCGACGCTCATGGCGACGAGGCGCGATGATGGGAGGAGAGTGAATGTGTGAAAGGCGAGCGCGAAAGCTGGGAAGAAGTAATTTGAAGAGAGTGAAAAGGGAAAGAGAATTCGTAGGAAGCAATGCTGGCGTAAGTGAAAGCTGGCCCTCCTCGATAAGCGTTTCTAGACTATATATCCTTCATGAGATGAAGCCCTCTTGCGCGCTACTCTACAATATCCCCTCGGCAACATGAGTTCTTCCTCCTCTTCAGCTGGGGTCCGACGCTTTGTTGTTTGTCTACAAAAACAAGCCCGCGGACTATTGCGCAACGGCGAAGCTTTTCCTTCTATCGCGGAACTCGTATTCGGCTAGATTGCTAACCCCCTGCGCTGCTATGTCGGACAGCAGCCAGCAACAACCCTACCACTGGCCCAGAAGAAGAGGCACTGGCCCGGGAGGACAGTGTATCGAGGCACGCCGCATCGCATCGCATCGCATCGCATCGCATCGCATCGCATCGCATCGCATCGCGGAGTGGCTTCGCGTTGCGTGCCCTGAGCGCGATCACAGCCTACCGACAAGCCCTGCCAACCCGCGTCTACCAACTCGGTATCACACTAGAAGAATGCACCGAATGCACAGGGCATTCGACCAAAGTTGTTGAAGAGAACCTCCGAATTTGTTCCCGCGTGCGACACGTTGCGACAAGAGGTCCGAGCAGAGATCCGACCGCACCCAAGCGAAAGAGCACAAGGTAGCCCTGCTCGTTGCTGAGTTAGCACGCAGGACAAAGCGCCAATTCGGCCGACGCTAAGAATCGTCGTCTGGCAAAAAGGCTTAGATGAGAAGACAGCATGCAGGAAGCGATCTGATCGCGAGCAGATGGATGAATGAATTATGGCTTTTCACGCTGAAATGCTGAACGCTTAGAGGTCTGAACAAGCGATGTTGTCCGGTGGACAAGATGTGCTTGTTAGCAAACGAGCAAGGGTAGCGAGTAGGGGGTGTGTGTAAGTTTGATAAGATGGTCGTCCGAAGCTTGTTCGGCTCATGCAGCTAGCGGTTTCTACCACCCAACCTAACTCGAAGACAATGGCGGCCGCTCCATTGCAATGATCCCTCTATCTCTCTCTCCCCGACCGGCATGCACGCACACTCTACACATATCGCAATCACGCCGTCGAGCCCAGGAGTTAGCAACCCATTGACCCTCTTCCAAAGAAAGCAAGCGCAAGGTGCACACAGCTGAACTGCGCCCATTTACGCCTGCGTTCTCCCCTCTTTCGTTTGTTCTTTTCAAGATACCTTCCTGCCTCCGGATCGCTCCTCTTCTTTGACACACGTTCCCACTCGGAATGACATCTGACATGATGCGCGCACCACGAACACGCCTAGACGTCGAGTATCATCTTCGAGCTGTGCGCTAGTTGATTCCCAATGATCGTCCAGCTGCTTACACAATCGAAATAGTATAACGAGGCTTGTGCGTAGCATTCATTTCGGGGCATGCTTGGCCGACGCTGAAAAACTCACGGACGTCCCTTTGTCCACGCATCACAGCGAGACTTGAAGAAGCTTCGCGCGCCTACAATGCTCAGCGCTTCGCGTCTTCTCCTTCGCTCTCTGAGTTTACGATACCTCGCGGTCGGGCGGGAACAGGTCAGCGTCGCCGAGCACTGGCCTGTGCCTCCAAGCTACTACACAACCGGCTCGAAGCCGACAAGGTCGGCGGCGGGATCCATCAAACGGACCAAAAGTTCCGCGCAATCACACACACCAGGAGATCTAACGCAGAGTCGAATCTGATATTCCAATGTCTCTTCGTAGATACAGCAAGGACCGAACGCTTTACTTGATGAGCGACTGGAGCTTTCCGGACTTCTGAGCGTCGAGGAGGTCGGAGCAGCCACCAAGGTGGTTCTGGTTGATAAAGATGTTGGGCACAGTGCGCTGGCCTGTCTTGTCCTGGAGATAAGCCTGTCAAACCCATCCCATCCAACCAAGGTCGAACATCAACACATTTCAGTCAGCATCGCACTCTGTCTATGAACCTCCTGACACCTTTGCGGCCCGATGGAACGTACCTGGATATCAGAACCCTCGGATCCCATCTGGTCGAGCTCCAGGATGCCGACCTTGCTCTTGTCGAGTCCGAGCTTGTCGATGACGCTCTTGGCCTGCGAGCAGTAAGGGCAGTAACTCTTGCTGAACACGGCAATAAGGTGTTCCGAAATGAGCTTTTCAGCTGCCTGTTTAGCCGCCATCTTGCGTGATTCGTCCAACTGGTCCCACTGCGGTTTGGAACCCAAGATTGACGATGCGATCGAGATTGCTGCGCCTATGTTTGCGAATTTAAAGCACACACCTATGTGGATATAGATGTGTAGGACTAACGGTGGTGGTGGGGGGTTGGTAGATTGAGAAGAGAGCGGAGCGATATTGAGCTTGGGCCTCCTTGGCTAGAAAACGGATGACCAATCGCCGAAAAAATAAAGCATAGAGGCCGGGTGCCGCCTGTGCTTGCGTGAAATGACGCTGACCTGTGGAGTCGAGGTCAAATTCAACAATCACACTGCTCTAGTGCGGGAACAATGGCCCTTGAAAATCTTTACCTCAAAAAGTGGCCGATCAGCTCAACGTCATTACCGGCTCAGAACCACGATTGGGCTCAGCACCTTTTTAAACATCTCCACAGACAATACAGCTCCACAGTCTAGCGTCAATATGGCATGTACAGAAGTTGTTCATGCAGACCAAATGATGCAGAAAAATGCTATTCGAACACAACGGAAGGAGGGCACAACGATGTCTGAAAGCTGCAAGCAACGTCGTGGGTATCTTTGCAACAGCAAAAAAGAGGGGTATGTAAAAAAACGACGCTTGATTCCTTCCTCATGATGGATCTGAATCGAGCCATATCGTCTAACGCGTTTTACGAGACGGTGCATCCGCTGTTGAACCACCAGCTCTGCCGGAGCTGTTCGATCCAATGAACCACCAGACACAGGCGCAGACGTCGACTACGGATGGGCAGTAGCTTGGCCTTTTCGTGCTCGTCGATGGGCATCACCAGCGCCATCCAGTAGCCCAGCCTCTCCACTTCGTCTGCCCTCGGCATGGGCCCGTACGTGTGGTTGAGACGCGACAGCAACCAAGGTGCCGAGCCTGAACGCAATGTCTCGATGAAGGACGTGCAAATATCCGTAAGCTCCTCGATTGAGGGTTCTGCAGGCACCGGCTTGAATGGCAGCAGACCGTTCTCATCCGCGTCGGCGGCGTTGTCATCCTCTTGCTCCCTCGCGCCCACCTGCCCACTAGCCTGAATTGTTGATGGGTCGACCTCGGACGACGGCTGTTGTTGCTGAACGGATTCGGACGAAGAGCCGCTAGTCCGGTAGATGGACAGCGCATCACTTTCTACCTGAGACATTTCGGGTCGAGCGGAGCCGGTGTCAGATGTCGCCTGCTCCTCGTCTTGACTTCGGCCAGGCTGCATGTGCATGGGAGCTGACGAGTTCGGCGCCGTAGAACTCGCTCGCGGCCATTCAGCTACTTCGGCGGCCTTTTTGCGCTCCAGCTCAATGCGGCGCAGAAGCACAGCTCGTTCCAGCTCCGCCTCTTCCTCGAGCGAAATATCGTCGACACGCTCGACGCGGCCTACTGTATATCCATCGAGCGAGCCCTTCTCTAGCAGACGGAAGCGATATGAGCCCACCGTCTCTAGCATACTGCGCCCATCGGCAAGCATCTGCACCGACTTTATTTCCAGCATCGTCCCGTATTCCTCTGTGCCGCCGTTGGTTCTCGATGGCAACACCATGCCGAATCGTGGATTGCCGCTCTCGAGGCATCGGCGTACCATGAGACGATAGCGCGGCTCGAAAATGTGCAGGATGGTGGGCATCCCGGGAAAGGCGAGCGTACAAACGAAGATGGGAGTCGACAACCGCGCCTCGCGCTCTTCCTGCTCGATCGCAGTTTTGCGCTGCTCGTAGAGACGCTTGAAGCCATAATGGTGGGGTGCCGACTCCGGATCATCGTCAACAATGTAACCGGCAGGGCGAGTGCCAGACGGCGGATCGTCGGCATCCACCCCCGTGCTCATGGCGACCGAGATACCCGCAAAGGTGCTAGTGGCGGCGATCTTAGTATCGTGTGTCGAGTCCGAGTCCATCGCGTCATCGTCGGAGAATGTGGCGGTATCCGAAGTGAGCACTTTGAGTAGAGCTGCGTTGGGACGATGGTCCTGGAAGAAGGAGAAGTTGGGCATTTCGGCTCGACACAGCGGGCATCGATCGCCATGGTCGAGACTGCGGGCGAAGCAGGACTTGCAGAAGGTATGGCCGCAGGGGGTGGTGAGGGGATCGTAGAGCAGCAAATAGCAGAGCTGGCATTCAAGTACCTCGACAAGCTCAGAGTGCAGCGTCGCGACCGACTGGATCAGAGGCTCCCCGTTGAGCCCGACCCTGGAGGAGAGCGCGAGACTGTGCTTGGCCTCGACCCCATCTTTGTTGGCGTTGGGGACGACCTCGCCGTCTGCGTCACTAGCAGCGCTGGCTAGACCGCGGGCTTGCTCGGCACGACGACGACGGACGGCATCAACGAGAGTCTCAGTGCCATTATCACGACGCAGATGGGGACCGGCGCTCGATTCTTCCGTGCTCCAACCTGAATCCAAATGACGTGCAGTTCCTTCCTCGGCTGCATCTTCCACTTCCGTCTTGGCCACTTTACCGTCGCCGTGCACCGTATCAACCTTCTTAGACGAATTAACGCTCGAGGCACTGCCATCACTGCGACGTCCGCGGCGACGCTTCAAACGGTCCTTGCCGCCACGTCTGCGAGCAGCGTTGCTGACCGTAGGCGGACGAGAGTACGCGCCGCCTACACGGTCGGGCCACAGATGGTCGCTATTGTCCTGATCGGAACGCTCACCGTCAGTGGCAGTATGAACGGCCCAGCCATCTTCGTTGTCGTCGTGATTGTCAGTGTTGCGCAAGTAACGCGCCGGAGCTGTGGTGTCAGCGCTGGAATCATAGTCGCTATCGTGAGTGAAACTGTCATCGGAGTCCGAGGCGGCGGCACGTATACCGCCCACCGTGCCACTTTCGAGTTCCGATTCATTCTGACCAAATATTCCCATCCCAGCATGTGGCATGCGGGGTCGTTGGCGACGACGAGCGGACAAGAAAGCAGGAGCTTGGCCACGGCCGCCCGATCTGGCTTGAGTTGACCTGCGTGTGGGCGCACCTGCACGTGCTCGAGCTCCTGCCGACGAGCCTGCAGACGTAGACGGATCTCGGGCCACGCCTACGGAGCTGCCGATGCGAGGATGGTACGATCGCATGTTGGTGGATGCAGAAGGGGTGCTTGACGCTGGTAGGCTACGTCGCTGGCGAGGGGAGCGAGGCAGCGGCGAGGAAGCATACCGCATGAGGATGGCGACTGCCTTGCTGAGAGTCACATCGGTACGGAGCATGTTGCTGGTCGCCAAGGACGGCAGCAACGTCGTGGCGGTCTGATGAGCGCCTGCAGCCGCGTTAGGTGGTTCAACACCTTGGGGTGGAACAGCGAAAAGGTGGGCTTTGGATCGAGTCTGTGGGCCGATGACGGTAAGTCGAAGCGGGTGGTCTGCGACACCCATAACAAACCCGTCGACAGGAGGCGCTCCGGGCCCTACATCTTGGGCACCCAAAGGAAGCCTCTCGGTGTAGGTGGGGATGAGGCCATAGCGAGGTCGATGACCAGCCCAGACGCCAATACCTCGCCCGATGGCGGAGCGTGGGCAGCTGTGCGCAGGACAAGGTACAGTCATAGGGCCGAGCGGGAGACGGGGTGGCAGATGGCTGAGACAGGGCAGAGGCTGCACCTCGTCCTCGGCTGGGATGGTCTTGGTAAGCACAGCATCTTTGATACACTGCAGGCAGGTTGAGTGTCCACAGGGTAGAGTGACGGGATCCTGAACCGGTCGATGACAACCTGAACAGTTAGTCAGCGTCAAGAGCACGGTGGCAAGCTCGCGAGCACGACGACGTTGCGCAGCGGTGGGGAGACGAATCCGGTGTGATTGTTGCGCACTCAACGAGGCTGATGCAGCAGGACTGGTGGCAGCTGAGTGAAGTCGAGGGTCGGTCGACGATGAAGACGCTGACTCGGCCATGTGCGGCCGGCTGGTGCGTGATGCAGGAGGCGAAGCGCGAGACACGCCTTGTGATGCCACGCTTTCGTTTGATGGGATGGTCGCTGGTAGAGGCTCTTTAGATGATTGACGCATTGGTCTTTCTGTGCGGTCCGACGATGCGGAAACGGTTACTACGCCCTGGGAGGATAGTGGCAGTGGTGTACTTGTCTGATGGTTGAACGCGGAAGGAGATGCCACAGGACTTTGCAGACGGCTTGGACCGGGCGAGCTGTTATACGACTGGCTGGTGGGGCTGCAGCCGCCACTACAGGCGGGGTGCGTTTGTTGTTGTGTTGATGCTGAACTCATGCTGATTTCGACATGCTCGAGTTGAGGAGGCTTCTGGCCGAAGTGACGAGAAATGGCGACAAATGTAGCGACAGCGCACCCCAACAACAACGCCGTCCGGGCGGAAGCGAAGAGGAGAGACTCTGCGGGTAGCGAAGTTAATTGCGCGAGGAGAATGTCGAGGCCAGGGCTGGTCGTTTCAAGGTGCCAACACAGAACGATGGTGAGGTAAAGTGATGCGCGTAGAGCTCAACGACTACACACTGCAACTGCGCTTCTGTAGTTGGAGAGGTGTCGGTGGGGAAAGCGATCGACAACTTGCTATCCGCTGAGGAAGGTGGTGTTGCTGGTGATGGCGAGGAGGATGCTGTCCAGTGATGGCAGGGAGGTGTTCTGGACTGTCAAGTAGATGGTGGGAGGCGCATATGGTGTGAGGGAGTTGTTGGGCGGGCTGATGGCAGGGCTAAGCTGGCTGGACCGAGCTGTGCTGAGTCGATACAAGCTTACGTGCCGCGGGTGACTGTGAGATGTGAACGCCGACTGCAACAAAGTCGTGCAGATGAGATAGAGTGCAGTGTGCGGACAGAGAAGAAGGAGGTGGATGTAATAAGCGCTGTGCAGGCCACTTGGCTGGTGGTCTCAGCAGACGTCGAGAAGCGGGCGCAGGGCGTTCTGAGACTGACTTGCAGTAGCAGAGGGTGTCTAGGTGTAGTGAAGAAAGGCAAAACCTGGTGATGGGACGGATTGAGAGATTGCAAGACCAGATGGACGAGGCAGGAAGGGCGGAAGCTGAGGCAAGCTTGACGTGGGCCAAAGTCGATAGGTTCTGCTAAGCTGATGGGTGAAACGTAGAAAGGCTTAGCCAAGGCGATGTCTCTCTATGCAGTTGCAGTGAAGCGGGCGAGACTTGGTATCCGCTTGCTGATGGAGAGGCGAAAGAGGTCAAGCAGACGAGCAGGAACAAGGTGCAGCTTATGCTCGCGGCGAATGCTTTCGCAGACAAAAGCAGAGAGTCGTATGTGCTAAGCGAGCGTCGCAAACCCCTGCAACTGGAGGGTGATGATGGAAAGGCGGCAGGACGGCGTTCAACAGTGAGAGCAGTAAAGCAAAGCAAACGTCGAGATGTGGCGAGTGTGTGTGTGTGAGAGAGAGAGAGAGAGGGAGAGGGAGAGGAGAGAGAACGAGAGAGGAAAGCACAGCCAGAACGATGAAACGGATTGCTAAGCGCTGCGTGCAGTGAGCTTTGTATCTCGTCAGCGTTGAAAGAGCAGACGAGCAGGGCGGAGTAGCAGTATGCTCTGCCTGCCTCGACTTGGAGGTCCGAATACTGAAACTAGACTGTCACGGGTGAGCCGACTGCAACTCCAAAACCTGCGACCGATTGACTTGGATGAGCAAAGCCGACATGGGCTGCTGTCCCCTTCAACTCTTAATTTTAATAACTGTTTTATTTTTCTCTCTCCATAGAAGAATGATCCGAAAAATCGTTTCATGCATACGCCGTTGACTCAATGTTGCTGCCTGCAAGCGTTGACACGGCCAACACTTTGCTCGATGTATTTGAAGCAGGATCAAGTCGACGACAATACCAAAAACAAGTCGTTTGCTTCTAGATCAGGAAGATAGGCCGAGGGGGTGGGGCCGGGCGCGGAGAGGCAGTGAAAGAGAGGCAGTGAGGAAGAGTTCCGGATGAGCCGACGGAACTCGAGGCCATGCTTAGCATAATCACCAAATCTTGTCGATCTATCCTGTCCTCTGCTCCACCTGCTCTGCTGCTGCCTCCAACTTCCGGAACCCCACATTAATGCGCGCCAACCGTTTCCGCACCTACGCCGCTTCAAAGAATCCGTTCTTACGTCGGCAGCTCGTGTAAGGGTCTTACATCGGAACGCACCTTTCTCGCAGGTAACATTGTTGTAAAGAATTGTCGACGCTACTACGTCCACAACAAATCAGGATCCAATATTGACCAAACATTTTACGTGCATTGCTGCAGAGAGCTGTTTAGCCCGCACCGCCGATTTCCACGACCTTGGCAATGGGAATCGATATCAAGCTATTTTTTATTTATTTTTTGTGTCTCCTCTCTCTTGCGCCGCAAACAAAAGTCGCGCTGCTGCATTCTTACGCAGACTGTATACTTGCCTCTTAGGTCATCTGCTGCTGCACATCTTTTAAGACTCGTTCTTGCTTGTCGAGCTGGCGTTGTGCCCGCGTCTCTCTGACCTTCCCACAGCCAAGGTAACGAGCTAACAAGTTGAGGGCAGGTCGGGCGATCACATCGCAGTTCTTTGCCTCGCCTCCATCACTTGCTCTGCTCACCTCCGGTCGAGCGTCTCCTTTGTAGCTGGGCGTCAATTGCGGGGATCATCGGCTTCCAGGTAAAGCTTTTAACGATGTGGACTGCGTGGCATGCACAGAGGAGTCCATCAGCTCATCTTGCATCGTGTTTCAGTCGGGATGGAACACAGACAGACAGACAGACAGACAGACAGACAGACAGACAGACAGGGAGAGAGAGAGGCGTGAGTCGCAAATTGGACTGCCGCCCGTGTGCCTGATCTTCCTATTTAAATTATATATTGAGGCAGCGCCCACGCGCACAACAGCCAAGACGTTTCCCAACCCAGCCAGTCGGGTTGGCGGTGCAACGAACCTGCATCGCTTAGCAAACACGCGCCACCGCCGCTCGCAGATGGCCGAGAGAGCACCAACCTGCGGCGTATGCTTAAGGTGAGGTCACGACGGATTCAAGCCTCGTCAGGCTCAGGAATTAGAAATTGCGCAGCGACTCTTTGCGATCTGGTCAGGCAACCTTTGAGCAAAACACGTTGATGCAGCTTCTGCAAGTTGCTGGCTTTGCTCGCAGCTGGCGGTATCGATGCCAAGGCCCTTCCGATGTGAAGTAGGCCAAGCGCCACTACCTTCGTTACGTCTTAATAGCGAATGTTAGTCTCGGTTTGGAAGGAGACACAGCAAGACCGACCGCGATGCTGGTGGCTGGCGTCTGAGTGGATCCAAGGTCGTCCGTACGTGTCATCGGCTTGGCTAGTTTGAGCGGCTCACGTCGAAGGCGCATTTTTTTCGGGTGTTATGGTGGAGCTTTCGAACAGATGTTAGATAGGCTTTGACAATTGGCACGGCCGACTTCTTCGCAGTGCTGGACCCTGACGAGCCTGCACGAGCCTGCACGAGCCTTGCTGATCTCGTTTTTTCTCGTCTGACATTTGACAGGCTTGCAGAATGCCGCTTGTGGAAGTGTAGTCTTCACGCACCTTCTTCATTGCAATACGGCCATCTTCTACAACCAAGGAAGGCTTTCCAAAGATGGACGGGCTCGCCCACCGATACGAAGCGGTCAAACTGCACCTGCAGCGACCGATCAACGAGGTTCTGCCACCGCATCTGTTGCTCTACCTCGTTCCGCCACTACCACCGATGCGCTACATCATGGGCTTCTTGGCGCTGGCATCGCTACTAGTTTTCCGAGTTTGTTGGATATTTCCAGTGCGAAGGAGCCGATCATCCAAGCAGCAAGCTGTACTCAAGGCAGCGAAGAAGAAGCACGGCTGTACAGTCGCTGTGTTTCTCGGATCGGGGGGTCACACCACCGAACTATTGCAGCTGCTATCTGCGCTTCCGACCAAACGCTACACTCGGAGAATCTATCTCATCTCTTCTGGTGATCGCTTCGGTCTAGAAAAGGCGAAAGATCTCGAACGTAGGCTCACAATCAATGCAGATCAGCACAGCGACAATTCGACGGCTCAAGTGATACAGATCCCGCGCGCGAGAAAGGTTCATCAAAGCTTTCTCACAACTCCCTTTTCGCTGGCGAGAAGCGTGACTTTCTGCATCGACCATGTCGCGCTTCGTCCGCTGCTCGGACGCTGGTCCACACTAGAGGGGGAAAGCCACCGGCTGCTCGCCGATGTCATCCTCATGAATGGTCCAGGCACGTGCGTCCCCATCGTCGCTGCGGTCTATCTTCTCCGAGTAAGTTCGTGTCACAACTCCGTCTAGTATTCGCTCTCATGCTGACTCCAGCCTGCTGTTATCTCTATCCACTCTCAAGGTGGTCGGGCTCGGCTCTCCCAAGCTCATCTACGTCGAATCATTTGCTCGAGTCAAGAGTCTCTCGCTCACCGCCAGATTGATAAGACCGTTTGTCGACCGCTTCGTCCTCCAATGGCCTAGAGACGCTTCCGCCGTCGCACCTCAAACACGCGCAAAGGCTACCACCAATACCGTTTACTCTGGATGGCTTGTCTAGAGTCTCACGCATCCCACATAATCACAAGCCAGCGCAACATATGGTGCCGTTTATATTTCCTGAAGCTTGACAGAGCGCGGTGTGATATCAAGCCGAAGGCGCTCCCGCACCTCCCCACTGCCGCTTGTTCTGCGAGTTGGTCGAATTGATCGAGCTGATGTCGTTCGGCTGTCCTTTCGGTCCGCGTTGCCTTTGTTGCTGCTGCGAAGCTTGGCCATCCCTTGGGCTCCTATCGTTCCGACTGGTGCTTCCGTTTCTTCCATCGTTTTTGTTGCCTTTGCTGTCCGATGTTGTTCTGGGCGCATCTTTACGAGGTTGTGAACGATGTTCTTGGCCACGCTCACGTTCTCGTTCACGACCACTGTCCCGACGATCATCCCGACGATCGCGTTCCCGGTCTCTTGCGTCGGCGTCGCGTCGTCGGTCGGAGGCGGCCGCTCCATCGCGCTGATCACGCGGATGATCGCGCGAAGAAGCCGCATCGCGTCGGTCGCTCCATCGTGCGTCGTCGGCATGTCGCGACGATGCCGCTCTAGCACCGTCGCCTGAGGGGCGCCAGCTATCGCCCGTTCTTCGATCACGCGGTGGATCGTCCGACCAATTGGAAGCGGATCGTGGGGTGGCAGCTTCTCCTTTTCCCCCACGATCTTCTCGGTCGGTTCGCTGTCGTTTCGCATCGGTCGTCGTGGCGTTTGATTTGGCGTTGGACGCGGTCATCGACGATGTATTTGGGTCTGATGGGCCGTTAGATCGGCCTCTGCCATTTTCGTGCGTGGCGCCGGCGCCGGAGCCGGCATTGCCCCTCTTGCGTTTGCCGTTAGATTCTGATGGCCTCTGCTGGGATTCGTTTGATCGCTGGACACCCTGCTGTTTAGAAGCGCCGTCTTTAGATGGGTTGGAATCGCGAGGCTCGGTTTGACGCTGCGCTGCGCCCTTAATGCTGAACCCCTGTTCACTCTGGCCTGCTGTCTCATTTGCCTTTGATGCGTCTTGCTGCTTGCGTCCCAGGTCCTGCTTGTTTTGCTTCGAGCCATTCTCATCCGCATCGCGGCCGGCACGTCCTCGTTGCGAAGATTGCTGGAGCTGCTGCTGTGGTCTTCCTCCTGCAGCCGCCGCCTCGACGGCCTTGGCAGCGTCCCTAGCGCGCTTGCTCTTCTTTTTCTTTTTCTTCCGCGGCTGATCGGAGTTGGTAGCAGAAGTCGCCTTGGCATCGGATGGGGATCTGGAGTCTTGACGCATCGCCTTGTTGCGAGAGTTGTTGGCAACGGTTGGCTTGACCCAGCTGCTTTCGCCCGTCCGCTCGTTGTAGTAGTAGACCTCGCCGCCAGAGCGCGACCTGATGGGTCTCCATCCAGGAGCTAAATCATCGTCGCCGTCGTCTCGATTGCGACCTTCTGAGTATTTGCGTCCCGGTTCTGCATCAACAGCAGCAGTGGAGGAGGGGGAAGCTGCTGCGTCGCCCTCGTTCATATCCTCTTTCGCGTCGTTTGACGACAGGGACGCAGCGGGCTCGGCTTGTGCTTCGACCCGTACCTCTTCAGCTGCTTCGTGGGTGGCAGTCTCTTCGACCTGAGAGTCTAGGTCCGTTGCAATAGCGTCGACTGCTACAGATGTCGCTTGTTCTGCTACAGCGTCCTCTCCAGGCATTTCTGCGGCAGAGTCTTCGAAGGGAGTGGCAACATCGTCGAGCATGAGGCTCACCTCGTCCTGAGCCGTGACGGGAGCATTGAGCTCGTCTTCACCATAGTCGACGGCTTCTTCGTCCTCGAGCATGTCTAATGAGATCTGTGGCTACAATGAAGCCGAGGGTGTGTAGTGAATGATGGTCAGTTCGACGAAGAGCGATCGGAATTGGCGATTCTCGATAGAACCGTGTTCAAGGCGGAAAGCGAGTTGGAATTTGTGTCTTTCTGGTTTCCTTGTTCTTCTGCTGCTCTGCCGCCGCTTACATCGCTATTTCTTTGTTATTCTGTTTCTCGGAAGTCGGATGGCAAAAGGGTGTTGGACAGCTGATCTTTGCGAAGGTCGTGCGTTGCTGTTTGCACACATCAACCACCCGATAGCGACTCGAGAGGCTGAGCTCTGTTCAGCGCCTAGTACAGCATGGCGAGCGGATATCTTCAGCAAGAGATCGCCCCTGGAGGGTGCAGCCATGCCATCTTTCTTCATCTTCACTACCATAGCCCCGCACCCTCGACATCGCAGCAGGCATATCAGCATCGAGGGCACCTCCGCACTCAGCTCGTCACGGCACGAGACGACGTACTCTCTGTCTATGATGTCTACGAACGCCCTGCTCCTGCAGTCGCGTCCGATATCGCAAGCACAAGCAATAGCAATGGCGTAAACCATGCACCGAGCTCCTCACACAAACTCGTCGTCGCCAGCAAACATACCCTATTTGGCGCCGTCACTGGACTGCAACGTGTCCAGACCCTTGCCAGCGACAAGGACAGCCGCGAACGCTTGCTCGTCTCATTCAAAGATGCCAAGCTGGCTTTGCTGGAATGGAACGACGCTACAGACGATCTCGAGACCGTATCGATCCACACCTACGAGCGTGCTCCCCAGCTTCTCAATGGTACACCCAACCTCTTCCGTCCCATCCTCAATGTCGATCCGTTGTCAAGATGCGCTGCACTGCTTCTTCCGCACGATGCATTGGCCGTACTGCCCTTCTATCGTGACGCTGCCGATTTCGACTTTGACTTTGACGATGGCCTCGACCTCGCCAAGGACGATGCAGCCGCCGTGGCAGCCGCAGCCGAGATCGACACCTTGCCCTACTCTCCCTCGTTCGTACTCACCATGCGCGAGGTCGACCCCAAGATTCGCAACCTCAAGGACTTTTGTTTCCTCCCCGGCTTCCAGAAACCCACCGTAGCCGTCCTCTTCTCGCATACGCCAACGTGGACTGGTCTCCTCGCCGAGCGCAAGGACACTTTCTTGGTCTACCTCTTTACACTCGACCTGTCCGCATCGCTCGACGGCACCACCTTGAGCTCCGCCGCCGACGCATTAGACAACGGCATGGTCCGATCCGCTCACCCCGTCGTGACCACAAGCACATCCCTGCCCTTCGACTGCCTCTACATGGTCTCGTGCCCACAGACGCTCGGAGGTGTCATGGTCGTCTGCATGTCTTCCATCCTCCACGTAGACCAGAGCGGCCGGGTGGTTGTCACGGCGCTCAACAGCTGGTTCAAGACCATCTCTGCCATCGAGCCCGAGTCCGTTCTGGACCTTTCCGAGATTCCAGATCTGCAAGGCTCGCAGCTCGTGTTCACGACCGAAAACGAGGGTGTACTTGCCCTTTCCAACGGCGATCTCTACCGCTTCCGCTGCCAGCTGGATGGTCGAAGTGTCGAAGGCTTCCGTTTGGAACGCATGGACCAGTCATACTCCGAAACGGAGGAACTGGTCGGTGCGACAGGTCCACCGCCGTCTTGCCTCGCTCTCGCTTCCAAGCAGGACGCCGACACTGCCAGCGATTACCTCTTCAGTGCATCCATGGCAGGTGATTCGACACTGTACAATCTCGTACCTGTCAGCAAAGCGCTCAAGCAGCAAGATGTCACGGATGACGCTCAAGCCAAGGCAGAAGTCGGCGCTGCCTCATCCAACAATGACATGGACTTGGACCTGGACGATGACCTCTACGGCACGTCAGACGCCATCGGCGGCGCAAAGGCGAAGAATGCCAGCAAACAGCAGACCATCGTTACTGTACGCAAGCAAGACGAGATTCCTTCGCACGGGGGACTTCACAGCATCGCCCGACGCAAACTCACGCCAGACGAGCCGGGATCGTCTAAGCGATACGGGCTGGTCGGCGCCTGTGGATCCGGCAGCCAGGCTGGTCTGGTCTATCTTGATCCTCGCTTCGTGCCTGAGGCCCGCGCCAAGCTCAGTGCGATGGTATCGTCCGAAGAGCAAGCAGAATTTTTGTCCAAGATCTTTGTTGTGGGCAGAGACGCTTCAGGGGATGCTCGCATGATCGGCTCCAACTCTCAGACAGACTCGTCGATTGCATTCTCCACCTCAGCACGCATTCCCAGCATAGGCTACTCGCAAGAAAAAGTCAGCTGGACAGCTATCAAACAGCTTTCGGAAGGCGCAACTCTCCATGCTGGCGGACTTGTAGGTGGTGAAAATGTAGCACGCTTCACGACCAGCAGCTTGCAGGTTTTGTCTTTGGACACGTTCGACGTGGTTAACGAAACGGTGGTCCTCGAGCCTGATCAGGGCAGCATCCTTCACGCTAATCTGGATGCGCAGGAGTATGCTGTCGTGCACACTTCAGACGGCGCGACGCTGGTCTACCGCTACGATGCATCGGTGCAACGTTTCGAGTCGGTTGACGTGTCTGCTGCGCTCGGTGCAACGATTCTCTCCGCGAACGTGTTTCGCGATACGTACGGCCACATGGAGCGGGCTCGGCGGTCTAGCGCGGGAGGCGCGGTCACGGCAACGGCAGCCGGCACGGCAGCTGCCAGCGCGGCTGCTGCGCCGCGCACATTATCCTCTCTGGCCAACGACGACGAAGAGGTCGACTACGGCGAGGACGACGATGAGCTGCTGGTCGAGAGCAAATCCATCAAGGGGATAAGAACTTCGCCCGCTGAAACAGAGCCTGCCTACCTGTTCGCGCTGGACGCAGAGGGAGTGATCCGCATCTGGACGCTTCTGGGCCTGCAGCTCGTCTGGCAGAATTCCAGCCTCGCCGCTCAACCCCAGAGGCTGCGCTACGAACAGCGCGGGCACGCCGAACTCGCACCGGAACAGAAAGCGGTGCTGACCACCGCAGTCGCCTACCACATTGGCGACACGCTTTGCATCGTCTCGCTCACGAGCGACAACTTCCTCACTGTATACCGCAGCAATGCCTGGGCATCGGCGGAGGACGTCGAAAAAGCCAAGGTCCAAGCAGACGGCGACGCAGTGGCACAGGGGCTGACGTTCAACAAAGTGCTCGTACAGGTGCTGTCTGCGCCTGCGGGCGGTGCGCGCTCCTTCGATCCGGACGGCATCACCACCTCCGGCTATCGAGCAGGCGCGGTGAAGCTGGAACCCTTCGCACTCGGAACTCGCGCATGGCATCTGCGAGATGCTGCCGAAGCGGAGTGTAACGCGCTCTGCGTGCTCGGAGGCGGACGCGAGGCGCAAGCGAGCGTACTGTGCTGGACTGAACAGGGCAGCTATCGGCTGCTCGACTGGCCGGAGGGAGATCTGTCCTGTCTGTCCTCCATCCCTGCCTCTCATTCGCGCACCGATGACGCCGAGTTTGCATACTGCGATCGTGATGGGCAGCTGTGGCTAGCCCGCGCCCCCCACGGGCTGTACTCTGAAACCAGCTGGATGGCATCCGTCGTTCGCACGGGGCGCGAGTACACGCGCGTCGTAGCGCACGACCCCACGCACACGGTGGTGGCTGCCTCGATCCAGCCGTGTCGCTTCGTGCTGTTCGATGAGGACGGTGAGCCGATCCACTCCGAGCTCGAGGCCGAAGAGGGAGTTCGGCCGGCGACGGTGGCGCAGCGCGGGGCGTTGGAGCTGTTCATCCACGAGGACCGCACGAGCGCTGCAGACGGGTACGAGTTCGAAGCCAACGAGACTGTGACCGCGCTGGAGATCGTCACGCTCGATGCGCCGAGCACTGCTTCTGGGCGCAAGCAGTTCATCGCTGCGGGGACGACGACGTTCCACGGCGAGGACCGGACGGCGAAAGGCTGCGTGTATCTGTTCGAGGTGATCGAGGTGGTTTCGTCGGCGCGGTACCAGGTGGGGCGGGATCTGCGGCTGAAGCTCGTGTGCCGCGATGACTCGCGTGGGCCCGTGACGGCGATCGCGCAGCTCAATGGGTTTTTGGTCAGCACGTGTGGACAGAAGCTCTACGTGCGTGCGCTGGAAAAGGAAGAGTGGCTCATCTCGATCGCCTTCCTCGACTGTCCGTACTATATTACGAGTATTCGGGTGGTGAAGAACTTCGTGCTGCTGAGCGATGCCAAAAAGTCGCTCTGGTTCTTGGCGTTCCAGGAGGAGCCGTACCGATTTGTTGATCTGGGGCGCGACATTCACGATCAGCATGCGACGCTCGGGCAGTTTTTGGTGTACAACGACCGACTAGCGCTTGTCTCTACCAGCGGCGGGGCGCTCGGGGGCAACACGGCGTTCGGGCGCGAGGCGGGCGTGGTGCGGCTGTACGAGTACGCCCCGCACGTTGCGTCTGCAGGATCGCGCCTCGTCCTACGCACCGAGTTCCAGACAGCGTCAACAGCAACTTCAAGCGTCATGTGTCGTGGTCGCTGGCTGTCGGACTCCGAACTGCGTGGCAGAGAGGAGGGCCGCAACAAGCTCGTCTTCTCGAAAACCAACGGCGCACTCGAGAGTCTGGCGGCAACCGACGAAAAAGTCGCCAAACGCCTCCACCTGCTGCAGGGCCAGCTGGTGCGTTCGGTGATGCACACGGCAGCATTGAACCCGCGCGCGTTTAGGGCTGTGCGCAACGACTTTGTCTCTCGCGCGCTCACCAAGGGCGTGCTGGACGCCAGGCTCTTGGACAGCTTTGTCTATCTGTCCCGGCCCAAGATGCTGGAGGCGGTCAAGACACTCAGCGGCATGTTTGACGGGCTGGACGTTATCAAGGCTGATGCGGGCGCCAAGAGGAAGAGAATCCAAGACGAGGGCGGAGAGGGAGAGGGAGAGGAAGCCCAGGAGGGCGAAGAGGAGGAGGAGGAAGTGGACTTTGCGAAACAGGAACAGTTGCGGCTCCAGTCGCAGCACAAGAGGGTGCAATTGGTGCTCAAGGATCTGCTCAGGCTGCGTCTTGGGTTCGAACAGGTGTAAGGGCAGCATGCAGAGTCGTATCTCAATCCAGTTTCATCACATGAGAACGCAAGCGAGAGTGGAAGCAAGGACGACGAAGTGAATGGCACCAATGGAGATTCTTCGTGCGCGCACTCTGTCTGATTTGGTGACGGTTTACTTGCGAGGCTTGGCATCATCCTTCTCTCATGTCGTCTGTTGCTGTCTGTGCAAGCCTCATGGACGACCCAACCCACACCACGCCATGCTTGCTCACGCACACGACATCATGCTTCGTCGAGCAGGGTTTTCAGGGTGCAAATGTGTGTTTTGCTTAGGAATGCGTATGGTGATGAAGGTAGTCGATCGCCGCACCCAAATCGAGTGCGACAAAGGGCTTTTTTAACGCAGACACCCTGCGAGAGGATGGTGCGCTAGGATAGAATGTACATGTGTTGTATGTGTGTGTTACGACAGGGAAAGCGGAAAAGAACAACGTTTAGGCGCGGGTGGCCTGAAGCTGGGCAACAGCGGGGTTGATCTTCTTGCCGTCCTTGTTGTAGCGAACACGGGGAGGGGGAAGACGGTTGCGGCGACCCTCGCGCGAACGGACACGAACGATGTGAGCGTGGATGGCGCACGAAACGCAGTAGACCACCTTGATGTACAGCTTAGGAAGAGCGTACTCTACACAAGATCAACGATAAAACACAAAAGACAGCGAGTCAATACCCTGAACCACTCCAACTCGTATAGAGAGTGTGAGGAGAATAGAACGTACCCTGGTAGACGGAAGCGTCGGACAAGTCACGGATAGCAGCAGCCTCAACGATGTTGCGGACAGTGAATCGCTTGATGGCCTTGTCCTTGGGGACAGCGCGAGCACAGTTGGAGCATCGCACAAAGGTGACGTGGCCTCGGCCGGACTTGTTGCGGCTGTTGTGTGTTGGAGAGAGGTTGGAAAGACGATGCCGTGTAAGCAAGATATGTGTTAAAGTGCCGGGAGAGTAGCTTCGAAGCATAACCACAGCGCAAGCATGACGAATCAACACTACAGGTCGAGTGCGAACAAGAAGCAGCAGCCAGATCGAGCCAGCGTGTCAAAGCTGGTTGGAGTGCAGTGCAGAAATCGTATGAAAAGAGTGTGTCGTGTTGGAATGTTGGAGGAGCGATGTTGCTGCCAGTATTGGTCAAACCGCCATGACACTGTGAACACGAGCGGTAAAATCCGACCAAACGTGAAGAGCTGGGAATGGGAGAGGAGGCCGTCCAGCCGATTGTAGCTGGAGTGTGACTAGGCCCACAATTGGGAGCGACAGGGGAGCGCGAGATGCTCGCAGAAGCGATCGAATCTGCCTTGTGAATTGAACAGACTCGAATAGCTACGGCGATGCACCGTACTGTCTGCTCTGCTCGCTCCGTGATGCGCGGCTACAAGACGATCGAGTTTAAGAGACTTGTCGATACGCTCGGAACTAGTCGCAGTTCCTAATCGTGCGAGACCCATCCTGTTGCCTGCTTTGCCCTCGAGCGATGCGCTTCAGATATGTAGTCCAGACTACGATCGGTTCGACTTTGTTGGCTAAATGTAGTGGGCTCTAGACCGGTAGATGTCTGCTTTCGTCTCGTGTCGCGTGCAAAGCTGGTCTGTATGGAGGACGTTGCTATCACGAATCGTGCTGGGAATGATGGTGCCAATACAATGTTATATAGATGCTTTGTTGATTGCGTCGGACTGCGTTGCTCTGCTCTGGCTCACTTCGACTGTGATCGCTGTGGCTGGTGTTCGGGGTGTTTGCTGGTGGAATCTGTGGCGTAATTATCGTGTGTCGATGCTTGTGCTGTGGTATGCTTCGTACGCTAAGTCGTCGAGATACTTACCCGCCGGATCTTCTCTTCTTAGTCATTTTGGATGGTCTTGATGGTGAGAAGCAAGAAGGAATGGTGACGAGCACGGTTGACTTGACTTGTCGCACCTCTCTCTCTCTCTCTCTCCTCTCTCTCTCTTTCTCTCTGTGGCTAGCTCTGGTCGCTCTCGCCCTTGCTGACTGACTACTGACTGACTGAGTGGGTTGAAGAGGCTTGGCTCGCTTGCTCACTCATCTCTGCTACGTGCACTGAGAAGTTCGCTGGCTCACGCGCGCCTTGGACAGCTTGCTCTCGTCGCTCAGAGAGTGAGCCTGCGCTGCCATGTCCAGTAGGCTCAGTGGATATGGGGGGCACATGCCCTCGAGACACAGCGCAACGAGGCAAAACTGGAGAGACAGTCGAGAGCCTCTTTTTTCGCCTTGCTTCTTTGATTCTGACTTCGGCCGTGATCTCGGTCTAATCATGTGACATACTATACTTCCGTTAAGAATGTGTGACCAAATTTAAATCTCACATTTAAGCTTAGTTCTTTTTTTGTTCAAGTTCGAGGGCGGAAGGAGTCGATCTGACATTTTTAGCTAAATAAACTGGCACGTGATGAACCCGCGACTTGAGGTCTGGGCAAGGGTCTCGCGTTAGGGATTTTTGGGGTTTGTGCGCATGTGCTGCTGCCGCAAAGTGACTGTGGAGAGTGGACATGCAACAAGGCGTTGGTTGACTTTTTATGCAGTGTGAACGGCGACAGAAGTCACTCTTCGAAACAATCACGGTCTTCCTATCCATCACTGCCCTCATCATCACCTCTACCTTCATCAACAGCCACGATCTCACCTCGACAGGCCGTCAGCCTCTCTCACGGCGATCAGAACCACTCGAGCCTTCGAGCTCGCGAGCATTGGCCCACACGCTGCTCGCCTCGTTGACCCGCTCCAGCTGCCCTGTGCGTCCACTTCATTTCGCGCTCATCTCACCTCTTGCTCTTGCAGAGCAGTCGTCACATAAACACCTGCGCAATAAGTGGTAACCCTGAGACAGCACAAGGACACAAAGGACACACACTCGTGTCCTACTTATCAGACGTTCATCATCCGTTCAACAAGCACCTCTTTCTCCTCGACCACTAGGACAACAACATGCTTTCACCAACGAGGAGAACCCCATCTAGACGAGCAGTAACGCGCCCCGCCATGATAAACGATGAGAACGCATCGCCCTTTCATCCTGCAGCCGACATGTCCACGTCCATCCAACCATCCGAACCGCCATCTTCTCCCCTCATCTCCAACAGCTTCCTCTACAACTTGCCCGATCCCACGCTCGGTATCCCGATCACCTCGGCACCTGGTCCACTCGACTTCCTCCCGAGCCCGTTCAAGCGTTCTACCATTGCTTCACTCAATAAGCCGCTCTCTCACGAGCAGACTCGGCAGCTCCAGTCGCACAAGGTCAGTGCCGCTGCTGCAGGTGCAGCACGCCGAAGCCCATCAAAAGCCCTGAGCCCTGGCAGTCGGTCACGTCTGCATGCCAACCTGAATGCTCCAGGTGGCATTCCCACACCACCTAGTTCGTCTGAAGCCTTGACCACTACGCCACGGACCTCCACTCACGCCCTCGCACCATTGCCACAAGAGCCCGTCTCGCCTTCACCCTCTCGCACTCGCAATGCTGCCTTGTCACCAGCTCGGAAATCCCCCACCAAGCCTTCCGGATCCGCCTCGACTCCTCGCCAAATACAACACACCCCAACGCGTCGGACGCTTCGTGCGGACGACGGTGTCGACAGCAGCGACGACGACGACAATCTTAGATCGGCAGGCGGCTGTACGCCTTTCCGCATGCAGTCCTTGAAAGAAGTCGAGGAAGGCAGCGACCAGGATCAAGACGATGAAGAGGAGGAAGAGGAAGATGAGATCCAGCTCATCAGCTTCAAGCGAGGCGGCCCCGATGCTACCTTCATCCGAGAGATCAAGGAGAACGGCTGGGACCATCCCTTGCCACCCAGCCCCATCAAGTTCACCTACCTCGAGCCTGTTGCTCCTCGTCCTCCACGTCAATCATCCGTTGGCGCACGCGCCCGTTCCCAGTCGCGATCCAAGACACCTCAGACCCGCGCTTCCCCTGCACCAAGTCAAGCTTCCGCTTCCCGAGCGTCGAATTGTGCGCGTTCCGTGCGAGCTTCGTCTGCAGCAGCCGCAGAGCAAATCCACGACACCTCAAATGAGTCCATCAAGAGCTCCGGCTCCGCACTTACCCACTTGAGCAGGGTGTCCAAGGCATCGTCTTCGGGTCGCAAGTCGATTGCAAGGTCGTCCGTGGCTCCGCCTGTCATTGTCGCGGACCTCACGCGCGACCACCCTTCGCTGCCCGACTCGCCCGGTGACGATCCTCTACTCATGACCGGCCCAGATACCTACATTGTCTATCACGACCAGACACCTAGCGCCAAGAACAGGTCGACGTCGCGAGTCTCAAAAGCTGCACCTGTTCAGCCAAATGCCAGCCTGTCGATGCACAGCCACTCGACTCCTCTTCCAACTGCCTACGCCGCCGCTACCTCTCGTACATCATCCCAGCGCAGGGACAGAAGCACTTCCGCATCATCGTCGGCAAGCCGAAGCTCACTCTACACTCGCATGTCTGGCCGACTTGCCGATGACTCTACTATCACAGTCGACGATGATCAAGAGGACCAAGACGGGAGCAAGCGAACCGAACACGCCAATGATCATGTCGGCGCTCTATTCGACCAAGATGAAGATGCCGCCTTCCTGCCTTTCGACGACACAGGCTTTGCATCCGACACGGATCAGGACGAGCCAGCCCATGGTACATGCTCTTCGCCGTCAGCACCCGTACAAGAAGCTGGCCAGCTGATGGAGGATGAAGCTGAGGATCATGGCCTCGAAGACATCTCGTCCATGAGCGACGTGTCGCGCAGCTTTGTCGATGATTCTGTTGTCTATGACAGAACCGAGGTCAGCGGTCCCGTCGATGTCTCTAGTGCCGATGCCAGGCACGAGAACGACGACAGCGCCATCATCGACCAAAGCCTGAGAGCCGACGCTGTGGATCAGAGCATGGATGCCAGCACAGAAGACCAAAGCCAAAGTGACGAGGAGCGCGGGGGCGATCAGACGATGGATGCGAGCGGAGAAGACCACAGCGCCTCTTTCGACGATGAGGTCAGCGAGGAAACCAGTGCCCACACGCTGTCACCGGACGCCAGCGCTGCCGAGTCGCTAGCTGCAGATGCCAGTGTCGTCGATCAGAGCATCATCGTGCACCCAATCGACGCTTCTGTGGAAGCTAGTGTCAATGATCAGTCCCCGGAGGCAAGCGTTGCCGACTCTTTGGCCGCTCTTGGCAGCAGCGATCAGAGCGGGGATTTCGGTGCTCAGACCGAGAGCGATGGCGCTGATGTTGCCCAGGACGCCCAAGTAGAGGTCTCCTTAGCCCTGTCTTCTACGGAGGAGGCGGACATCGACAAGTCACTTGAAGGGACAGAAGAGTCGAACGAATCTGGCGAGCCTGTCGTTGCCGAGACGTCCTTCGCCACTAACGAGACTGTTGACTCGGCCCTCGATTCATCAGGCAGCCAAGACGGATCTCAAGCATTCGACCTCTCTCAAGCCTCTGATGGAACTCAAGTGTTCGACCGGTCCCAAGTCTCTGACGACGCGGTTTCCCCCGAGCACAACTCGTTCGTCGACACCGTTGAGCGGGACGACGCATCAGCAGACGCGTCGCTCGCCGAGCAGAGCGCAGTGGAACAGTCCGAATCTGATATCGCCACGACTGCTCCTATCGGAACAGCATCGAACACCATGAACACGGACATCAGTCTTTCGGTAGACCAAACAGGAATCTCTGCTGCTGCACCGGTCATCGATGGAACCCTGTTACCGCAGCCCGTCGTCCTCATCGAAACCCTGCCGGAGGATTCGAGCGCGATTCTGGCGTGGAAAGCGCATCAGGCTAGCTCTAGCTTGGGTGTCAGCCGTGCTATCGCTGCGAAGCCAAGCGGTGACGTTTCCACCTCCTTCATCGACAAGGACGCTGAAGACGGCTTGATGGCGGATGCCAGCGTTTCGATAGCACAGCAGGAATTGCTGAAGACGGAGGTTGTCGTGGAAGAGAGTGGCGCGATACCTCGCTCTGATTCTGTGCATTCGATCCTCTCCTCTCTCTCTTCCATCGACGCTTCCGAGCAGGACGGAGAGGATGAAGAGGAATTTAGGCAAAAGTACCAGAGAAGTCGCGATACGGTCTTGGATCGCAGCGTCGGCCTTTCTCGTCGGCTCTCGTTGAGCAGTGACTCGGAGCATGAGAGTGAGGTCGAAGCACCATCCTCTTTCAGCAGTGCAGAGCATAATGACGCCGACGAAGATGCCCAGGACGCCGAAGAGAGCTCTTCTCGTCTTGACGCGTCGCAGAGCAAGCGCGCTCAAAGCCATGTTACCGATCACGACGAGGAGCTCGCGGACGACAGCAATGATGACGAGGAGGACGAGGAAGTTGATGACGAGTCTGTATTGACCGACGATGCTACTTCCAGTGGCCAAGAGGATGAGGACGAAGACGAAGAGGAGGAGGGGGAAGAAGAGGCGGCTGAGGAGGAAGCAGATGCAGAAGGCGTTGAAGAGATGAGCGAGGCTGAGGAAGTGGATGATGATGATGATGACGACGACACCGCATCCGTCCAATCGCAGTTGGACGAGGATGAGCAGAGCGCTTCACGTCTCGACCCAGTCGTCATCATCTCCTCTTCTGCCTCTCCCTCGAACGCTTCCGGCTCCCATTTGCATTCGCACGACGACGCAGAAGAAGACGAAGAGGAAGACGAAGAGGAAGACGAAGAGTCGTTCGTCATCAGCGTGGTCCGCGACTCGCGCGACCGCTCCCTTCGCGCCAGCGAGCACAGCGTCATCGATGACGAGCCCGAAATACACACTCTCCACCTCCGACAACCGGCCCCTCGCCACACCTCGTTCGCTGACGACCAAACTATGGGCGGCGATGCCTCGCACTCCCGCAGTCGCGTCCTCAAGCTCGGTCAAGCCACCTCGACGCCTATTGTTGAGATCTCGTCGCTCGACCCGCGCGCAGCCGCTCGCGCTACGGCGATCCTCAAGCTCTTCCACAAGTACGTGGACGAAGGCTGGATCTCTGGTGCCGAGATGGGTGATGCGACCGAGGGGAGGATGCGCAGGGTGGTGGACGCGATTCATCGTGCGGATCGGCAAGGAAGGAGGTTGGAGGATGCGAGCGAGCTGCAGCAGCTGAGTGTGGCTGCGAGCGAACGAGAGGGGGCGGATCTGACGACGCTGTTGATGGATGCAGAGCTGTCGTTGGCGAGGGAGGAAACGGGCGAGACAGAGAGCTTTTTGGCGTCGAGGGCGACGAGCGTGGCTTCTGTTGCGGGGATGGCGTCGCCTGCAACGCCGTTCTTGCCTGGTGGCTTCCGAGCGACCCCCGCCAACGCTACCCTTGCTGCCACTGGCGCCGTCGGTGGTGCGGGACAGACTGCTTCCCCGTCCACCACCGCAGCGTCGCGAGCGACACTTGCAGGTGGTCATGGCGACACCTCTTCCACCTCAGCCACCACCAACGTCAGCAAGCGCAAGCACCCCATCGCTTCATCGCACAGCTTCACCTTCCCAGGACTCTCGACCCCGGATCGTTCTTCGACTCATCGCCCGCCAGCCAAACAAGCACGCCTCTCAGCCGCGTTAGCCCCGCCTTCGCTAGACGCGTTCAACCCGCGCGTGTGGGACACAAAGGACTGGGTCCGACTCGACAAGTACTTCACTTCTGGTGTCAAAAAGATCTCCTCGCACCTCCTCGTAGCCTCCACCAGAGGACCGACACGCACTGCGAAAGCGAACAGCTACGTCGATGCGTTGTTGGGCATCGACGTGGACGAGGTTGCCGAGCTGTTCTTGGACGAGATGCGCATCCCTGAAGATAAGCGGTCGAACGAGTGGACGGCGGTCAAGGTGGAGCATCGGCTGCTGGCGCTGCAGAGGAAGTACCTGCGTAAAGTTGAGCGCAAGTATCCGCATGTCTCTGGTGCGCAGGAACAGCGAGGAGGCGAGGGTGATGGGAGCATGGCGACGGAGGACCTGGATTGGAGTTTGAGTGGCCATACGACGGCGGTTAATGAACGGTCGGAAGGTGCTGCGTCTGGTGGTGGGAGGGGAAGGGTGTCGTTCGGGACACCATATCGGATGGGAGCGCACAGCACGCCTGCAGTAGGACTACTCAAGAGGGCAACGAGTAGAGCGGCCAAGGAACGTGCAGTGCAGCAGGAGCAGCAGGAGCAACAGGAGCGTATGTATCCTCCTCTGCCGATCCCACCTCCCTCTTCAACATCGACAGGCACAACGAAGGCAGCGGCAGATGAAGAGGGAGTGATGACCAAAGCTTCCAAATTCATCTCGAGGCTCAGTGGAAGCTTTGGGGGGCTGCTTGCCAGTCCGAAACCCTCCCACACCGAGGTCAGCGCCATACGCACGGCGGGGGATAAGGGCAAAAGGAAAGCGACAGATGTCGAGCTCGAACCGTCCCCTCGCATCGCCCGACGACGTGTCGACGACAGCATCGAAGCGGACCTCACCGCGTCCACCGACACATCCCGAGGCGAGACCACAGTCGACTCGCTCCTCAGCCTCAACGATGGCAGAGTGCGGAGTACCATCAACGCGTCCATGTACACCAACGCGACCACTGTTTTCCCGGACGAGGCATCCACTCGGAAGCCCACTGCGACTCGAACACAGCCCCGCATTGCCGCTGCCTCTGCGTCCACGAGCAGAGGAGCAGGTGTACGCGCAACCGGGAGCGGTGGCAGAGTCGGTTTCACGTCGTCGCGTCAGTTGGCAGGCGGGTCGTCGGGGGTGTCGCATACCCCTCTGTCGCTTCTCTCGCCCGCCACGCACCGTGTAGCCGCGCGCAAGGTGGATGAGCTCAGGCAGAGCAGGGCCGAGCGCAACTGGACGAGCCCACGCCGTCAGCGCTTGGCGTTGCAGCACAGCTCCACCAATCCCCACACCACCGGCAGCACCAGTACGGTCAGCGGGAGCAGGCGGCCGACGACCAGTAGTGCAGCAGCTAAGGGACGGAGTCGAGCTGTAGCGCCCAGCGTGGGCGCCAATACGAGCAGCGGCAACGACAGCAGTGGCCGGGACGGCAGCATTCGCAATTCATCCGACGAGGAGAGCAGTGTGTCGCTGGCCGACATTGTCACGTCGGCTGCAGCTCGGAGTGCGGTGTTGCAGAAGCGAGGGGGTAGCGGGGTGCGCGACGCTGCTGCTGCCGCTGCTGCCGCTGCTACTGTTGGCATTCAGGGTAGACGTCGTCAGTGAGCCGCTCTTTGCCCCCGAAGAGTAAGGGTTGGGTTGGGTGGACGAACAATGCTACATTCGTCTGTCGGTTCTCTCTGTTCTCATTTGAGTGCGTGTGTGTGTGTGCATGTGTGTGTGTGTGTGGTCCACTCTAGTTCTGCATTCTGTGCTGTAGCGTCAAATACTGTGCGTGATGACCATCAGAGGCTATGCCTTCTTGGTAGCGACGTATACAAAGTAGTGAAACATGTCGCCGAGTGTCCTTGTCTCGACGTGCCAACCGTCGACCTCCTCCAGCCACCGCCTCCTGAAGTGGGGCTGACCAAAGGTGATATAAATCAGCTTGCCACCGGGCCTCAAGACGGTATCCACGCCCTTCAGCATCTGCCTCACGTCGCGGACCACCTTCTCGCCCGGGTTCCAGGGGGATGCGCCGCGGCCCTCGGCCATGAGCGCGTCCATGGTGCCCTTGTCCAGTGCCACGTCGAAAGACGCAGCGCCGCCGAGGAGTGTGAGGGAAGAAGGATGGTGAAGGGTGGTGATGTCTTGGACAAGGAAGGTTTGGTCTGGGAAGCGGGCGGTGAGGCGTTGGATGAGCGTGGTCGAATAGTCGATGTTGACAATGTTGGTGTAGCCGGCGGTGTGCATGCTGGGAGAGAGGGTCGAGTTGCCACAGCCGAGCATGAGGATGCGCGCGGTGCGGTTTGGGATCAGGTCATCGAATACATCTCTGCTCATTCGCCGCGAAGAGAGAGTGTAGTCAGCAAACGAGGGCTAACAAGGGACGAGGAGGGTGAGAGCGCGAAACGGGAAGGAAGCAGACTTACTTGAGGTCATCGTACTACCCAACATCACCCACAACAATCCGCATCACAGTCAGCACCACTTTCCATCAGCAGAGTAACAAGCGTACTCAGAGTACCAAAGGGAGGCGACAGAAACAAACATACCGTCTTGAACCAGTCGAAATCCTGCTCGCTCTCGTCCGCATACCGTTGCTCCCAGTACTCGCGCTCCGAGAACTGTTCGTTTCTCTCGGCTGTCAACGACATTTGCCTGCAGCCCTCCTTGTCACTTTCCAACGCGTGATTCTCTGTTGGCAGTCCGGTCGTTCGATCAAGAGAAAGGGAGAGAGAGGGGGGGCCGGACGTGGAAGATGGAATGGCAGACGATGGAGGAAGAAGCAGAAGCCGAAGCAGAAGCAGAAAACGTGGTGCTTTTTGCCTCGTTTAAAGGGTCCACTTGGAAGCTTTTCTCGTTCGGCAGGGCCGAGTTCCGACCCTATATACAGCATCAAGCACCCTCTCTCACACAACTTCTCGTTTGAAGCACACTCTAGAAAAGCTGCCATGCTCGACTCTATCTCACGAAAAACCACTTCATGGTCCAGTCAGGTACACAAGCAAGGCAGCAGAGTGCTGTAAAAGAAGAGAAAGAGCAACTCTGTCAGAGAAGCGAGTTTTGTATTTCGAACGCAGAAAACAGATCTTGATTCGTAGCCGCCTTGCATTGCGGACCCAACCACCGCCAACGATCAGGCGTTCATGTACGAACTGGCCTCGATCGTCTCGGGCAGCTCTGGAACCGCGACCTCGAAACGGCTCTGGATCTGCTTGAGCACCTCGGCGTCCTCGTCCGACGAGACAAACATGATCGCCAGACCCTTGGTACCGAAACGTCCAGCCCTACCCACACGGTGCAGGTAGCTGTCCGCATCCGTAGGCGTGTCGTAACTGATCGAGACGTTGACACGCTCGACGTCGATACCACGTCCAAAGATGTCGGTAGCCACCAGGATGCGCTTCTCGAAGTTCTTGAACTGCTGGTAGCGCTTGATGCGCTCCTCCTGCGCCAGGCCGCCGTGGATGCAGATCGAGGGGAAGTTGCACTCGCGCAGCAGCTTGTCCAGCTCATTGGCGCGCGAGATGGATTTGACAAAGATGATCACCTGGTTGAACTCGAGCGAATCCAGCAGATCGTTGAGCTTGCGGTTCTTGGCCGATTCCTCCAGGCGAACGTAGTGCTGCTGCAGACCGTGCAGCGTCAGCTTGGTCTCGTCGTCGACGTAGATTTCGAGTGGCTGTGCGAGGGCGTATCCAAGAAAAGTGGGTCAGTGACATGATTCGAGTCAACAACGGCTGTGTGCCTTGAGACGATGTCTGGCTGGTCGGGTCGGATACTCACGTTCTGCATAAACTTCTTGCACGTAGGGCGCACCTCCTTGGCGAGCGTGGCCGAGAACATCATGACCTGTTTGTGGTGAGGAGTGGCACGGAAGATGTCCTGCACGTCCCTTCGCATGTCGACCTGCTCCAAGATCTTGTCGCACTCGTCAATGACAAAGTGCTTGACGCCCGACACCTTGAGGCTCTTGTCGCGCACCAGCGCGTTCATACGTCCGGGCGTGCCGACGAGGATGTGCGGGCACTTGGCCTTGTCCTTGAGCATCGCCTGGTTCTCGGCGACGGGCGTGCCGCCGTAGATCACGCCCGTTCTGACATCGGGCATGTATTTCGTGAAGCGGGCGTACTCGTTGCGGATCTGGTAGGCCAGCTCGCGCGTGTGGCAGAGCACAAGCACTGACACTTCACCGTCGACGGGCTCGATCTGCTGCAGCGTGGCGAGTACGAAGACGGCAGTCTTACCCATACCTGATTTGGCCTGGCAAACCACGTCCATGCCGAGGATCGACTGGGGGATACATTCTTGCTGGACTGTTTATCGCCAAGAGTCGAGAGTGCAGAGAGAAGACGACGTCTTGAGTTAGTCGAATTCAAAGCTGGTCGGCGGTGAACGACTGTGAACGGTTACTCACCTTCGGAAGGGTGTTCGAAACCAAGGTCCGAGATGGCTCGGAGCAGCTCGGGCTTGAGAAGGAAGTCGCGGAAACCTGTAGAGTGGATGCCGACGTAGGAGCCCTGTTGGACGGTCGAATTGGAGAGAAGAGCGGTTTATATGTGTGGGAAAGGCGTTGGAGATGAGAGAGTGGTGTGTGCGATAATGATGTCGTTGAGGATAGGTCGGATGTTGGGAAATGAGCGATAATGCATCAGCGTTGATGAAGTAACGTGATGGTGAAAGAAGACGTTGTTGAGCGTTGGGTAAGCGTTGGGTCGGGATGAGAACGATGTAGTCGATGAGGTCGACGAAGTGGGCGGCGGCGAGGCGGGAAGATGAAGGGGTAGAGAGATAGAAAAGAGATGTAAGAGAGGAAGTGTTTAGAAAGGGTCTTGCTTCGAAAAGAGGTGCTTGCATTGCCCCGATAGACTCTGAATAAAACCCGCTGCGATGCTTTTGGACGGGAGACCGAAATCGAGAGCACAAGCCGAAAGAAGAAACACGAAGACCTGGAAGAATGCCGGTCGATGCACCCAAGCCACACCGAAACCCCGGTGGTGTTGCAAAGTGGCATATGCGCTGGACGGCGAGCTGGTGTTTGGCCAAAGCTCAGTCGGTCGCTGAGCGCGAGATACCGCCTTTTTGCAGTAGAGCGGCTGTCCCCGTGTTGCAGCTACACCGTAATCCAGCGCAAACGCTGAGCGTCGCCGAGACAATCGCCCCTATTGTGGTTGAATCGCAAGGCGATCGGCGATATAGGGCTGATGCCTCTGCGTCCGGCCTTGTCCGATGCGCACAGAACGCTTCGCTCGAACGCTGACGGTCGTTAGCCACTTTACAGCGGGCCAGCTACTATTCGTCGTGGCGAGGCTGAGGTGGCACAGTGTGCACCTGCTGTGCCAAACTGTTCTGTGCAGGCGGAGCAAGTATCCGCGACCGACGTATGCGTCGAGGGGCAGTCGTTGCTAGTCGTCCTGAGCTTTTGTCGGGAAACATATCGGCTTGCGTACGTCAATGCCGGGCGCTTGTGCAGTGCACAGCTCGATGCTGCGATCCTTTCCGGAATGCATGGACCGAGCGGCTTCTTCGCCCGAGTCCGTTCGCATCCTTTCGGGCTAGGTCGAGTCGATCCGACGGATGTTCTCCATACTCGCAGAGCAGAATGGATGATCTGGACAAGGCCTCGGGTGGTATACTTTAAAATGGAAACGGTACAGGGCCGGGATCGAGTCTATCGGTTCGGATGCATAGAGAGGATGCTTGCCTTTTTGTCTTTGTCGGCATCCGCGGTGGCAGCGGCGCCATTGCCGGTAGCGGCGGCACCGTTAGTGGAGGTAGGGGCGACGGCGACCTCCTCCTCGTAGTCGATAAGACTGAAGCCGTGCAGAACGGTCGTAGCAGAAGAGGGGTGTGATGTTAGTTAGTCGATCCGTCCGGCGATCGAGGGAGGGAAGAGAGTAAAGCCAACTCACTCTTCGTTGTCGATGGCGGACATGGTGTGTTGGATGTGTTGGTATGGGAGTATACGAGCGGACGAGATCAACAAGAAATGCAAACGATTCGGGCGCAGTTGTTGAGTGAGATGGCAGATGCGGCTGGTGGTCGTGATGGTGGTGATGGCCAACCAAGTCTGATCGCGTCGAGCAACTAGAAACGAGAAGAATAAGTTGCCAGTCGCAGTCTCAGGAAGCGCGGATGGAACGCGGAGCAGCACACGGCCTGAATGGCAGCTTCTATTTTTTTGCGGCTCAGCCAGTCACACGTCAGACGGAAATGGGCATTCTCTGGGAAAGTGCCTCAATTCGCGCTCAAAGGAATGGAATGCAACTGTGCGCCAGAGTTGCATTGCACTTTACAACAGCAGTCTCTAAAGGTGATCGCGTCTCTTATGGTTTCTCGCGGCAGTCTAACGCGGTTGCGATTTGAGACACTCGTAAAGTGCCTCCTACCCACAATTGCCATTTCGAGATTGAGGAAGACGTAGGGGTCTGCTTCTCGTGCGATAAACTCGTCCGGCGCTGGTTCGTCGTCCACTATCTGCAGTTGCTGTGGCCGACTTGGACGGTGTCTTGTGTTGCGAGGCAAGGCGCTCAGTAGACGAGGTAGGGATGCTCGCACGTAGACTGGTGTGGATGCGAGGTAGCGTGCGAAGTTACCGCTGGACCTTTCTATTGTTGCAACGCCAATTCACGAAAGGAAAGCAGAAAAGGGGACGACAAAAAAGAGCGTAGTAAATTCGACCACAAAAATGGAGAGAAGCCCAGGATCGTGGGCAAAGGAATCCATTGCCCCGATAAGCCACTGCCGATCTAGCTCGATCCGCGATGCCGGCATCTTGTACGGCAGACAGCGATTTCGCCTCCGAAGAGAGAACGAAAGATAAGCAGACTGCAGCGCCGACCCAAGCTTCAGATGATGGAGGTCCACATCAGCACCGCGCCAAGCCATGACCATGGATAGAGGACGATGTGCGGCTTTCCAGGTTTGTTGCCGGTCTGATAGGCATGCTGGGTTCCGCGCTCTATTCAAGCTTCTACAAATGCCTCGAGTCGAAGAAAGCGCACGGACTGGTCCGCAAAGACCAGCAGCAACCTTGCTTTTGGTAACAGCTCATCATGGTTGTCCCGGGGAGGATGCGATCGCGACGCTGCTCAAGGAACATGACGCGCCGACACGATCTGAGCTAACGGAGAGAAAGAGAGAGAGGAAAGGCGTAGAGAGCGTTTCTCGACGCGAAACCGCTGCCAACGTGGACGACGGTTGCAAAGTGGAGCAAGGAGGCGTAAAAGGCGAGAAGGGGGTCCGCGGCAAACGAAAGATCGACATTCCCTCGAGACGAGATAGACACGCACTACTAGGAATAAAGGAAAAAAAGAGGTGGTTGGCCATCCTGTGTCGTTCGCCTTCCGGACTGTTCACCGGCTTGCACCCTTCCTTCGCTTGCTTGCTTCCGAGAACGCTGCTTCACCCTCCTCCTACAGCGATCATCGAAGAAGGGAAGGCCCTCTCTGCTTTCACCCGGAATCGTCACGTTTGCCACGAGATCCATGCCCGCCAGATAGACCCCTGCGACACAGTGGCTCGAAGTTATTTGCTCGCTTGTCTTGACTGACAGACAGGGTTGGCTGAGCAAGAGAGAATTCTGGGATATAAGAGTCCGAGTCCGAACCGCCGAGGCAGTCGCTCCCTTCCGACCCCACTCCAAGTCATCCGCCAGCCTCAACTGCCCGACACTCATCTCTCCCCTGCTCCGAGCCCCCTTATTGAAGAACGAAACATGACCAAGACGCTGCACGAACGGTTCCTCCAGGAAAAGACGGTGGCCATCGTCGGATGCCCCTTCTCGGGCGGGCAGAGGCGCAAGGGAGTCGACACGGGCCCTGTTTCGCTGGTGCAGGCGGGCCTCTGCAAGCAGCTCGAGTCGCTCGGCTGGAAGGTCGACTTCACGGGCCACCACTCCTTCGACCACATCAACGAGCACATTGCCACGGATACCGACATCGGCATCATGAAGCTGCCACGTACCGTCTCTGCTGTGACCAAGCAGGTGGCCGAAGTCGTCGAGTCGCACGCCAAGCAGGGCAAGCTGCCGCTGACGCTCGGCGGCGACCACAGCCTGGCGCTCGGAACCGTCTCTGGCTCGCTGCGAGCTCACCCGGACGCAGCGCTCATCTGGATCGACGCGCACGCCGACATCAACACGCCAGAAACCACCGAGTCGGGCAACTTGCACGGCTGCCCCGTCTCGTTCCTGCTGGGTCTGCAGGGCACCGACGTGGAACCGTTCAACTCCTGGGTGCCGACCACCAAGCCGCTGCTGCGTCCGGACAGCCTGGTCTACATTGGCCTGCGCGACATTGACGCAGGCGAGCGCAAGATTCTCAAGGAGAACAACATCAAGGCGTTTAGCATGCACCACGTCGACAAGTTCGGCATCGGCAGGGTGGTCGAGATGGCGCTGGACCACGTCAACGGCGCCCCGGGCAAGCGCGATCGCCCCATCCACCTCTCGTTTGATGTCGACGCGCTCGACCCGAGCGTCGCTCCCAGCACGGGCACGCCCGTTCGCGGCGGCCTCACCTTCCGCGAAGGACACTACATCTGCGAAGCGCTCTACGAGACGGGCTGCATGGTGGCGCTCGACCTGATGGAGGTCAACCCCTCGCTGCTCGAGGACCGCGAAGCGCAGCAGACCATCGCCGTTGGCTGTTCGCTCATCCGCTCGGCCATGGGCGAGACGCTACTATGAGCAGCACATAAGCGCGCAAACACGCAAGCACGCACGTCCGGTCCTGTCTTTCTGCATCTCTCTTTCCCATCTTGTATATTCTCTGTAATCTACCAACAACATACCAGCTTTCTCTTCGACCGTTCCAAGGCGGGATTGCCGACGAGTGTCCGTTGCACAGTTGTGAGAATTGAGCGAAGCCTAACCCAAAACATAATCATTGACCAGCGTCGACTCGTAAGAAGGGTTGCGGCTCAGCCGCATGGCCCAAGGAGCTGTTGTATGTCCAGCTCGAACCTTTAACCTTGAAACCTTGAAACGACTCAGACAAAGAAAAAGATAGGAAAGGGAAGCAGCCCTCCACCTTTGAAAAAAGTGTTGCTCTCGCGCTCTCGCTATCTGTAAGCTTGCTTTGTCTGTTTCATTACGCTGCTCTTTCTTCGCTGAAAGCACGCGCCTTTGTGTTGGACTAGCGACGGGAACTCAAAAAAAAAGGACTCAGCCGACAAAGAGCGGCCAAAAAAGGGTCTGAGCTTCCTTCGAGCCGCACGCATTCGACGCCGCTAAGCCCGTCTTGTCTTCCTCTGCCTCTGTCTCTCAATCACCACACTCCCGCTCGATGCAGCATCGCGACAATACAGTAGGATCCCGACAACACAGAAGTGTGACGAGACTTCTGACACCTTATCTCTCTCACACACACACTCTCTGCATCTTGAAAGAGTAGCCAACCCACTTGCTCTTCCAAAGGGCTTCGGAACAAAGGCCGTCGTCGTGGCTTTGGGTTCCACCTCATTCCGTTCAAGTGCTTCGCCGGCCCGCACATCTTCTCTCTACTCTCTCACCCTTTCGCTTTCTTCGCGCTGCTCGTGACTCGAACCGCGCTCAAAGCATTCGCTCGGCCTTTTTGATTTGACAGGACCGCAGGCCGACCAGCCAGGCTCCGACTTTGCCGCTCCACGATCCCACACTCGGGCTTTAGTCAATAGCGGCGTCCACCTCTTGGCTACCTCTTACCACCATCCTCACTTCCTTCGCGCCCTTGCCCATCTCACAACCACCGCATCCGCAACCGCAAGAGCATTGGGATTGACCTTCGTTCATCGCCCTCTATCGACAGCTATCAACGCTCGCTTCTCGTCTAGTTGATTCGGAGGTGTCGTGAGCAGATTGGACCCAGCCTGCAAAATTTCAATCGAGTCGCAACCTTGCTCGGAAGTCAGCATGGACCAAGCAGCTCCTACCACTCGCAATCGAAGGCGACGGACCGCATCCGCCGAAGGCGACGGCGTGCAAGTCCCCATACCAGCTGTTTCTTCTACAAGCTCTTCGACCAAAACCTCGACTCGAGGCAAAAAAGATCGAAAGCCAAGTTCCAGTGAGTGTCTAGTCTCCACATCACCCGAAGTGCAACTGTATGCTCTCTTGTTCCAACGCTGATACTGATTCCTCCCGCCTTGCCTCCCTTTCTGAATGCATTGACAGGCCGCGACCCTACCACGCCACCACCACCAGCGGCGGCGGCGGGAGACGAACCGTTCAGGAAGACGCGCCTCCTTTCCAGCTCCGGCAAAGACTCGGAAGCCACTGCGACGCCGAGCCAAGCTCAAAACTCCGACTTCGAGACGAAACACGACGCAGCCGATGCTACTGCCGCCGTTAGCGACAAAGCGAGTCCATCTTCTTCGAGAGGTTCGACTCAGATTACAGAGAAGCCTGCGCCTGAAACAGCATCTCCGTCCAAATCCAGAGCCACAAGCCTCAAGACCAAGGTGCACTCGGCACGGAAATTGTCTCCACCGACCAGATCGTCCAAGGACCTAGCAAGTGAGCTCTTTGACGACGACGAGGAGGAAAACGAAGCGAAAGAACCCACAGCAGCAGTCATGAGCAGAAAGATGGACACTGCCGCCTCCGCCGCCACAAACACATCCAGCAGCGGCGATGCGCAGCCAGAGCAGCAAGTTGAAGTGATCGTTTCGTCTCGCAAACGCCGACGTGCCAATTCGGGTGGCTCGCAGATCGAGTCGCAACCCAGCTCCTCCTATACCACCGCCGTCGAAGCCGAACCTCTCCGCACCAATGCGACCGATGCCGCTTCCCTCCAGCTCCGAATCCGCCAGCTCGAGATCCAGCTGGCCGAGTCTAAAGCCAAAGCAGAACAGAGCGCCGGTACCGTTGGCGCTCAGCACAGCATCTTCCAGGAGCTTCACGGCCAGTGCATCTGCCACATCTGCCTCGAGCCCTCGTTCCGTCCCTGTGTGTTGGCTCCGTGCGGCCACGTTTTCTGCATCCACTGTCTGCGCGCCTGGTTCACCAAGCCTCTGGCCAGCGAAGCCAGTGCTCCGGCCCACTGGTCGCAACGCGAGACCGAAAATTACCAACGCTCACGCACGCTCAAGCGCAAGAAGATCTGCCCCTCGTGCCGAACCGAACTCGCCTGTCCGCCCGTCGAGGTGTATCTGGTCCGAGACATGCTGGAAAAGGTGGACCAGGGACTCAAGCTGAGCAAGGAGGCCGACGACGACTCGCAGCGCGCCGAGTCGAGCACCGCTATCCTAGATGTCGACGACCAGGTGCGTTCCAGAGGCGAAGATCTGCCCAAGGGTGCCAACCTGTGGGAAGATATTTTCGACCAGGATGGTCCGCGCCGCATCATTTTCGACGAGATGGACGGCGTGCCTCGTTGTGGCAGCTGCGGATCCGAGATCTTTGACGGTGTCTGCAGCAATCCTTCGTGCGCGATCGAGTATGACTCGAATTCGGAGTATGAAGATTTGCGACGTGGTGGGTGGGACGATGTGGGCGACTTTGATACGGACCACGACAGCGAGGATGACGAGGATGGAGACGGCGGCGGTGCAGCTCGAGCCCGTCGCAACGGAAGCCTTGCGCAGCGGCTAGCAGACTTTGAAGCTCGTCATGGCCGATCGGAGGGATTGCAACGTGGTAACCGGCTTGAACTGCCGGACGACTTTGAGGGCATCGCGCACATCGACTCTTCGGATAACGAGCACGTAGTCGAAGACTATACGGATGGAAGGCCGCTCGATCGCATGCGAGGAGGCCGACGACGTGGCTATGATGATGAGGAGGAGGAGGACGAGGAGGAGGAGGACGATGAAGAGATGGACGACTTTATCGTGCGCGATGATGTTGACGAGACTGGCGAGGACGATGAAGGGGATGAGGAAGAGGAGGAGGATGATGATGATCGCCGCCCCAGTCACTTCCATGAGGGGCCCAACGTCGATTCTGGATTTGAGGAGCTGAGTGAGGAGGACGATTTCCTGCCAGGCCCGCGACGCGGTGGGCGGGGTGCGGCGATTGAGATATCGGACGATGACGACGATGATGAAGAAGAAGAAGGTGGGGACACGGAGTCGAGCGTGGAGTACCGAGGTCATCGAGGTGGTCGGAGCGGCCGAAGAGTGATAAGCGATGATGACGATGACGAAGAGGAGGAGCAGCGCTACAGCGAAGGCCAGAGCATGGACGGTGTGAGTGACGAGGATGGGGAGGGCCACCGTGATCAGCTTGGGAGCAGCACGGACAGCAGCGTTCGACGCCGACGAGCACGGATCGTGGACGACGATGAAGATGAAGATGAAGATGAAGATGAAGATGAAGATGAAGATGAAGATAAAGATGATATGTGATGGTCCCACAAGCGCACTTGTTTTACTTGGTAGCCGAAGCACACGGTTCACTCTGCAACTGTCTGCGCACGATGAAAAGAGAGAAAGCAGTTTGAAACTGGCAAGACATACTGTAAGATTTACAGATTGTTGAGAAGCTAGAGGACAGCCGCGCGGAGAGACGAGCCAGGAGCTGCTGGGTAGGTTGGGTATACTGTTCTGACGTCGTTTCTGGTCTTGGGGCGGTAGGAAGTGGCGGGGGAGGCGAGGGGCGTAGGGGCGTACAGACTGTGCTGGGTATGGGGTGGGAAGTAGCCGGCTGACGGGGGCCCAGCGTGACGGTAGCCTGCACGGGTGAACGGACTGGCGGGGGACTCGGGCGTCTCAGCATCCTGCTCGTCCTCGTGGTCGTCCTCAACCATAGACCTCTCCGCAGTCACAGGCTGGGTCGGCAACCGATCGACAAACACAAACGCGCTCAAGTACATAACCCCAGCAGACGCGATACCCATAGCAACCCCAACCACCGCCGCTGCACCCAGGAAGATGTACACGGGGTACAGCTCCGTCACGACGGCGCTGACGATCCGGAACGGCGTCTGGACAAACACGAACAGCATGCCCGAGACGAGGTAGGTCAGCGGCGCGAGCACGTGCAGCACCGGCCGCAGCGTGTGCGACAGCGACAAGCGGAACGCGTGGTAGCTGGTCGAGAAGAGCGTCCGGACTAGCCGGAAAAGATGGATGAAGGGGATACTGGCGAAGCGGAAGGCGGTCGAGGCGAGGGCGTAGAGCGTGCTGAGGAGCGTGCCGATGATGGTGAGGATGGACGAGGCGCTGCTGGTGGTGGTGGTGGCGATGGTAGGGGATTCGTTGAACCGAGTATCATCGTCGTCCAATTCGTCGTCGTTGCTGCGGCTGCGAGCGCGGGTGCTCGCTTTCTTCCCCCGCTGTTGCTGCTGTTGCTGCTTCTGCTGCTTCTGCTGCTGCTTGGCGCGTGTAGAGGATGCTGATGGTGGAGCAAGGACAGCACTAGGAGATGCAATGGCGACAGCTTTGCGCGCTTTATCGCCCACCTCACGTCCTGCAGCAGCAAGATAGTCCTGATGACTGAAGTTGAACACGTCCACCTCGGCGTTGCCCTCCTTGCTCACGCTGTTGCTGTCGAGTGACTGCGGCTGCTGATGGTGATACGTATTCTTGGCCACCCTCGTATCGACACTGTCACTCTTGTTTGCTGCAGCACCAAACAAATAAGTTCGAACATACGGCGCAATCAGCGCCAACACGAGGGCGACCAACGCCAACCGTATCAGCGTGCCTACCGAGCCCAGAAGTGAAGGTTGCCCATCGCTGACGCTGCGAGAACGTGTGCGTGTACGTGTGCGTGAGCCACCGGCGTGATGCTGTTCGAATGTGCGTGGACGCTTTGTAGGAGATGCGGACGAGGATGAAGAGTAGCCTTCGTTGAATGACGGTGTGCGTCTGCTCATGCTTGCGAGCAGTGATGGTGGAGATGGTGGTGAGGGGAAGAGCCGAACGTGAAACCAGAGTGCGTCATTTCTGGTTGCGTTGGAGATTGGACCCTGCGTCGCATTGCGTTGCATTGCGTCAAAATGTGAAACTTGCCTCGCGTTTTCCCCAATTTCGCTCGGAACTCGGAGACAGCGCTGCTGGCCCCCAAAGTTTGACGTTTTCCAAAGCCGAAATTTTGAGCTGGACCTTGGTTGCCTCCTACTCCTCCTCATCCGTCCTGATCTTCCAAGAGGCATATTGACAAGCTTGCACTCCTCCCGTGGCCTTCGTCATCGCATGGCAGCTTCATTCATAAGCTCGGCACTCCTTAAGACCGCTAAAAGACTGCGCTGCAATACGCATCCGAGTCTGCAACGAGTCACCGCGGCCATGTCGGCTCCCTATCGTCATCCTCACTACGGCGCCAGTTCGAGCCGCAATCGTCCGTGGGCGCGCAATGGCGAGCAGGGCGCTGCTTACAGCCACGCATACGACACCTACTATCATCACCAGCCACAACAATACGCGCGTACAGCCGAGTATCGCGACCCATACGCCTACGAATCGGATCACTACGCTGCCTATCCACCATCACTTTGTGACGCTCCCGCCGCGTATGCCCATGCGAGGTACGACGATGCGCAGGCAAATTCGTGGGCGAGACATGATGACTACGCCTATGGTCATCAAGCTCAAGCTTTTGAAGGTCCGTGGAGGCAAGGTGGATATGACGCACAGGGCTACCTTCGTCAGCCGTATGAAGCGGCTTCTGCTCCTCGATACAATTACGCAGCGCATGCCAGATTGCAACCACATTCGGCAGTGCAATCTTCACAACTAGGGTCTGATAATGCAGTAGCTGCGGGAACCAAAAGCGTTCAGGGTGCACCAGCTGCTCCCAAGAAGATGCGCGAGGCGGCTGTCGCTTCTACTGTTGCACCCGCACAAAGTTGGTCAGGAGCAAGAGCTTATCAGCAGCCACCCGCACACGTATATAACTACAACGCCTTCCCGCAACAACAACAGCAGCAGCAGCGGGACTACCACTCGTATTCAGAGAGCGGTGCGTTTTCTTCCCGGTACCAACCTTATAGTCGCAATTCTCCCTCAAGCTCTGTCCCAGGCACACCCAGCCAGATGTATCGACCACCACCGCCAACACAGATGCCTCAGCGTCGTCCAGCTGCCATCCGTGCGGCTCCGCGACCCAAGTATCTCGAACAGGCCAAGCAGGCGTCGCGCGAGCTGAGCGAGGACGAGGTGCTCGAGAGGAAGCTGCTTGTCGTGCTCGATCTCAACGGCACGCTTGTTTTCAGAGCGAAAAGCGGCAACGGCAGGGCGATCGATTCGGCGCGTGCTGTACCCAGACCGTTTCTATCCTGCTTCTTGCAGTACTGTTTGGGCATCTCGACCGGCGACGCTGCCGTGGAGGAAGGCAAGCAGGTGGATGTCGCCACGAAACCGCATGGCTCGCACTTTTGGAAGACAGATACGCACGCCGAAACACCACACGCGTACGAGCCGCGTTCGGCAGGCAAAGCAGAAGTCATCGTATGGTCGTCCGCGCAGCCGTCCAACGTGGACAGCATGGTGCGTGCGTCGTTCGACCAGTCGGTGCGCTCCCTGATCCTGCGCGTATGGGCGCGCGACACTCTGGTCCCACAACGCTTCTTCCAACACAAAGCCGAGAGCATCAAGGACCTCGAGATCGTCTGGGCCGAACTCAACGCCTTTGCACACGACCGATCCTCTTCCGGTCGACTGCTGGCCCAGGCGAGAGACGAAGCCGACCAAGCACGTCCGGACGACGTGGCTCCTGCCAGCGCCCCCACCGCGCCTGCGGCGGACAAAAGGTACAATGGAAAGAAGCATAAGCATAACATGAAGCTGCATAAGCAACGGCAAAAGGCCAAGGAGCAGCCCATGTCGGCGGCGCTCGAAGCGGCGTTGCGCGCGGAAGAGTTGGGGCCTTGGGGTGCCCATAATACCGTGTTGGTGGACGACAGTGTGGCAAAAGCGAGGTTGCAGCCGTACAACCATCTGCTGATACCCGAGTTTGGCAAGGAGGATGCGGCGAGGATGAGGAAATTCATTCGTCAAGAGCTGGCCAGCAGCAGCAGCGATGGTGATGCGTCAGGAGAGGAGAAAGAGTTGGAGTACGATTCGGATTTGTCCATCCGCGACGAACCTACCGTCACGACCACCGCAGCCGCCTCTACGACCGCGCACGACGCCGACACAGCAATGGTGACCGACGAGCCTCAACCGGACAGGGTCGAAACAACTCGTACCACGGAGGCTGTTGCAGATGAATCGGCCAAAGAGCACAAAAAGAAACCCATCCCCGATACCCGCCTGGACGACGTCCTGCTGCAAACCATCGGCGTGCTCGAAACGCTGCGCCACCAGTCCAACGTCAGCGCCTACATCTACCACGGCGGCATCAAAGGCTACGGTCAGCCCAAGACATCTCTCAACCAGTCTCAGCGGACGGACCAAGTGGCAGCTGGCTTGACACCAGAGTTCTGGGCAGAAGAGGGCAGGAAGGTGTGCGCGAAACTGGGAATCAAGGTGAAAGCGTGGGTGCCGGGCGGTGCTGCTTCTGCTACTGCTGCGCTGTTGTAGTCCAAACGATAGCAGAAGAATGCCAGATGCTATTGCAAGAGTGTTTGATGTGAGTTCTTGACGGTGGTCATGGTGATGCAAGCCTTGGCCTCCACCTGTCGGTCGATGCGATCCTGTCCTGTGATGGCGAGGTGTAAACTACTGTATTTTTTGGGCGGAAGAGCAGCCTATTTAAAATTACTTTCAGAACGGAGCTTAAGCCCGTTTCTCGGTGGTTCGCCGTCTGCACGCCGCGCAGCAGCCAGATAAGGGTCCAACTGCAAGCTGCCACTTGCCCATTTCACCACCACCATCATTTCTCACCACAACCACCGAACAAACGCAAACCACCATCACGATGGACAGTATGACCGTCGACAATGCCACCGCCAACGCCACCGCCACTGGCGAATCATCCACCGCTGCTCTCGCGCAGACTCCATCCAACGCACCCAACCTCGACGGCATCCTGCTCCTCGAAGCACCCTTCGCAAAAGTACCGTTCGACGAGCTGCGACGACAGCAAAAGACGCAGCAGCGCTTGATCGAACGAGAACTCCTTTTTGCCAGCACTACATTCAACGAAGTTTCCAAAACTCTTTCGCCTCCTTCTTCCTCTGCAGCATCGGCGACGACGACGGCGGGCGAGGTGGAGAAGTCACTTGATGCAGTGCTCGGTCGTCTGAAAGGGCTGAAACGCAAATTGGCTCCGCTGTCAGATGCCGCCAAATCGTCGCTCCGCATGGCCCAGAGCCGCACAGATCATCTGTCAGCTTTACACCACACGACAAGACTGGAATCGACCGAGTTCGCCGAATGGAGCAAGACCCGCCTGGATCGCATGATCGTCGACTACATGCTGAGGCGCGGGTATCGACAGGCAGCCGCCGAGTTGGCGCAGGCTCGAGGGATCCAGGATCTGGTGGATCTGCAGCTGTTTGAGGAGGTGGCGCGCATCGAGGATTCCTTGTGTCCTCCCGGCTGGAATACAAACGCAGAAGAGGAGGAGCGCCGGCCAAGCTGCACGCTAGCTCTGGCATGGTGTTCCGAGAACAAAGCGACGCTGCGAAAGATCCGCACGCCATTGGAATTCAATCTGCGTCTGCAAGAATTTGTCGAGCTCACGAGGGTCAGGACTCCCGAAAGCATCAAGGAGGCCATCACTTATGCTCGCCGACACCTGTTGCCCCTCGTCACCACTAAAGCGACGGCGGGAGCGGCGGGGGATAAAGAGGCCGAGTACGACTGGCTAGCGGCGGAAGCGATGCGCCGCGAAGTCTCACGCGCAATGGGGCTGCTCGCCTGCGGTCCCACCAGCTGGGCCTACGCCGACCTGTACAGTCTAGCTCGATGGAGCATGCTCCGCGAATCCTTCCGGGCTTGTGCGCTGCAGATCCACTCGCTTCCCCCGCAACCTATCCTCCACATTGCCCTCAGCGCAGGCCTCTCATCGCTCAAGCTGCCCCAGTGCTACCTGCACTCGACATCGGCCGTGTCGGCGGGCAAGAACACGGACTGCCCCATCTGCGACACGACCGGTCTCGGCCTGCTCGCCCAAGAAGTGCCCTGGAGTCACCACCAGAACTCGACGCTCGTGTGCAGCCATTCGGGCAAGATCATGGACGAGAACGACCCGCCGCTGGCTCTCAGCAACGGGCGCGTGTATGCGCAGTCGACCGTGCTCGAGCTCGTCGACGCCACAGCGAGGGGGCTGAGCGACGTCGAGCGCGCGGCAACGGGTGGTGCCGGTCAAGCCGAGGCCAAGAGGCTCGTCCGGTGTCCGAGGACGAGCGAGCTGTGCAAGGTTGATGAGGTTCGCAAGGTGTTCATTTCGTAGCAGCGTAAATTAGCAGCAAATATGAGCCCGTTTTCAGGTCAAACAGCGGCGGCAGAGGGTGCGGACAGTGTGCGTGTGAGAGAGAATACGTAGAGGCATGGTGTGAATGTCTGGATTGCAGTGTATGTGTGTGTGAGTGTGCAAAATGCAAGAGAGTGGAGCGAGCTCGAGCGTAGCGAGTGAGGATAGGGCATTGGAACCACGACGCTGTTCGGGGCCTACACCAAGCTGAAGTCGCGCTTGGCGGCGCGCTTGGCGTCGTCGGCCTGGCACTTGAGCCTTAGGGGGATGACCAGTGTGCCGTTCTTGGCCTGCTTGACGCCGAGCCAGCGTCCGAACTTGTGCTCCTTGCCCACGGCCGCGACGATGATGGGCGGGGCGTTCAGCTTAGTCCTCTCGAGCCTGGACAGCGGTCTCGTCCCGGCCTCGGCGGTCTCTTGGACCCGGTGGGTGGACGAGGGGGACTGCAGGCCATGGCGGCGCTTCCACTCGCGCTCGCGTACTGCGGAACTGCACACGACGCCGTCGGCGCCGAGCGACAGCGAGCCCAGCGGCGGCTGCACAACCTGGAGCGAATTCACCAACCCGTGCACCGGCACGCTCATGACCTCACGGAAGCCTTTTACCATCCCGCCCGCGGTGGTGATCCCCCACACGCGCACGCTACCGTCCCAGCTACCGCTCACAAACAGATCGCTGTACGGCAGCGCGGCGAGCGCCGTGATCCAGCGCGGCTTGCGGATCGTGCCCTCGCTCTCGCTGTGTGTCACGTCGAAGCCGTGCGCACCACCAATGCTGAAGATCGGCTTCTTCTTGCCCAGGTTCCAGAGCGACAGGCTCCCGCTATCCCCGCCCGACACAAAGTGGTGTGTGTCGAGCATCGCCACTACCTCGACGGAGCCCTCCATCGCTTCGAGCGGCGACGACTGGTCCGGTTTGGATAGATCGCCGCCTTCGAGCACATCGCGCAATTTCGACTTGATCCCCGCGCGGAACACGAGCTGCGACTCATCGCGGATCTTCCAGTACCGACAGGTGCGATCGCGCCCGCCCGCAGACACGGCTGTCTCGGCGGCCAAACACGACAAGGAAAGCACCGACTCCTGGTGGCCAAACAGTGTCTCGATATACGACAGCTGCGCGACGTCGTACAGCTTGAGTGTGCGATCCAGCGACGCCGTGTACAGCTCGTGCGAGCCGCTGCGGAACGCCACGGCTGTGATTGCGTCCTTGTGGCCCATGAGCGTCTTGACAAACGTCTCGGAGGCGGCGGCAGTGCGCCAGATACACACCTGCCGGTCTTTGCCCGCGCTCGCGAGGTACTGCCCATCCGAGGACAGCGAGAGCGTCCAGACCTCGTCCGTGTGGCCCTGCCCCTCTCCGACGGGAAGATACGAGGCGGAGTCCCGACTCTTGCCCTTGTCCGACGCAGAAGAGGCCGAGGAGGAGGAAGACGATGAGAGACGCGCACGTCGCCGAGCCGCACCGGAAGTCTTGCTCTTATTTGTCGAGCTGGGCGGGAGCGGTGCGCCGTTCTCGTCGAGGTGCGTGGAGCGCTTAGGTAGGATGCGCATCATCTTGCCATCGCGCAACCGCCAGCGGATGATGCTGCCGTCCTTACTGGCGGTGAAGAGCCACTTGGCGTCCGAAGAGGCTACGGCACAGGTGACGCTCAGTCTGTGCCCGCGCACGGCGAGGATGCTGCTATCCTCGGATCTGTCGCTGTCACTGCTGCTGTTGGTGGTGGTGAGGTTGTCGGTGTCGGTGAGCGTCGCGGGAGGAGCGACAATGCGATTCGCGAGGAAGAGGTGGATGCGGCCGCTCTGTTCCGCAACGTCCTTTTGCAGGCGAGCGGCGATGTTGTCTCTGTCGGCCTGTGCTGCATCTGCCAATCCGAACGCCGGCGCTTCGTCAGACTCGAAAAAGTCATCTCCTCCACCCCCGTTGCTCGCAGCTGCACCCGACGAGGACAAGCCCTGGAGGTACATGTTTGCCAGGCGGACGCGCGCCTCTGCTGGCGTCTCTGCGGCCTCGGCCTCGTCGTCGCTGTTGGCAACATGGTCGTATCTGTGCGTGAGGTCCATGTCGTCGATCCCACCCCCCGGCACTGCGTCATCATCGTCGTCGTCGCCCGAGGAAGCGTCGCGGCCTGCATGCTTGCCGCCCTTGCGCATGTGTTGAGAAGGCTTGGTGCGCGAGGACGGACCAGCGCGACTGGATGCGGATGCCACTGGTGCTGCGGCGGTGCTGCGCTTGCGCTTCTTTTGGAAGAATGCGTCCGGCATTGTGTGCGAAGCGTCAAGTGGCTGTGTGGTGCAAGTGCAGCCGATGAAGGAAGAAGGCGGAGGAGGAGGAGGACGACGACGACGAGGGCCGAGAGAATGCGTTTGCAGTCAACATTTTTTTGCCGCTCTGCCTGAGCCGAATTTTGATTTCTTCGCACATCACTTTTTTCCTTTTGGGACGAAGGAATTTCGCATCTCGGAACACGATTTCACAAAGCCCGATTTCCAAACGATTTACCATTATTTGATCTAACAATCATTCTTTTACAGATCGCACGGCTGATGTCCATGGTCTCTCTAGACAGAGGTGGTCTCGCGATGTTGCGATGATGTGTTGCAGCAGGAATGCGCGCCATCAGCTGCAGCGCTGCAACAGTGACAGGGCACACGGCAGCGGGAACAAAGAGTCAAAGTGGTAATTGGTAAAGCAAAGTCAAGCGACGAAAGCGAGATTGGACCTGGCCCACCCACGCTTAGCCGAAGCTGTCAGGAGGTGCGCATGGGCATGTGCATCTGCAACTTTCTGCACCTAGGCTCGATGACAGCAAACAGAGAGACAAAATTACGTTGGTTTGCACCCAAGGAGGCGCTTTGCAGAAGGCAACCAACCTCCTTGCTGCTCGACACCTCTGCCGTCGCGATCGTCGTCGACAGCTGCTACCGGCCTCCTTTTTCTCCGCGGCGTGCCCCTGTTGTTTTGGTACAGATCGCGACTGGTATAGGGTGCAGTGCCCGTAAGGTACAGATTGGTTCCCACGCACACAGCCCCCGCGGCTCTTGATTGCGGCTAGCAAGTAGCAAGTGAACAAAAAGCAAGCTCTAATTGCTCTCGCTCTCGAACGTCTCTGCAAGGGCGACGTGCGTGGTGCAGTCTCCAGAGAGATCCCGTGTGCCTCCTCACTTGGGGGTCCACCCTGCCTGCTTACTCCCCTGACCGTCGTGTGAATGCTTTCCTCTCCCGCCACTATGTCAGCTGCTCGTCGCAGCAGTATTGTTGAACTGGATCTACTACTCCTTGCACCACTCTCTGGCTCGATGCTGATTACTGTGTACCGTGTTCACGTCGTTCCGGAAATCACTTGCCGATGGGAGGAGGGAAGGGGCTCAAGCGAGAGATGTGCAAGATCTTCCGCTTCGCTTGGTAGGGTCGATCTTGGTTCAAAGATGAGTGTGGCAAGCAGCTCTCTCACCTCTTGGCCAGCAAGAAAGGGATGCTGCTGAAGGGTAGGTCAACTACGCTTTGCCCTACTACAATCTAGAGACAGAGGCGTGAGCCCGTGTGGCTCAACAAGGCGCTTTGAACGAAGAAAATATACGACAGCTTCTCGTCACGCGCAAGGTTGGAGCGAGCAGTGGTGTTGTGTACCGGGCGTTGAGTGGCAGTGACGCAAGGCGGTGGCGGCGGACAGAGAGCTCTTCTTGGATCGTGACAGTTCTCTCGGTTTTGCGATATTCTCACAAAGATCCCACGCGCAGAAAACCCCCTTGCACGCCATGCTATCTGATCGCTCGCTAACGATGCCCACCTCTTTCTTTTTTTTCCGATGGCAAGCGCGAGACTGTCAATCCAAGACATTCTCAGGCACATGAGAGACATGCTCAAGTCGCTCTCTCTCTCACTCTCTCTCATGCAAACAAGGTCTGCTCAAAACCCAAGCGAGTGGACTGTGAACAGAATGCAAGTCTCGTGCCTCATGATCTGCCGTCTCGTGTCGACGGACGGCTGCTGTGCATTACTCTGCCGCCGCCGCCGCCGCCGTCCACTTATGCGCTCATGACCACATACTGTACGCAGGACCGACGCCTTGTTTCGCTTGACCGTGCTCCCGCGCTGGAGGATGACGACGATCGCAAGGGGGTTACAACTGACACTTTAAACTTTGTCGGATTGGGAAGCTGCTCGGCTGATGAACCCTGACAGCTCCGCTTTGCTGCGAGGGTCCGCTTATGGTGTGTACCTTTGTTTGGCTCGGCAAGCAGCAGCAGCAGAAGCAGCAGCAGCAGCAGCGCTCTTGTCAATCACCCTTGAGCGCAAGGATGCGCGCAGAAGTACTTAAAGGCGAGCTCGTTTGAGGATGGATATGAGATTGCTAGCTGAATCCCTCCTCCCCCTTCTGTACCGCTTTCGACTCGTCCCCTTGACCGTTTCTTTCGACTGTCCGCTTTCGCAACCCGCAAATCTCGCTGTATCTCTACTGTCCCTCGATTTCGCCCTCGACCCGTGCAAAAAAACGTCTCAGCACGTACCACGGCACCAGGTGAGTGTTTTTCTTCTCGAACGACAAAGAGCATGTTGTGTCCACCAAAGCAAGGCGGGGAAAGACACTGGGCTCCGGTTACCGAGCTAGGCCAAGACGGGTGGAGTGGTTATGGTGTCGATGTCGACTAATTCCAGCCAGCTAAATCCCACGGCTCAATCAAGACCGAGAAGAGATTGGTTGCCTCGGGAACAACTCAAGCCCGCGCGCGCGTTCTGCCACATCGAACCGTGCTTTGTTTTGGGACGCGCCTGCTGGTGCCTTACCAAGATGATGCCCACTACTGCCACAAGCTCGCTCGGTGACTAGATGCCATCGAGAGGCGGGCGTTGGCCTGCGATTCGACGCGTCCCGAGCGAGCGCGCCCACTGTTGGTTTCACTTGGGCTCGCGTGGACACGTCAGATTTGCAACACCGACCCTGCTTCTGCTTCTGCTTCTGCCTCTGCTTCTGCTGCTGCCGCCTCTTTGCTCGCTCTTGGGTCGTGGAATTGCGGCTCCCGACATTGCTTCCCAGGCTATTCGTTGGTTCCTGGATTAGTGCTCTTGGGGACGCGCGCATCGATCAAAGCGTTCGATCACAGTGTTTTGGGTCGATGGTCTCTCTGATCTCCCACTCGGTCAGAGTGAATGGCTGGTGCTGTATGGCACTGCACTGCACCAGTCTGCAGGATTAAGGTTTCAGGGTTTTTCGCCCACGCCACTCTTGGCCGACCTCGGTGGATGGTAGGAGCTAAGGAATGCTCGCACAATGCCACTGCGAGCATAGAGTGCCATGCGATTCTTGCTCTCCTTTCCTCCTCCGGTCGGGGTCGGGTTCGGACTTGAAACGCTGCAGCCCCGCGGAATGTAGCCTTCTGCGCCACTGTTTTTGGCGTCGAGACACGACAACGCCGGACCACGCCCAGATCATCTTGGTCTATCTTACCCTCCCTGCTGCAACTTCGCAGCTGGGCATATATGCACCATCCAAAGTGTTTCCATAGCTTGTGGGTTTTTTTGTCAGCTGCTTTCGTTTGCACCACCACCGTCTCCGTCTCCGTCTCGGTCGACCCAATCTCGTCGAGCGAGTTCATATATCGTCGCAGTTCAGAACATTCCTTGATGCTTGCTCGCTCGCTCGAGTCTCGTAGCAGTATAGGTCCGAGTCAACGGCGGTCCCTGCATACACCACCAGTGCGAACGCCACCACTAATAGCCGCGGCTCCCCGATCACCTTATAAGCCTCGCTTCGGCCAAGCTTGGGCCTCACACTGCATCCATCCACTTGGCACGCTATCATCTCTAAGCCTCTGCAGCTCCGTCGACAACCAAACAAAGCTTTCCCCCTTCGGCTTCCTGGCTGCTTGGGTCATTCGTGCGCGCGCTTTGCAGCCTGTCTCGAGCCTCGTCCTTGTGCCATTGTTCCAGCCACGCTTGCCATCCTCGGACCCCCTGCTTCTTTCTACACATGCTCTACGTCACGCTTTCAGCTTGTAAACCATGTCGCCTGTCCTCAAAGCTGACCCTCCCTATTCCGATTCCTTGTCCGCTGCTGCGTACCCAGCCTCAAGCTCACGCTCACGCTCCGCTCAACCCTGCCAGCTTTCTCCGACAAACATCAATTACTGCACCAGCGCTGCACAGCTCGTACTCGCTTCAGCCTCGCACATTTCAAGTCAACTTTGTCTCGAACGATCCACCTCGGACTTCGCCATTCCTGCCACGTCTTCACATATAGTCAAGCTTCGTGCAAAACGTACACGCACCCTGGATCTTTCCGCCTTTCCTACCATCCAGCCGCGATCCTCTTCTGTACACAAGACAGTCCCAAGAGGCCACTCTGATCACCCGTCAACCTGCTCTCTACCTGTCTCACACAGCTTGCCCAGCACGGCTTACCAAGCGACTTCACCCGAACTCACACCAAAAGCTGCCCATATCCCTGGCTTTCCGTCCTCTCCTACCACCAGCAGCAGCAGCATCATGCCGACCAAGTCATCAGTCAAGCGCAGCTCCATGCTCGGTAGCCTCAGCGTCGCCGATCGTGCCAAAAAGTTCCAAACCGAGTCCACTGGCACAACCACCACTGCAACGCCCGCAAAGCCGAATCACAAGCGAACCAAACTCGCACGCGCAGCCTTGCCGTCATCATCAGCAACATCGGTATCGGCATCATCAGCGTCGCTTCCTTCTTCGGAAGCTTCTGCCTCGTCTTCACATAACGTCGAGCCAGAGTCTGTCGCCGTCCTCAAGCACGCGCGCAGGATCAGTGTCTCGACGCCCATGCACCGTCGTGCAAGCAGCGATGTCAGCATCCTCGACCCCTTCGTCGCTCACCAATTAGTAGCAGAAGCAAACAGCAGCGGCAACACCGACCGTCGTCGTGCGTCGCACCGTTGCACTAGCCCGCCGCCCACCGTTCGAACTTCCTCCTTTGCCGAGATCGAGCAACTGGCCGCCGAGCTCGAGGCCAACCGTCCAGCATGCAGCAAGCCCGTCTCCGCCATGCAACCCCGCCGCGCACGAGCTAGCTCTGTCCTCATGAACAGCATCACCGAGGAAAATATGCACCTCCGAATGTGCCCCTCTACAGAAACCATCCGTGGGCTTGCCTCGGTCCAGCCTCGCTCATCCTTCGTCGAGGCATCTGCGGCGCTGCGCGACGAGCATGTCAGCTTCCACGTCTCACCCTGTCTTTCCGAGGATGGCTCCATCGACTGGCACCACTTTGTCAGCACCAACTACGGCGTCGCCTCCTCGCTCGACTTTCGCCAACCCATCTCAATCACCGACCTCGCGCTGCCCATCTCAGCGCGCACGCGCGTCTACCAGTCCAAGCTCTGCAAAGCCGACAGCCCGACACTCAACGACGAGGCCACATGGCTGGAGGAGGAGCTCGCCAACTGCAGCGACATCGATCACGACGATGACGACGACGACAACGACGACGAGCTGGATCAGCACAAGTCGTTTGATACCGTGCGCCATTCGCTCGACGAGGACGAGTATCTGACGCCCGAGGGAAGTCCGTTGTTGTCGCCGGTCAACGCCATGGCACCGCCTGTCGTCGAAATCATGGGCCTGGGGATTCAGGATGCTTCTCTGCTGCTGCCCGGCCAAGTGCAGGCGCATGCGGACAAGTCGGCTGATTCGCTCTTGGAGCAGGTGGCCATGCACGAGGCCTGCATTCGAACGCTGAACACACTCTCGCATGACGAGCGTGACCAGGCGTCGGCTATCGCTTCGGCTGTCAACAGCAGACAGCTTGGACTGCATGTGCCACCCATGCCCGACCGCAGGAGCAGCCTGGCGGTTCCCAGTACTTTCCAGCACCCAGGTCTGCGAAACGTCGGCTCCAACGGCGACTTTAGCGTTACCCAGTCGGACAGCTCCGGGCTGTTTGGGGACGACACGTACGATGCCTCGCTGAGTCCCATGGCCGACATGGGTCACGGCCCAAGCGGCCACAACCCCTTTGATGGCTGTGGCGAACGACGCGCTTCGGCGGCGAGCTACTTGTCGACCGACTCGACAGCCTCGGCGGATCTGTCGATTGCATCGCACGGCTCGAGCCTGCTCTACAATGTCCACCTCGTTGCACCGCGTATGGAGCGCGCCGGATCCACAGATACCACTGTGAGCACTCGCCGTTCTTCCATCGCCAGCAGCTACGCCGCTCACGAAAAGACGCCCGCGCCCGTCAAACCCCCGCGCAGCCCACTCCGCATCAACGCCCCCGCCGTTCTCCCTACATTGACGCAGGAGGCTTGCGAGGCGACGCCGCAGCCAGCTCAACGAGGAGCAGCATCTCCAGCACAAGAGCCGCACGATCTGGTGCGCATGAAGGCCATGCCTCTGCCGCCTCTGCCCCTCGAAGCCGACAAGCCTCCTCGATCGTCCAGGGAGTCGGCGCGGGTGCTGCGTCAAGCCGGCCGCCGCAAAGCGGGCACCGACCAGCCCCAGCCACCGGCACGCCTGGACAGCCTGGACACCATGGTGGCTGCTGCACCCAAGGAGACGCAGCTGCGCGAAGAGTTCCCCGAACGTCTGCTCGGAGACTGGATGAGCGCCGCCGGTTCCAAGTATCAAGGAGACTACGTCGTCGAGCGCAGGGAAGACGAGCACGTGGTGCGTGTCGAGCCGGTGCCCCTGCACAAGCGCATCCGCAACAAGGACGGGACGACCTACTTGCCTGGGTTGGGTGAGATTGTCCCACCGAGCCCAGACGTGGCTGTTGCCCAGCTGTTGATGGACGACGACATCCCCGTCTACCCCGGCAGCGCTGCACGCAAGCACTTGGGTGTCGGCCCGGTGGCGGCTCCGTCGGTGCTTTCCCCCTCGGCCACGTTGACCGCCAACAAGTCGGCATCCACCACAACGCTCAAGAGCAAGCTCTCTGGTCGGTTCTCGGTCGGCAATGCAGCCGCCAAAATCGAACGCAAAAGCTCGGAATCGTCGCTGCCCAACGTCCTCGGTCGACGCATGCGCAAAGCGTCTGTCGCCTCGTCTTTCTCCAACACCGCTGCTGCTTCTACGGTCGAAATGCCCTCGGCATGGAAGGACCGCCTGATCGGCAAACGACCGTCGATGGATCTGCGAAGACCTAGCCTGACCTCGCTCACGTCCGCGTCGACTTCGGCGTCGTCCTCGTCGAGCACGGGCTCGGGCGGAACACTGCTCCCCACCGCGATCACGCCCGAACCCCGCTCCCGTTCCAGCATGGGCTTCCGCAAGATGCTCAGCTCCATTACTGGCAGCAGCACCGACCCCACCGCGGCCAGCCCGGAACCCCCCGCAACGAACACCCCGCATTCTGCGGTTAGCAGCGCAACGGCAGGGCCACAGCCGAGGACACTGCAGGCGTTGGCAGCGAGCACGTTCGAGTCGCCCAAGGCAGCGCGCCGGCTGTCTGTGCGTCGCCCCACGCGCAAGTACGAGTCGTTCATGCAGCTTTCCGACGACGACGATGAGGCGGCCGAGGATTCGGCGAGCACGGCCGACGTCGACTCGCCGCCACCTGTGGCCAAGAACCGCAAGGACCTGACCAAGATCCTGGGCGCGAGTGAGGTCGATCTCTCGCAACCCCTGGCTGCTAAGAGGAGCACCGGCTGGCACAAGTAGCGTCCTAAGTCTCTTACTGACTCTCTTTTGTAATAACTTACTGTATTTCTATCCTTGTTGATTCAATTCGAATGGACACTCTATCTTTCTTACTTCCACGACACCATCGTGTTCACACGCAGGACAGTGTCAGAAGCATGTGCGTGAGAGAAAGAGAGTTCTGGCAAGCGCAGTGTATACTTGTGAGCTATATCAGCACGCACGCATCTCGACCGCCGACGCACACAGACTGACAAATGCCGCGACGTACCCGCCGTCCTCGTTTCCCTCGCGCTCGCAGTTGTGGTGGTGGCGCCACACCTCGCGCAGAGCCACGTCGGTATGGCACGGGTGCAGATAGTAGCTCGGCAGGCCGGTCCTCGGGTGGTCGGCGACCGAGATCGGTGCGGCTGTCCCCTGCGCCACCTCCTGCTGCTGCTGTGCTGCACCGCTGCCCGCGTGCAACGGTGGTGGTGATGGTGGTGGTTGCGATGCGCACAGCGTCCCGCGCGAATGCACCACGCCTAGCTGCGCAAGCTGGTCCAGCTGCACCGGCTCACCGCGCTCCGTATGCGCATGGAAAAACAACACGGGCAGCCGCCAGATCTTGGACCACGCGATGGTCTGGTGCACCGTCACCACCCGCGCTCCTGTCCTTCCGACCGCCGCCTCATCCCCCACCGCCTCGGCCACCTCGTCCTCATCGAGTACCACCTCCCCATCATCCCCTTCTGCCCGCTCCGCGGGTGGCGGAGCAGCAAGCGCAAACGACCGCACCAGCCCGGTTGTACCCTCGAACGCAGGTCCTGGGTGTAAAGGCGCGAGCCACGTCCATTGTGTTGCGTACGTGAGCCAGGACAACGACGGTGAGGTCGGGGCGGCGGCGGTGGGGAGGAGGACGCGATCGCGATGGGCGAGGTAGGCGAGGGAGCGCGCTTGGAATTGGGCGAATGTGAGGGTTGCGTTTGGTGGTGGTGGTGGTGGAGGAGAGGCGGCGAGGGGGGACGGGGGGGCCATGGTCGGGTAAGTGGTGGTGGTGTGATATCAGTGTATGGTTGGCGGTGTTGGAAGGGGAAGACCCTGAAATTGGCTCTCAGCTGGACACGGGGTTTTGGTGGTGAGGTTGTTAGGGTGCTGAGAGGCAACAACATGTGTATTTGGTTAGATTTTGGAATCGTGCGAGCCGGATCGGGAAAGGGCGTGTGCAACCCAAGTCAACAGCAGCAGCAGCTCAGCCCCGCTCGCCCTTTCTCTCGCTCTCTTTCAACAATTTCCGCGCTGTGCGTGTGTGTGCGTGGTGAGGGGAAAGTGTGAGAGCACGAGCCCACACAAATCGGACCCTCGCTCGCTCGCATCCATCCTTCACCCTTGCTCCATCCAATACCACCATCACCATCCATCATCCACCATCCAGTCTTGGATCCGACACACACGCACACACACACTGCACGGCCCTGCGCATCTCGACTTTTCAGCTCCACGACTCAGCCAACAGCACCGGCTTCCTCAGCCATGTCGACCTCCCTCCCGACCAAATCGTCCAACGCGCTCCTCTCGGTCAACTTCAACCAGGACCACTCGTGCGTCGCCGTCGGTACACGCGATGGCTACTCGATCACAAACTGCGAGCCCTTCGGGCGTGTCTACACCAACAACTCCGGCCCTACCTCGCTCGTCGAGATGCTCTTCTGCACCTCTTTGGTCGCACTCGTGGCCACTTCCGACTCGGATCCCAAGAGCAACGCCTCTCCACGTCGGCTGCAGATCGTCAACACGAAACGTCAGTCGGTCATTTGCGAACTGCTGTTCCCCACAGCCATTCTGGGCGTGAAGCTCAACCGCAGGAGACTTGTCGTTGTGTTGGAGCAGGAGATCTATATCTACGACATCAGCAACATGAAGCTGTTGCATACTATCGAGACCAGTCCAAATCCGATGGCCATCTGCGCGCTTTCGCCTAGCTCGGACAACTGCTTCTTGGCATACCCGTCACCGGTACCGTCGCCGACCAGTCCGTTTGCCAACCCGGCAGGTGGATCCGGCAGTGCAGGGTCTTCGGGGAGTGGATCGGGTTCTGCTGCGGGAGGCACAGCGGGAGACGTATTGATCTTTGACCTGCTCTCCCTCTCAGTCACCAACGTGATTCAGGCACACAAGACGCCCATCTCGGCACTGGCGCTCAATTCGACAGGGACACTGCTCGCCACTGCTTCCGACAAGGGCACTGTCATCCGCGTCTTCTCCGTCCCCGCTGCACAGAAGCTGCACCAGTTCCGGAGGGGGAGCTACGCGGCCAGGATATACAGTCTCAACTTCAATGCTGTCAGCACCCTGCTGGCCGTGTCATCGGATACCGAGACCGTGCACATCTTCAAGCTCTCCTCGGGCTCCAAGTCGGCGGCGGGGAGTAACGGCCAGAACTCGCCTTCGCTCAGCTCGTTCGACGGGAATTCGGACACCTCGTCGCCGCCTGGGTCGGCCAACGGCTCGTCGAACGGCGCCACGCGCGGAGGGTACGAGGCGTTCATGGGCAAGTCGCGCTCGGATCGCTCGACGGGCGGGATAAGCGGCACGCTTCGACGCAGGAGCATGGCGCTGGGACGCGGGATCACAGGCTCCGTGGGCGGCTACCTGCCCAACAGCCTTACCGAGATGTGGGAGCCCAGTCGCGATTTTGCCTTTCTCAAGCTGCCGACGCAGGGCGTGTCGAGCGTGGTGGCGTTGAGTGCGACCACGCCGCACGTCATGGTGGTCACGAGCGAGGGGTATTTCTACAGCTACAACATCGATCTCGAGCACGGAGGCGAGTGCGTGTTGATGAAACGTAAGTTACGCCTGCCGAGTTGACAGATACTATGGTAAAAAAAGGAGAGAGAGAGCGCGATGCGAACTGACGCCTTTTTTCTTCTCGGCCTTGCTGGTTGTGTGTGGGTGTGCGTGGTACAGAGTATTCATTGCTCGATGGCGAGTCGGACAGCAGTGCCGCCGCCGGCGCCGCGGCTGGATCGAACGGCGATTGACTTGACGTCTCGAGCGCTGCGCGTGTGTCACCAAGAAATCTCAACCTCGTCCACGCGGCCCTCCCCTTCTCTCGCCTGTGTGTTTGAGTCCGGGTTATATGATGCCTTGGCACTGGCACGCCGGGGAGATGTGTGACTGTGTGAATGTGTGACTGAGCACACTGGCTTGCCTGCAGCTGAGGTTTACATTGAGATGCGCAGCTAGCTCGGCTGCGCACGCTCTAAGGCCGAGACCTGGCGTTCGAGGGTCCACACTTGCTCGTCGAGCAGGGTGAAAGCTTGGCTGAGGGTTGAGGTCTGTGTTGCGTTGCACACCACGGGGCGGTTGAGGTGGTTCAGCATGGGGGGTTGTGTTACAGCTTGGAGTATGGAAGGGGGGTTACTTACGTAGTGCGACCAGCGCTGGACGAGGTGCAGCAGACGAGCGGTGTGGTTGGACGCTGTTTGTTGTGCGGCTGTATCGCTGTGCTTTGCGGTGGCCAGTTTGCGTGTGTTCGACTCGACGTTGCCTGTTGAGTTCCACAGAGCATGTCAGCATTCAGGTTACAGGGAAAAAGAAGGAGTGCGGAGAGAAGACCTACGTGCCAAGCTGCGGCTTGCATCCGGCTCGAGCACCCGGCGCTCGTGCACCAGCGTGTCTATCTCAACCAACGCTTGCCCCGCCTCGTGCAGCTCCGCCTGCTGGCTCAGGCACCAGCTCGCCTGCTGGTGCGCGTCCCACACTTGCGTGGCATCGGCAGTCGCAGTCGCAGCCGCAGCCGAGCCCTCGGGCACCGGCGCGAGAAGCTCGGCGTACTCGTCCCACGCCTCGAGCAACCGCGAGATCGCCCGACTCCCCGCCGCATCGGTGGAGAGCGATGATAGCGCCGAGACGATGCGTGTCAGTCGTGGCAGTGCTGCTTCGGATGGTATGGCGGCATGTGTGGGCGGGTGAGGGAATGCGGAGGCGGAGGCGCCATGGACGAGGTAGGATAGTGTCGAGAGCCGCATTTGCGCCGCTTTGATGGGGGGGATTGATGGGGCGGCGGAGGCCTGGGTGGATGTGGATGCGGATGCGGAGGGTGATGTGGTGTCGGCCATGCTTGGTGTGACTGTTGGGGTGTGCTGTGCGGTGTGGCAATGATGGTGTTTGAGGGCGAGGCAGGTCGTTGATGGTGGTGGTGGTGGTGGCGATGATGATGGTGAGCGAGTCAAATGAACTAGTGCGCGTTGAGTGTTGGTCTGCACACCAACACTTTTTTCGCGCATCACCCCTCCACCATAATTGCACTTCCAACACTGCATTCTCACTCCTCCTCGTCGACCTCGACCTCTCACATATATGTCGCCCGCACACAGTAACACACATGTAGCCTAGCCACACTCTCATATACACATCTTTGACCGCTCCTGGCACTCTAAAACGCTACATCAACCCCCACATCCCCCGCCAGCGAAACAACAAGCTTGGTAATCTCGACATCCTGCACTCCCACCCCGACCGACTTGAACACACTAGTCACACTCCCACCCGCTCCCTCCCCCACCCCGCACACCCTCGCCTCGCGTTCGACGAGCTGCACATACCCCTCCCCGCCTCCCGCCTCCGGCTTCGGCAGAAGTGCGCCCAGCTCCACACAGCGTGTTCGAACAGCCTCGGCAGACGGCAGAGCTTGCAGCAAGCAGCCTGCTTCCGTGGCGCACGCTTCGGCGCTGTCCACGACCAGCGCACCGCTCATGGCGGCAGCTGCGCAGATGAGGTCCCGCGGCAGCTCGCACATGGAGGGTGTGTACGACCCCACTGCGCAGATGTGCTTGCGTTTCGGCCCACCGGCCAGGTCCGAGTGTGCAAACAGGGCCGTGCTGGAGGGCGTACACGTAAACACGAGCGATGCGCTCTGCAGCGCCCTTGTCACGCTTTCCCCATCGCGACCGCGGATGCACTTTATGCTGTACTCCTTGGGCGTCCAAGATAGGAGCGATTCGAGCTGTGTTGCGAACCGCTGTTGCTTGTCGTCCACCTCCTCGAGGGAAAGCTGCTTGTGCGAGCCGACGACGACCGTGATCTCCCGCAGACCTGCAAAGTAGCGCATGTGGAGCCAGACGTGGAACACGGCCTGCGCGCCGTCTCCGAACACCACGGCGCTCCCCACTTGCTCTTGAAGCCTTCCTAGCGCGAGGATCGAGCTCGCCAACGACCCAGCCGCTGTCCGAAGCGCCGTGAGACACGTAGAGTCCACCACGTGGCTCAATCTCCCCGTCGCATCGTCCAACACCAGATTGACGCCGTGGATCCCCGACACACCGCCAGCGCCGGGCCGCGGGACGGACACGATCTTCACCACGCTGTCGGGCGTGTGTGTGCGCGCAGGCATGAACAGCTGCGTGTAGCGCGGCGTGCGCAGCGAGAGCCGCGCCGGGCATTGCGCTCCCTCGCGGTTCGACCCAGATTCAGCACCACCCTGGATCGAATGCAAGGCTACAGCTTGAGACTGCAGTAGGGCGGACAGGGTGATGCGGGGCAAGATGTCGGTCTGCACCTCGGCGTCCGAGATGACCCTCATGTTGCGAGGCGCGGTGTTGTAGATGCTTGGATCGATCGCGCCCGAGTCGTGGTAGTAGATAACCTCGAATGGCACGACAAGAACCCTCTCGAAATAGCGCCAAAACACTCCTCCACCAACAGCCCGCCGTCCTATAGTACACGCCGAATATCCCACAACCCGCACAAAATCGTCGTCGCAACTGCAACTGCACTACACCTCACTGATCTCCCCCACGCCTACCTCGACTCGCAAGCCCTTGCTACAAGCTCCGCACCTCAGCATCCCTCTCTCTCACACACACACCCACCCAAAGCACCTCACCAATTTTCCCAATCTATTGCATCTTCACAAAACGCCCTCGGTCAACCTCTGGTACATATCGTACAACCTAGTAAACGCACTGCCCGCACTCGAGAGGATCAAGCGATCCACAAACTCGTCGCACTGGCTCTGGCTCAGCGCGAGCTGGAACCGATCGCGCAAGTTGCTCGCCGTCAAATCGCCGAGTGCAAAGCAAGGCAACTTGCTGTCCTTGGCCATGAGCTCCACCAGCATGATGATGCGTTCCGCATGCTTGCGGACGTCGCGGAAGCCTTGGCGCATCAGCTGCTTGAACTCTTCAAACTTGCTGCTCTCCAGCCCGCCCAAGATATCGATGTACTCCTGCGGCATCTTGAACGGCGCCGCCTCGAAGCCCACGCCGCCCGGGCTGATCCCAAGCATGAACCCGAAATCGATATGGATCAACCGGCCGTGGTTATCCACCAAAATGTTGCCGTTGTGTCGGTCCTTGATCTGCAGCAGGTACGAAATGATACTGTACCCGGCCAGCGACTGGATGAACCGATCGCGCGCCGCATTGAACGAAGCCGACGTCGACGGCCCGTACGCCGCCAAAAAGTGGTCATAGAGCGTATACCCCGCCGCCTTGTCTTCCTCCGACATGCGCGAGTACGCCTCCTTCTTGATCGAGTGCACCGACACCGCATCCGTGATTGTCTCCATCAACCCGCTGTTCTCCGACGTCACCAAGATACGGAAGTAGCGCACCCAACACTTGCTGCCCGTCTCCTGCCAGATGCGTCCAAACTCGTTGATCAGCTGCACCGCCAACTGCTCCTGGCGCAGATCCGCGCCCGTCTTGACAATGACCGAAAACACGTCCCAATTGGTAAGGTGGCCGTATGGCGACGAAGCGCGGATACGTTGCTTCTTGGCCGCCCACGACTCGCTAAACATGGCCGCCGACGGATCGTCCTTGTTGACCGCACGCAGCACCGCCTCCTCTTCATCCTCCGCCATCTGGCTACCCGCCTTGCGTGCGCGTGCACGCGAAGCCGTCACATGGCGTCCGCCCGTCTTCATGCGCCGCATACGCTCCTCCTCCAACGCCATCATCTCTTCCATAATTCGTTTCCGGATCGCTTCCGTCTCGGCATGCACCAACCTCGAACTCTGTCCTGCTCCCCCACCCCCACCCATGGGCATGCCCACCATCGCCCGCGTTGGATCGAGACTCGTCCTTACGTGCGTCGTTACACCGGCAGAGCCTTGACCCACCTCCGACTTGTCACCAGCTCCTCCGCCCGCGCCATTGGCTGGTACAGCAGACGTCGACGATCCGTACCAGTTGGTAGGAACGATCCACGAGCTCCACCCACCTTGCGCGTTGGAGCTGAGGTTGGGCCCATAGTTGATGATGGCCTGTGCCTTGGACGCATTGGTCGACTTGTTGAGCTGCGAGAGCATGATGGCGGCTGTGCGCATGCGCTGCGCATACTCGTCGAGCGAAAACTCCTTCATGGGGCGGTGACCAGCAGCGAGCTGATCCGGGTCGCCATTAGCTCCTTGCACTGCTGCTGAAGGGCCAGCACTGCCAGAGCCAGATCCAGAAGGAGCCGAGGTCCATGCGGCCGTGTCGTGCATGCGGTTGCGTGAGGCCAAGTCCTCTTCTTCGTCATCGGAGGAAGAAGGATCGCGCTCGCCTCCGAACCCAGCCAGATCCGATCCGTACACTTGCTCGGTCAAGTCGATCTCTTCGCCACTTTCCTGTGGAATGTCATTGTCGTTGAACGACACCTGCGGCGCTGGACGCTCCGCTTCGGCCGCGCTGGCGGCAGAGATATCGCCAGGATGCTCGATCGTAGGCGTCAAAGGCTGCGAGACAGGTTTGGGTGTGCTGGTTCTCGTGAGCAGGCCGCTGTCCTCGTTGGTTTGCAGGTCCACATCTTCAAGGGCACTGGCGTCCGGAGTAGTGATACGTGTATCGGCGTCGTGGTCCGAGATGGTTCGAGGGTGCTCATTGGCGGATTGCACAAACGAGGGGCGACCCGAGGAAGCGGCGACTTTGCGTCTGCGCACGTCCTCTTCGGTGACGAGGCGGCGCAGCGTCTCCCTGTTCTGTCTGCGGTCGGGGTCAAAGTCAAGATCGTTGTTGAGCACCTCGACGTGCAGCAGGAAGGGCACGCGGTCGGCCGAGTTGAGCACCACCGCCTCGCTCGGGTTGATGCGAATCACACGATGATGTCGACGTGGCTGTACCTTACCATCGTTCAACGCGATACCGACATCCTTGACATCGGCCGGGCACCAAAGTGGGAAGCAGACGTCGGCGGGGAGCTTGTGGTTGAGTGCCGTGAGCTCCGCGCGGAGTGCCGAAAGACGAGCGGGCTTGGGCAGCAGCAACAAGCGCGCCGAGATGTCTTGGAGTGAAAGGAGGAACTGCGTCTGCACCTTGCAGTAGTTGGAGCGAAGCAAGCTGCGACGGGCTTCGGCGTTGTAGAGCGTCAGGATGGCTTCGGTCTTGGCGGCAGAATGATCGAGTGTAGCCGAAGAAGCGAACACGGACGAGACACTTGCTTTGGTAGAGGCCAGGTTAGGAACGGAGCGAGAAGGCGGGGCTTGCTGACCGAACGACGCGAGCTGGCGGTGCTTTTGTGGAGACCAAGGCGGTGGCGAGGTGGTGGCCGCCTGCTTCTTTCTGACGACTACAGAAGTGTGGTGAGAGTTGAGATGTGTATCTTGTGCCTGGCCAAAAACGTCGCCAACTGCAGCGGCAGCTTTGCCCTTGAAGTCGTTGAACCCAGCATTGAAGCCGGCAGCAAAGGTAGCAAAAGGGTTTTCGATCTTTTTTGCAGCCTCGGCAGTAGGTAGAGAACCGCCCGAGGTGATCTCTTGGCTCTTTGATGGGGTGGGAGGAGCGCCTGTTTTGGATGGTGGCGCCGGGGCGGATGCGTCTTTTGGCGGTGGAAGAGGAGCAGAATCTGCTCTGGACATGCTGACGGAAGAAGCGGCAATCTTGACCAACGAGCCGGCAAAGGAGGTCAGACTGGAACCTCTTGATTGAGGCTCTGCTGTTGCCGGTGCTGGCGGCTGCGGCTGCTTTTCGTTGATCGACTCGTTGTCGGAGCTGTCGAGGGCGTCATCTTCTGGTGCGCGGTCAGGGCTATCGCCGTAGTGCTGTGCACGTTCTCGGTCAGCGTCGTCGTCGTCTTCGTTGTCTGTTGCTGCATCTGCATCGCGGGCAGCGAGTGCATCTTGCATAGCATCAGGCGGTTGTCGTGCCTGTTCGATGGCGATCGTTCCCGTGATTGCAGCTAGGCTGGGCATAGCGGGTACACTGGCCATGACCGAGCCGATGCCGACAATGTTAGCGAGCGGTGCTTGCGGCGAGACCTTTTGGCGTCCAAACGAGGTGGCAGCGACGAGCAAGCCTTGGAGGCCCGAGTGGAGCAGGTTCGAGTTGGAAGGGCCGGCAGCATTGTGGGCAGCAGTGTTCGCGGCAGCGGCGGCACCGAGAGCGTAGACCGAGTTGGAGCTGGAGAGCGGATCTTCAAAGAGGATGCGCTGGCATTGGTTGAAGACGCGATGGCAGATCTGAAAAGAGGCGGTGTGTGGATTCGAGGAGAGGTCGGAGAGGGCGGCTTGGAAGTACCAGAGGGTGAGAAGCGCGACGTGGACCGACTGGTTGCATCGTCGGAGGATGAAGCATTCGAGTGCACGAGACTCAGATGGCTTTGTGATGAGAAGGTGGCAAAGCTGTGGCCAGTAGAATTCGACCTGGTCCGACGGGAAAGCCGACTCGAGCTGACTGACGAGATAGTAGGTGATGCCGATGTTGTCGGAATAGGTGCGAAGGTAGGAGAGCGCGAGATGAGGCGAAAAGTAGTCCGAGTGGAACAGACGTAGCAGAAGGCTCGCCATGATGATGGCTGTACTCGCAGCAGAGACCGGGGCCGAAGTCGATTCGACTCTATGCAAGCCAGCGTGGTCCTATGTGGACCTACAAGAGATCCACGAGGGACACAGGGAAAGAGCAGATGAGCGCTACAGTGCTGGATCGCATGAACGGTGGCTGCTGCGGCGACAGAAGGATGTGAGAAGCTCGTGTTTGAATCGATCCAAGTTGAACGGCACGGAGTCAGTGATGAGGCGGCGGCATGGGTTGCAGCCAGCAAACAATGATGAGCGTAGGTTAGGGGTCGAGGAGAAAGGATGCGTAGATGGAGATGGGGAAGGCGGAGTTTCAAGCGACCACGCTCCTGTCACTCGCAGCGGGAGGGTCGACTCTGCCAAAGTGTTCCAGCTCGACCCTCGCTCAGACTATCTCTTCCAGCGCACGGTTGTGTTGTGTGTGTTCTTTCGTTGTGTTTGACCCAGCTAGCTGGCTAGGGTTCATCACTGACACCCACCACCTCGTTTCGCCTTTTCGGCATTCACACACGCACACACGCACGCCACGCTCCGCACGCTCAATCGGCTCGCTAGTTAATTCGCTTTGCCTTCGTTTCCTTCGAATAAGTCAGTCCGGAGGCCTTGCTCTGAACCGGGTGTGACTGAATTGCGCTCCTGTAGGGTTTTCTTTTCTGCCTCAACATTGCTGTTGTTCAAAGCCAACCCGCAAGCCAGACGGTCGGGTTGCAGTCATGGGCTCATGCAGCGGCTCGGCTTTTCCGAGGAGAGCAAAGGAAATCCGCGTTTGTTAGGTTGAAGCCTCTTGCTGCTTATGTGAGGCTGAACAGTCGCAAGGCACAGGGTCCAAGCAAGAAGAACGGAAGGAGCACGTGACGAGAGGGTCAGTTGGGATAGCAAGCCAAGTCCAGCGTCGTCTTGGAAAAAAAAGCCCCGCGTTTCGTTGACCCTTGTTCGCCTCTCTCTGGCTCTCCGCATCGCCATGTCAACCTCTAGCTCTATTCACTTAGAACGGTGTGCCCTGTAGACTCTCTGTGACGCATTAAGGCCTGTGTTCTCCGTATCTGGCGACAGAGGCAAGCGAGTGGGCTTGTTCAGAGTCGAAGAGGAAGCAGCAAGAGGGAGCCAGAGGAAGTTGCCAATCTAACATGATTGAAAATTGTCTCCCGCGGCGGCTGGGCTTCGCGTCTGTCCAGCCTCGCCTTTCGAGATTGAGATTGGAGGTCTGCTTCTTTCTTCTCGCACCATCCGTCCTTACCTGAAAACCTCGTCCCAACCACCTTCTAGTCGGCGCCAATCCGTCGGCTGATCCGACAACGGCTGACGTAGCAGCTGTGCCTTCGAGGATAAAAGAGTCGGAGCACGCTCCCGTCCGACGTGCATCCGAGTCCCATCGTTCGACCATCCGCTTCTAGTTTGCTAGCAGCCCAGAGCCACAGCCACTTCCAAGGCGGGTCAAAAGAGTGAATTGCGCAACCCATCGACATCCACGACTCAGCCAATTCCCCAGCTCACAACGAGTCGGTGCACCCGTCATATGTGCAGCACATCTGAGCCAGTCGCTTCCTGATCGCGTCGAGGTTGCACTCTGCTTAGGACTCTCATTTGTAGTGCTGCTCCTGTGCAACGTCAACCCATACACACCATGGCATCGACCGACACGCCATCGCGGCGATCCGTGCCCGACGTCGAGCAGCTCGCCAGCAAACTCTCTGACAAATCCACAGATGCAAAGGCAAAGCTTGCTCTCGCCTTTGAGCTCAAAGAGCTTCTCGACCTCTTCCAGAACCTCGACTACGCCCTCTTTCTCAAACATGTCGTTCCGGCCTTTGTCAGCCTCCTCGAATCAACACCATGCTGCTTCACCGCAGACGCACCAGAGCAGCGCCTTCGTCACATTGTCCTCGAGACCACCCACCGCCTGCCGCAGCAAGAAGTGCTCAAGCCCTTTGCCGACAGCCTCATGACCGCCATGCTCAGCGTCCTTCGCGACGACAATGAGGAAAACGCCGTGCTTGCACTCAAAGTCATCATTGATCTCCACCGCTCTTTCAAAGCCGTGCTGCAAGATCAGGTGCAGCCATTCCTCGAACTCGTCAAGTCGCTCTACTCCAACATGAAGAATACGGTCGAGCAAGCATTTGAGTCCGAAGCTTCCCAGCTGCAAGGCTCCGCAACAGCATCGACCGGCTCTCCCGCTCCACCCGCAACTACTGCAGTTGCTCCCGCTTCGACATCGGACGCCGCCTCCTCTACCACCACAACGGCAGCCACAACCGACTCGGCTTCGAACGCTTCTGCAACCACACCTGCTGCCAATGCGGCCGACTCATCCACTACGCCAGCTTCAGCAGCAGCCGCAACATCTTCGGCAACACCGACCACTTCGACACCCGCCGCTGCCGCCGCCGCAACCGGGTCGAAGACCCTGCCTAAGTCCATGTCCAGCTTTAAGGTCTTGACAGAATGCCCCATCGTCATCGTCCTCATTTTCCAGAGCTATCGCTCCGTCGTGCCACAGGCCATCAATGTCTTTGTGCCACTCATCATCGAAAGCTGTCTCTCACTCCAGGCAAAACCTCAGCGCGAGGCCCACGAGGCGGCCAAAGCCAAAGGGGAGATCTTTGTCGGCGTCGCTCCTGGCATCAAAAACAGGCCGCTCTACACCGACATGATCGTGGCACAGGTGAAGACCATGTCCTTCCTCGCCTATGTCTTGCGCGGGTCTGCGCCCGTCATGCGCCCCTTTGCTCAGGTGCTGCCCGAGATCAGCGTGCGTCTTCTCAAGGACTGCCCGCCCGAAGCTTCGGCTACACGCAAGGAGCTGCTCGTGGCAACGCGCCATGTCCTCTCCACCGAGTACCGCGCCCACTTTGTCGGTCAGATCGACACACTCCTCGATGAACGTGTCCTCATCGGCACTGGCGTCACCTCCCACGAGACCCAGCGCCCGCTCGCCATCAGCATGCTCGCCGACCTCGTCCACCACGTTCGCCAAGAACTCTCGCCCGCACAGCTTGTCCGCGTCGTTCACATCCATTCGCACATCCTCCATGACCCCACACTAGCCCCAAGCATCCAGACCATGTGTGTCAAGCTTCTTCTCAACCTCGTCGAGACGATCCTCACCAAACATCCTGACGGCGCCACCCAGACACTCGCCTCCATCTTGGACGTCTTTGTTGAGAAACTTTCCAGCTTGCATCGTCTTCGTGCCGACATGGAGCGCATCCGACACATCAAGGACCATGCAGACGATGCAGCAGCAGCAGCACCCCAGGCCCCCGTCGACGCGGTGGCCATCGAGCGAGGCAAGCCCGTCCAAGCAGCAGCGACCATGCTCGACACCGCTGGCGACCCGCTCAAAGACGCGCGCTTCCTCTTCCGCAACATCATGTTCGGCTTCAAGACGCTGATTCCCGTCCTCCGCCATCGCAACGCCGCCTACCCGGACGGTGCCGTTGCAGGCAAGCTGCTCGTTGACGGCGTCAAGTGTTGGTCCCTTCACGAGGACCGCGACGGCAGGGATGAGAAGGAATTGCTTGACCTCTTCACCACCGTGTTCATCGACCTCGAACCACAAGTGTTCCACGAAGTGTTTACCACGCACATGCCCTTCCTCTTTCAAGAGATGCTCAACTCGCCCACCTTGCTCGGCATCCCGCAGAACCTGCTCAGCAACGACGCCGTCTCGAAGCGCTTTGTCGGCATCCTCTTGCGCTTCCTTGTAGACCGTCTCGAGGAGCTCGGCAAATCCGACAAAAAGCACGCCTCCATCAGCTTGCGCCTCTTCAAGATGGCTTTCATGGCTGTCACGATCTTCCCCGAAGAGAACGAAGTGGTGCTCCAGCCGCACCTCAGCCATCTCATCATGGAGTCCATGAAGCTTGCCAGCAAAGCCGACGAGCCTACCAACTACTTTTTGCTGCTCCGCGCCCTCTTCCGCAGCATTGGCGGAGGTCGCTTCGAGCTTCTTTACAAGGATGTGCTGCCGCTACTTCCCGTGCTGCTCGAGAACCTTAACGCGCTTCTCAACGCCGCCGAGCCCAGCAGGCGCGAGGTTTTTGTCGACCTCTGTCTTACCGTCCCCGTCCGACTCAGCGTGTTGCTCCCTTACCTCGGTTACTTGATGAAGCCCTTGGTGCTGGCGCTCCAGTCGTCCACCGAGCTCGTCAGCCAGGGTCTCCGCACGCTCGAGCTGTGCATCGACAACTTGACGCAAGAGTTCCTCGATCCCATTATGGCTCCCTACGCCCAGGACATCATGGCCGCCTTGTGGCAGCATCTGCAGCCTTTGCCGCACAACCACCAGCACTCGCACACCACCATGCGAATCCTCGGCAAGATGGGTGGACGCAACCGCAAGCTGCTTCAGAATCCACCCCGGCTCTCATACGTCTCGCACAAGGGTCCTACCTTCCCCGTGCATTTTGAAGGCAAGACGCAATCCATGACGCTCACGCCTGTCACCGAGCTGGCGCTGGCCAACATTCGACGCACCGACCCATACTACCGCAAGCACGCGTTCGAGCTGCTACGACACACTGCAGCGCTCTTCCTCGACGGATCGCTCATGGACGCCGATCGCGAAACGGTATTCGGAAGGCTCGTCAAGGGCCTCTTCGATGCAACCCGCTCCGACGATCTGCGCGATGAGGCAGTCCAGTACCTCTTTGGCATCTGTAAGCACGTCTTTCATGCCGAGATCAAGCGCGACATGCCCTCGTCGTCCGGCGCATCCAGCCGTCACCTGTGGCCCATGACCACTTCGCTCCTCGAGGGTCTTACCAACGCCTTGGCTCTCAACGAGGCTGGCAATGATCCTGCACCGCTGATCGACTTGCAGCTGCAGATTATCCGCGAGTTCCTTGCCGCCTGCGAGAAGACGCCTGCTACGCGCCCAGATCTCGGCCACATTGTCATGCACTCGTTCGCCAGCAAGTTCTGCTCGCAGTGCTACGAGCAGCTCTGGCAGCGCAAGACCGGCGGCTGGCTCGGTGTCGACATGCTCGTTCGGCGCGCCGACCTCGGCCAGATCTGGGTGCGTGACCACCAGCTCGAGATCGTGCGTGCGCTTCTGTTCATGCTCAAGGACATGCCCAACGATCCTCCAGGCAACATCGATGAGGTGAGCGAGACGCTGCTCCAGGTGATCCGGCAGGCGTACACCGTCAAGGCGCCAGCGGCCGACGGCAAACCAGAACCGCCTGTGCCCGAACGCCCGAGCCATCTCACCTATCTTATCGGCATTTTGGTGCCCGAGCTCTCCAGCTCCAACGCCACCGTTCGCACCACCACACAAACCGCGTTCAAGCTGCTCGCCGAGTTGCGCAAGTGCACCGTCACTGAGCTGCTGACGCCGCAGAAGGACCGCTTGTTGCAGCCCATCTTCACCAAGCCGCTGCGTGCGCTTCCCTTCGGTATGCAGATCGGTCACATTGACGCCATCACCTTTGCGCTCAACCTCACGCCTCCGCTGCCCGAGTTCAACGAGGAGTTGTATCGCGTGCTCACCGAGGCGTTGGCCCTTGCCGATGCCGACGATCAGGCGCTGATAGGACGCACGTCGCAGTACAAGAACATGATCGCGGTCACCAAGCTGCGTGTGGTGGCGATCCGACTGCTCTCATCCGCCATGGCGTGCGGCGACTTCCTCTCGACCAAGCACACGCAGATGCGCATGAAGATCATCTCGGTCTACTTCAAGAGCCTCTACTCGCGCAGCGAAGAGGTCGTGCAAGTTGCCTACGAGTCGCTCAAGACCGTTTTGAGCCAGCAGAGCAAGCTGCCCAAGGATCTGCTTCAGAGCGGTCTGCGGCCGATTCTCATGACACTCGCCGACCGCAATCGCCTCACCGCCTCGGGCCTGGAAGGACTCGCCCGTCTCTTGCAGCTGCTCACCAACTATTTCAAGGTCGAGATCGGCACCAAGCTGCTCGATCACCTGACCAGCCTTGCTGAGCCCGCTGTTCTGCTGCGCGCCGCAGCTGGCTCGCTCCGCGATAACGAGCAGATAAAGACGCTGGTCGCCATCGTCAACGTCTTCCGTCTCTTGCCCGAAGCCTCGTTCCAATTCCTTCCGCGTCTCACCACGACGGTGGCCGAGATTGAGGCGCAGCTCCGACGAGCCGGTCCGACGCCATTCACCAAACCGCTCACCCTCTTCCTCAACCGCTTCGCCGAGAAGGCCGTGACCTACTTTTTCGAAGGCGACAAGCTCAGCAATCCCAAATTCTTGAGGGTCGTCAGGCTGTCGCTGGCATCCGACGACGGCCCAGAGCTGCGCGCTCACGTCACCAGCGGCCGTGAGAAGCTGCTGTTCCCGCTGTTTGCCAACGAAGCGACGGCGGCCCAGGTTCAGGCAGGCATCTCGATCGTACAGCAGTTAGTTGATCGCGATCCCAAGTGGCTCGTCACCAACAAGGACGTCTTCGAAAAGCTCATCGGCCTCTGGAACGGCCCTGCGAGCCGCGAACGCCGGCGCGAGGAGGCTAACAGCAGCGCCAACAAGGCCGTGGCCACACCCGCCAACGCAGCAGCCAACCAGGTTACCGCCATCGCCCGCAGAAGCAGCGAGACTAAGCGGCTCATCGAGCTCTTCCTCTCGTTCCTCCGCATCGAGCCGCATGTTGAGGCCTACCTTGCCATCTTGGACGCGTACACTTACAAGATTGCGTTTGACCTTACCTTTGCGACGCGCTTCATCTACGACCACCTCTGCGTCAATGCGTCCAACTCGTTCAAGAGGCAGATGTTCTCGCGCTTCCTCACGCTCTTCGAGGACAAGGAGGCCAGTCAGACGCTCAAGACTCAGGCGCTGCGCGTGCTCATCAACCCCATGTTGCTCGCTTCGTACGGTCCTCATCCTACCAGCTCACCAGCCGCTTCGCCCAAACCAGCGGCAACCATCATCACAGCCAAGTCGGAGGTCGTGAGCTCACAGAAGACGGCTTCCGACGCGAGTGAGAAAGCCGACGACAAGGATGGCGATGTTGAGATGAAGGACGCAGCTCCCGCCGACGGCAAGAAGCCAGAAACCGCCATTACTACTGGCACAGCCACGGCCTCCGCTTCCACCGACGTGCCCGCTGCCGCCGCTGGCGCCACGACCGATGGGATCGATGCGACCGATGCGACCGATGCGACCAAGGAGACCGAGACCAAGGACGTTCAAGCATCTTCTGATAAAACCGCCGTCGCCGACGATGTTGAGGTGGTCGATGCCGAGCTTGTCACGCAGATTGTCAATCGCATGTGGAAGCCATTCCAGAACACCAAAGCCGCCAACGAGCTCTGCTCGGACGATGCGCTTCGCATCGAGCTGCTTCACATGTCGACCATGATTCTCGAGCATTGCTCCGATCATCTCGCTCCCAACGGTCAGCTGAAGAAGGACACGATCAAGTTTGGCTGGGCCAACCTCACAGCCGAGGACGTCACCGTCAAGAATGTGGCCTACATCTTTATCGCGCGCTTCCTCGAGGTGTTCGAGAGCCCTATCAAGATTGTGGGCCAGGTCTACTTCGGCTTGCTGCGCGCTCACCAGTCCGAAGGCCGCAGCATGGTCAAGAAGGCGCTCGACATTCTCGTGCCCGCGTTGCCCAAGCGTGCGGGAGCCAGCGAGAACGGCCAGCCTCCGCAGTGGGCCAAGTGGACCAAGCGACAGCTGGTCGACGAGGGTCATAACGTCAGCCAGCTCTTTGCCATCTTGAGCCTGCTCGTGCGTCACGCCGATCTCTTCTACAGCAGCCGCGAGATGTTCATCCCTCACATTGTCAGCAATCTCACCAAGCTCGGCCTGGTTGCCAACGTCAACGTCGAGTCGAGGATGCTGGCCGTAGATCTCGTCGAGCTGCTCCACAAATGGGAGAAGCGCCGTCAGGAGCATGTCCGCTCCCAACAGGCCTCGGCCGAGAATGGCTCTGCCGACAGCACCACCGAAGAAGAGGCCGCTGGTGGTGGTTCTGCTGCTGCCAAGCGCGGCCTCGATGCGCCTGAAGAAGCAGCTTTTGTCAAGAAGGTGCGTATCGACGAGTCGGTCATCTCTGCTTCGGCGCCTGCTTCCAAGAGCTCTTCGCCCGTGGCTGTGACAGCGGCTGCGACGGCTGGCACCTCCGCTACAGATGCTGCCCTGTCGCCTGCAGACCACGAGTATCTCATGCCCATGAACCTGCGCGAGATGACCGTCGGCTTCCTCGTACGCTTCGTTTCGCTCTCGATGGAGCCCATCTCGAAGGCCGGCATCGTCTCCAAAGCTGCCAACTTACTCTCCGAGATCCTGAAGGCCCCCTATTGGTCGGATGTGCAAGTGCGACTGTCGATCTTCCAACGTCCTCTGATCCACACGGAGATCAACGAGCAAAACACACCTGTCATCTGCAACGCACTCCGCACGCTGCAGATCGTCGTCGAGGACAAGACCGACGCCTACATTGCTCCTCACGTTCCTCAGCTGCAGAAGCTGCTCGAGAAGAGCGCTGCCACCGACGAGGTCTCGCTCGTTGAGGCGCAAAAGCCTGTTCTGGAGCGCATCTTCCGCGTGATTCCGGATCCACCGCCCGAGGAAGACGTTGACGGCGAAACCGAGATGGACACAGGGGATGACAAGAAGGCTGATGAAGATGATGCTAGCGCCACCAAAGACTCGAAAGAGACGGATGCGACTGACGAACTGGCAGCCTTCCGCAAATTTGCCGAAAACCTCATCGCTGATGGCCTCAAGCAGAGCCAGCATATGTACAGCGTGTTCAGCATGCTTGATGCGTGGAGCCAGAGCAAGCCGGAAAAGATCGATGCGCATCTGCCTGCCCTGAGCAAGGCACTCAGCAGGCTGACTAAGGAGCACCTCGCTGCCACGGCGCCTGTTCCAGCCAACGATGCAAACCTCAAGCTGCTCATGCTCGTGCTCGAGCTGCTCAAGCGACGCATTTCGAATCTCGGCGATCAGCGACGTTGGCTGCTCTCCGCGCTCGTGCAGTTGGTGGAGCGCTCCTCGTCGCTGGAGCTGTGCCGCTTCTTACTATCCACAATGTCCAAATGGATACTCGAACAGCGCGAAACCTTCCCCACGGTCAAGGAAAAGGCGGGTATCTTGCTCAAGATGATGTCGTTCGAATCGCGCGACAACGACTCGCTGCTGCGCGATTACCTCGATCTCATCCACGCCATCTACACCACGCCCGCCTTTGCACGCACCGAACTGACCGTGCGACTCGAAAATGCGTTCCTGCTCGGATGCCGTCACAAGGATGCCGAGATACGTCAGAAGTTTATCGACATCTTCGACAGGACATTGGTCCGCGGTGCCGCCGGCCGTCTCCAGTATCTGCTTGGCCACCAGAGCTGGGAGTACTTGGCTGAGCACTACTGGGTCAACCAGGTACTCGACCTTGTGCTTGCGTCGATCGATACCAACTGGCCGCTACTCGCGCACACCTCTGTGCAGCTCGGCAAGGGCGGCAGCAGCTTTGTGCCGACGCTCAAGAGTTTGCAGATCGGCGACATGCTCGCATCGATCCGCGCGCTCCAGTACACGGACCGTGACCTGGCTCATCAGATCTGGACTTCGTTCTTCGCAGCTGCTTGGCGCTCGATGAGTCGCAAGGACCACGATGACATTACGCGTGCGCTCATTGGCGTGCTGACGCGCGAGTACAACCTTCGACAGGTGAGCAAGCGCCCCAACGTCGTCCAGACGTTACTCGAAGGTGCGCTCGCCTGCAAGCCGCAACTCGAGCTGCCGCCGCACGTGGTCAAGTATCTCGGCCGCAATTTCAACGCATGGCACACGTCGATCGAGCTGCTACAGAACCTGCTGCGCTCGCTACCTCGCCAGGACGACGCGATCCGCGAAGCAGGGCAGGATGCGCTCACCGAGCTGTACGCCGAGCTGTCGGAGGAAGACATGTTTTACGGCCTCTGGCGACGACGATGCGTCTATGCTGAGACGAACAGCGCCATCTCTTTCGAGCAGATCGGCATGTGGAACCAGGCGCAAGTGCAGTATGAGACTGCGCAGATCAAGGCTCGTTCGGGTGTGCTCAACTTCACTGAGGCCGAATATCATCTGTGGGAGGACCAGTGGGTGTTCTGCGCCCAGAAGCTGCAGCAGTGGGACATCCTCACCGACCTCGCCAAGATGGAGGGCGACAACGACCTGCTACTCGAGTGCGCCTGGCGTCTGTACGACTGGAACACGGAGCGCGAAACGCTCGAACAGGCTCTCGAAAGTCTGTCGGCGAGTGCTACGCCACGCCGTCGCGTGTTTGAAGCGTACATGGCGCTGCTCAAGTCGCAGTCCGGTCAAGACAAGCCTGCTGAGTTTGGCCGCATCTGCGACGAAGCAATCCAGTTGACGCTCAAAAAGTGGCACTCCCTGCCGACCGCCGTCACGGTGGCGCACGTTCCGCTGTTGCAGATCTTCCAGCAGTTTGTCGAGTTGCAAGAGGCTAGCACCATCTTTGCCAGCCTGGCGCACACCAACGCCACCAATCTGGATCAGCGTTCCGCCGAACTCAAGGCTCAGATGCAGACGTGGCGCGAACGTTTGCCCAACCTGTGGGACGACATCAACGCCTGGTCCGATCTGGTTGCATGGAGGCAGCACGTGTTTGGCGCCATCAACAAGGCGTACCTGCCCTTGGTGCCTGTCATCCAGCAGCGCGACGGCCAGAACGCTTCGACCAACTCGTACGCCTACCGCGGCTACCACGAGACCGCCTGGATCATCAACCGTTTCGCCCACGTTGCGCGCAAGCACTATCTCAACGACGTGTGCATCTCATCGCTCACCAAAATCTACACGTTGCCCAACATCGAAATCCAGGAGGCGTTCCTCAAGCTGCGCGAGCAGGCCAAGTGCCACTTCCAGAACCCCAACGAGCTTACACAAGGTCTGGATGTGATCAACAACACCAACCTTATGTTCTTTGCTGCGCCGCAGAAGGCCGAATTCTTCACGCTCAAGGGTATGTTTATGGCACGCTTGGGTCTCAATGACGAGGCGAACCACGCATTTGCTACCGCCATCCAGATGGACCTCAACCTCGCCAAGGCTTGGACCGAGTGGGGACGATACAACGACCGCCTCTTCCGCGACCGCCCGACGGAGCTGTCGGCGGCCGGTAACGCTGTCAGCTGCTACCTGCAGGCGGCCGGTCTATACAAGAACGCCAAGGTGCGCAAGGTGCTCATCCGTGTGCTATGGTTGCTGTCGTGCGACGACAGCAAGGGCACCGTGTGGCAAGCCTTTGAAGGGTTTAAGGGCGATGCACCCATCTGGTACTGGATCACGTTCATCCCGCAGCTGCTGCAGAGTCTCAGCCACAAGGAGGCTCGCTTCGCGCGCAAGATGCTCATGTCGATCGCAAAGACGTTCCCGCAGTCGTTGTACTTCTACCTGCGTACGACCAAGGAGGACTTTGTGGCGATGAAGCGTCAGTCGGTCATGGCTGCACAGCGGGCGGCCCAGCAGCAAGCTCGACAGCAGCAAGCTGCAGCAGCGGCTGCCGCGGCGACCGCCAATGGTAAACCCGCTGCTGGTGCTGGTACTGAAGCCGGCAAGACGCCAGGTGCCGACGGACAAGCTGCCGGCAGCCCTGCCAAGACCGACGGCACGACTCCTGCCGCTGGTTCCACGCCTGCCAATGGCACCAGCAGCGCCGCCGCCGACGCGAGTGCCAACAAGACGGCTTCCGGTGCTACTCCGGCGGCTCCAGCATCTGGCGCAACGACAGCGGCACCTGGTGCTGCAACCGCCACGGCAGCAGCTGCCGCAGCGGCCAACATGCCACGCCAACCGTGGGAGTACGTAGACGAAATCCTCAACATCCTCAAGACGGCGTTCCCGCTGCTGACGCTCACGATGGAAAACATCGCCGAGCAGATCCAGCAGCGATTCAAGCCGACCAACGAGGAGGACATCTACCGTCTCACGAATGCGCTACTCAATGACGCGCTGCAGCAGTACATCCAGCGTGCAGTCTCGCCCAACGATTCAGGCGTGTTGCCCGCGTCATCGCAGGCCAACGTGATTCGGTTTGCCGAGAATTTGCCGCAGGGACCGCTCAAGACGTCGTTCGAGGAAGACTTTGTCAAGTCCAAGCCGACTTTGCGAGACTATGTTTCGAAGCTGCAGCGCTGGAGGGACCGATACGAGACGAGCCTCGATCGTCGCCCGAGCAAGCAACATCTCGAGCACTGTTCGCACTACCTGGTCGAGTTCCAGCATCAGAAATTCGACGAGGTCGAGGTGCCCGGCCAGTATCTCAAGCTGGAAGACAACAACTCGGACTTTGTCAAGATTGCGCGCTTCATGCCCGTGTTCGAGATGGTGCGGTCTTCGGGCATGTGCACGAGGCGGTTGACCATCTTGAGCAACAAAGGTACGACGCATTCGTTTGCGGTGCAGTTGCCGAGTGGAAGGTACTGTCGACGCGAGGAGCGAATTTTCCAGCTGTTGCGGTTCTTCAACCGGATCTTGGAGAGGAGGAAAGAGACGCGTAAGCGTGGGCTGGCGTTCCATGTGCCGTTGGCGCTGCCGCTGGCGCCGCAGGTGCGGTTGATTGATCATGACTCGAGCTTTGTCAGCTTGCAGGATATTTACGAGCGCCATTGCGAGGAGATTGGGATTGGCAAGGATGATCCGGTGATTGCGTGGGTTGAGAAGATGCGCAGTACGTGGGATGGGGGCAGCCTGGGGCCGAATGCCGGTGGTGTTTCTGGCGGTGGTGCGACGAGTCTGTCCGCCCCGACCCCAGCCGCAGGTGCGGGAGCAGGAGCAGGAGCAGCGACGCGCGGAAATGTCGACTTCACCAATCTCCGCATGGATCTCATGGAGGAGATATCGACCAAGTACGTGCCCGACACGGTGCTGTCGCGCTACCTTACGCGATCCATGCCGTCCCCTTCGGACTTGTACATGCTGCGCAAGCAGTTCACGCTGCAAACCGCCGCGTCGTCGTTCGTCACGTACTGCCTGTTCGTCTCGAATCGCCTACCCAACCGTATCCACGTCAGCCGCTCCACAGGGCAAGTGGCCATGTCGGACGTGGTGCCCACTTTCAACCCCACGGCGCCGCAGTTCAAGTCGACCGATCCGACGCCGTTCCGTCTGTCGCCGAATCTGCAGAACTTCATCGGGCCCGTGGGTATCGAGGGCGTGCTCACCTCGGCGCTCATGGCGCTGGGCAGGACGTTGACGGAACCGGAACGAAACCTCGAGGAGTATCTCGGGATCTTCGTGCGCGACGAGATTAACTTTTGGCTGCAGGGTGCGCAGCGCCAGGCACAGGCGCAGGCGCAGGCGTCGGCATCGACTGCACCCGCGCTGGTAACCGAGGCGCCCAAGGAGGTCGTCCTCACCAATGTGCTCGAGATTGTCAAGCGGGCGAAGCTGATCAGCTGCAGGCACGAGTTCGATAAGCTCCAGCAGCCTGCGGGTGGAGCTGGCGCCGCGAGCGTGGCTACTACGCCGGTCAGTTCTGTGGTGCTGGATCTGATCAACTCGGCGAGCAACCCGTCGAAGCTGGCGTTGCAGGACCCGACGTGGGGGCCTTGGTTGTAGGCGCGAGGGAAAGAGCAGGATCGGAGATTGATGATTTGTTTTTCATTGTTCTCAAGGAGTCTCATACAGTCCCGGTTTTGGTTTTAAAAAATGTGTATCGCGTGCAAGTGTGTGTGTGTGTGTGTGTGTGTAGGAGGAATGTATCCTTTGTCGCTGAGAGAGCGAGATGTGGCCAAGGGCGAGCGAGTCACGACTTTCTGGGCGTAAGCTTCACGGTAATCCTGCGGCTAGTACGGCGCGTTGAGGGAGTGGCTTCTTCTGGCTCAGCCACGGGCCCCGTGTCTCCTCCGTCGTCGTCCTCATCCGCATCGGTGTCCGGGTCGACGTACACCGACGTGCTCTGCCTAGCACGCGTACTTCTGCGGGCCGGGGTGTCCGCTTCAGCAGCAGCAGCAGCAGCGCCGATCGATCGTCGCGGTCGCTTGGCTCGACTGGAGGTAGGTGCGTCTTCGACATCCGCGTTTGCAGAGCGTGTGGTCGTGGCGCTTCGTTGCCTTTTGGGCGGCGAGGCTTTGGCAGGTGGTGGAGAGGAAGGGCTGGCATGTGAGCTGGCAGTACCGTCACCGTCGTCGTCGGGGTGCGCGGAAGTGGAAGCGAGTTGGGCTAGAGAGATGATTTTCTTGCGTTTGGCTGGGGTGGATGTCGGGATTGGGTCGACGGCTGGCTCGGGAGTGTTGTCAGTTGGTGGATCGCTGTCCAGGTCTTCGGCCTGCCTCGGAGCAGCCGAGTCCTCTTCTGGAGGCGCCTCAGACGCTGGTTTCGGCGCAAAGAACCGGCTCTTCTCCCCCGCCTCATGCTCGTGTTCCCCGCCGCCACCCTTGTCCTTCCAACTCTTCTTGCTGCCTGCATCCTTCTTCACGATCTTGTCTCCATACTGCTCTTTGACACGTCGAGCAATTCGAACGGCATTGATCAGCTTCCTCCAATTCTTCATGGCCCTCTCCATCTTTTTCGTCTGCTGCTTCAACGCGTCCTGCTGCTCCTGCTGCCAAAACGCCTCTTCGACGAGCTCTGCGTTCTGCTGCGCAACGACGATTCCTGTGATCTTGGGCATTCCGCGCTGTTTGCGGAACTCGAACCCTGTGATGGCTTCGGCGTAGGGAACCCCGATTTTTTTGGCTACTTTGGCCACACCGTTGAAGGGGAGATGCACTGCACCGGCGGGCAGCATGGAGGGTACAAAGAGGTCGATGTTGCCGAAGCCGTTCGTGGGGATGACGCCGTCCGCACCGACAGCTGGCGGTACGTACAGTTTGGTCTGGAATTCGGCGTAGAGACCCTCCTGGACCACTTCGCGACCTTCCAGCCGAGCTTGCTCCTCTGCGCGCTTATTCGCCAGCGTGTATCCGCGCGACTTGACAAACTTGAGCGCCACTTCGCCGTCCTTGACCACCCGGCCCTCGTTGTACCACTGACGCGAGGATCGCAGCGTCTGTACGTCCGACTTGGAGAACACGGGTGTGCCTTGAAAGGTGGCAATCTGTCGACGCGGAAAGACGATTTCGTCGCGTTTGAGGAACTTTTCGAGAAAGTAGACAGGGTGATCCTTGAACCCGTTCATCGAAGATGGCATTGGTTCGCGCGAGCTGTTGTCCTGCAGTTCTGCATCTTCCATCGCATCGCGATCCAGCTTCTGCGGTCGATGGATTGAGCGCACTACTCTAGCCCACCACTCTTCTTCGCCCTTGGACCGTGTCGGTGGGCGCAAGCGCGAGACGCGCGAGTTGAGCGTCTTGGTATACCGGGCGGTCACATCACGTGCATAACCATCCTCTTCAAAGGCGACCACGTAGATGAGCTTGTTCTGCCGATCGAAGGCAGGTGGCTCCATATGACGGTTGCCCGAAGGCCTGATCATGGATCGGACCGGGTCGACAGTGATCCATTTCTGGTACGGTTTGGAGAATACTTCGACCCACATGGTCGGCGGCGCTTGCAAGTCGACCGGATCCGCGGTTGTATCGTCGCCGGCAACCTCGGAATCTTTGAGCTGTTTGGGCCGGAATGACCGCAACTTGACCTTGTGCTCCACTTTGAGCGGCGTTTTCAGGTTTCTCCACTTTTCTGGACGGTAATCTTCGGATACACCTTCGCTCTGACCTTCCAGCTCGTCGAACTGTCTCGCTTTGCCCTTACCCTTCGCTGATGCGGTGGCACTTGCGTTGCTGCTCGCTTTCCGGTTCTTTGCATCATTGGCAGAGCGTCCTGACGAGACGTCGGAGGCGGTATCGTCTACGGTGATGGGCTGTCTGCGATCGCCGCGTCCGCCAGTTGTACCGTTCTTGCTCGATGTTTGTGCTGCAGCGCCGAGGACAGCTTTTTTGGTAAGGTCGCCAGAATCTTTGAGGCTCCTCTTGCTTTGCCTGCCAGTACTGACATTTCTCACCGTCGCCTCGTCGGCAGAAGACAAGGAATCGACGCTGATTGCTTGACGCGGTGCCTTGCCGCGCGCATTTGTGGATGCACCCGAGGCGCTGTAGTCGCCATCCTCGTCGTCCGAGGTGAGCTCCTCTACGGGCTTGGAAGCGAATCGGCGAGAGGTCGAAATTTTCATCCGAGCTCGAAGCTGGTTAGGCTTTTTTTCAGCTTGGCTGCCGGGCTGAGCGGTGTTGGCGAGCTTGCTTGCGCCCACGCTCCACGAGAGAGGCTGCGGGCTCACGACGAGGCGAGCAGGGATGCCAATGGACCGACAAAGAGCGCAAAACAGTTGGGCACTAGTCTCTCTCGAACCTGAACGTTCGTCTGCACGCTCTTTGAGCCCAGCAGGCGAAATGATGTGCTCCGTCGCCGGGAGCAGACGCAAATAGATGGGCCGGATAGCAGAACCTGGCGCGAAGATGGTGATCTCCATCGCCTTGGTTGGTGGCTTGAGCAAGCTGGAGCCAGCTCGCGACGCACCGTTCACATGAGAATCTCTGGCTTTGCCTTTGCCCTTGCCATTTCCATCGAACGCCTCGGCAGCCTGAGCCTGTCGCTCTTTAGCCTCTTTGTATCGTTGTTGCTGTCGTCGTTCGCGTCGATGACGCTGCTCTCGCTCCGAGGCCGTCTCTACGATCCAGCCATCGATTCTTCGACCTGAGCCCGGAACGATGCCCGTTGCAATGTCCTGATCTGGCTGGCGAAGGGCAGAGTTGGCAACCATGGTAGGATCGAGGCGAAACCGCGAAGACCACCAGCGGACCAGTTCGGAGAGAAAGCTCTCAAACATGCGAATTCTTTCTCGTTGTTCGGTGACCTTTTTGGGGTGGATGGAGCGCAGCTTGGTGATAAGATAGTCTGGCACCGAGTCGGCGAGTGTATCGCGCAGCTCAGCATCGTTGCACCACTTGTTGCGAACGCGGGCATGTGCCAGCATGGACAGAACAAGGAGCTTGTGTGCGGTGATTCGGTTCTGACGGTCGCGAGGGGTCAGAAAGTTGTTGGACTTTTGTTTGGGAGAGGCGGTCTGTTTGGCGGTGCGACTACCGACAGAAATCTCGACGCCGCGATGCTGGCCCTTTCCGTCCTTGAAGATAGGGATGGGTTTCGATCCGGCAGAAGCGCCGTCGCCAAGCTGGTCCTGGTCGTCGTCGTCCATGCCATCTTGAGCATCGTTCTCACCGGTACCATCCCCGTACTTTGCTTGGACTTCGCGATAAGCGGCAGCATACATGTCCTGCAGATCCTGTGCCGACTGATCCGCGTCGAGTTCGACGTCTTCCATGTCGAGGTCTTCGCTGCTGGCTCTTGATGCATCGGCTGTTGCAGGCGCAGCAGCTGGGTCGACATCTTCAAAGTCGGACAAGTCCATGTCATCATAGGAATCGTCGGCATGTACAACTGAATCGTCGGTCGGGATCTCGATAATGTCCTGCGAAGAGGGCGGCTGCTTGGATGATCTCGAGGAGGATGGACCCGATTTGGACCGCGACGCTCGGGAGGGCGCCGCGGCGGCAGGCTTGGTGCGTGAGGGCATTGAGATCGTATAGTCCTCGTCGCCGTCACCGTCGCCGTCGTCGGAAGAAATAAACTGAACGTCAAATACTTCTTCTGGGTCGGCTTCTGGACGGTCCAGGTCGTGAGCAAGCTTGGGTGGCTTGCGAGGTTTGCGTCTTGCAGACCGAGGCGAAGAACTCATAGACTTTCGATGCTAGGTTCCTGGGGCTGTCGATCGAGCTTCATGCTGGCTGGTTGAGCAGCTCGATGACAGCTGCTGCTTGATGGTTGCGTCGATGGAAAAGGCTGAGTCGATGGTGAAGCTTGAAAGCGTTTGAATGCCTGTCTCGAATCGGCAATGCTTTTTTCTTTCCTTTGGAGCTGCAACGACTCAGCCATTGCATCCGAATGTAGGCGGAAGTGCTGCCTGCATAAAACGCAAGCAAACAAAAACGAGGTGGAGCGGCAAAAGGCTTCTCAAGAGCGGGACAGCCCGCCTGACTCAGCCTTGCTTGAATATACTCCAGAAAATCGGAATTGTGACTTCTACCCAAAGCGTAGAGCTACACATCGGACGCGATCCGTGCTTACCGCCTCACTCGAGCGTCAGTCAATTCTAGTGGCTGCTTTCAAAATCGTATTGCATTAGGGTCTGCTACGGTTCGGTACGGGGCGGAACAAGGTCGGGCCGACGGAAACTTTCGAGCACAGAGGAGCCTGGGCGAGCCCATCGACCTGTAAACCAGTCTTCCATCGAAACAGGAGCGTTTTTTCTTTCTTTCTTTGTTTACATCTTTCCTTGTACCTTCTTCACGTTGGTGGTGGGCCAGTGGTACGATTCGTTGGTGCGCTTGTAGCCGTATCGAGCGATAAAGTCGTTGAGCGAGGCTGGTCCACGACTGCCGTAGTCGTACGGCTCGTTCTTGATCTTGCCCGCGTCAATGGCGTGCAGCAGGGGCGTGAAGATGGCCCACGACACGTCCAGCTCGTCGTCTCGCACAAAGTTCGAGTGGTCGCCGTTGAGCGCGTCCAGGATGAGTGCCTCGTACGCCTCGGGGATGCGTACCTCGGAGAATCGTTCCTTGTACGTCAAGTCAAGGTCCGTGGGCACGCTGGCCATCTCCAGACCGGGCTTCTTGGCGTTCATCTTGAGGTACACCGCCTCGTCCGGCTGGATGCGGATGACCAGCTCGTTGCGCGGGATGTCTTCGAACAGACCCTGGGGCGTGTCCTTGAACTGCAACCGAATCTCAACCTTGGCCTCGTCCAGCGCCTTACCCGCCTTGAGGATGAAGGGCACCCCCTTCCAGCGCTCGTTGTTGACGAACAAGGTCAAAGCGGCAAACGTAGGGCAGTTGCTGTCCTTGGGAACCGTGTCGTCGTCCTTGTAGCCTGGCTTGCCGTTGGCGGCAGCGTACTGGCCGATCAGGACATCCTTCTGCTCGATGGAGGGTACCGACTTGAGCACCCTCACCTTCTCGTCACGAATGTCCTCTGCGCCAAACGATTTGGGTCGCTCCATGGCGAGCAACGACAGCACCTGCGAAAGGTGGTTCTGCTGGATGTCGCGGATGATGCCGAACTCGTCAAAGTAGCCTCCGCGACCCTCGGTGCCGAAAGGCTCCTTGAAGGTGATCTGCACATTGTCGATGAGCTTGTTGTTGAGGCTGGCGTCGATCAGAGGGTTTCCGAATCGCATGACAAGCAGGTTCTTGACCATCTCCTTTCCAAGGTAGTGATCGATACGGAAAGTCTCCTCCTCCTTCCACAGGTCTTTGAGCGCACCCATCATCTCTCGGCTGCTCTCGAGATCCTTACCGAAGGGCTTCTCGATGACGATGCGGTTGTTTCCCTTCTCCGAGTAGCAGTTCCTCTTGAGACCCTTTGCAACCACGGTAAAGACGTTGGGCGGCAAAGCCATGTAGAAGAGGCGGCTGGGGGCCTCGTGTTTCATCTCGCCTTCAATGCGCTCCATTTCCTTGTTGAGCTTCTGGAACGACTCATCCTCGTCGTACTGACCCGAAATGTACTGGCAAATGTCGAGGAATTTCTTGACGTCCTCCTTGCCCTTGTCATCGTCGACGTTCTTGAGATGACCAGTTACCTTTTCAGCAAAGGCGTCCTTGTCCATCTTTGTTCGGGCATATCCAATGATGTGTGTGGTCTTGGGGAGCAAGTCGAGGCGGAACAGGTTGAAGAGGGCGGGAAAGGTCTGTTATTGGTGAAGAAAAGAGAGATGGTTAGCGCTCTTGTTTTGAACGCAGTCAGCACACGCCGCAAGGCAGCGCACTACATACCTTCTTCTTTGCAAGATCTCCCGAAGCACCGAGGACTGACGAGATGCAGATCAGAATTGCAGAGCGGCAGAGTGTACCGATATGAGGTATCCGGGTCAACGGAGAAGGTTAGGGGTCAATGAAATGTTCTCTTTGATTCAAGCTGTCTTCCGATCCTGTGAGCTATGCTGATCGAGCTCACGCCTTCGACGGGCGCCGTTGGAGCGGCGTTGGCTACTCACCTACGATGATGGTATCATTGTCGAAAGCGGGGGCGTTGGAGGTCGGCATGATGGCAAGACCAACTCGTGGGGCTATTTCCGAATGGAGGTGCGCGGAACGAGTTCAAGGACACAAAGGTCGAAGTGCGTTCGTGGTGTAGCAAAGAGCTAGATCGACTTTGCGAAAGGCGTCCAGTTGCTGGAAGGAGGTAGCCGATCCTGTAGCCGGGAGCGTTTGGGACGAGATCAACGGGATGGGTGTGCTACGTTGTGATCGCAACGGACAACTGTGAGCAGATAATCTCAGTGATGAAGGAAGAGAGGTGAGATGGTGAGGGTGTGGTAAAGTGGAGAGCAAGCGATGACACAGAGACGGAAGAAGGCGTGGAGCGATGAAAGCCGAAACATGCGTCGAGCAGCAGCAGCAGCAGCAGTGTAATCAGTCATGGAAAAAGAAGATTTGCGAAAGAGGCTGCGCTGCGTAACCACTCATTCGAACGAGCACAAGTGGCGGGGCACGGACGCACACGAATTTGCTCGTAACTCCACTCAAGTCAGAGTGGAATTTGGCTGGCTCGTCCGGACCGACGAGCTCAGTGTGACGCTGACACCGCTGCTGCCAACTCTCTGGAAGCACGGACGCGAAAATGTAAGGCCGATTTTGGGCTTAGCTCCGCTCGCGCTCTTTTTTTCCCGCGATTGATTATCTTGTCCTTCGTCCATCTTACGTCGGAGAGAGCGCACCGTCTGACTTTCTCTGCTGATCTGCCAGCGTTGTTGGCAGGGAGAAGAGAGGATGAGATCAGATAGATCAATCAAACCAAAAAATGGTCAGCACTTGGTGTGTCTACCTCTTTCTTCCTTGCACGTCGCCTGGCTCGCCCTGATCAACTCCGGGAATGTCATCGCCGCTGTTGCCCGCACCGCAACCGGCCGCCTTTTCAGATTTGCGTGTCTCTCGCTTTTTAGGATTCACGAGTCAGCGATGTTGCTTTTTTGTGCTTCTTCTTCTTCGAAGCTTTGAGTGCTTTGAGTCCAAAGTGTCGTTCGGCTAGAAACTCGTATTTGTTGCCGACGGATCTAAGTTCATGCCATGGTCATGAACAGCATTTGCTCGTCTCTACACCGTCTTTACCAATAAGCAAAGGAAGAGCAGTTCGCACTCGGCTTTTGCTGGTCTGACTGGCCTGGATTGGTCGACTGTCTAAGGCCGAAGGCCAGCTGAGTTCCATATGATATCCGCCGCCTTTGCCAGATCGATATGATAAGGGATCGCATTCTCGTTTCTGATTGCTCCACTTTTTCATTGTTTCGGCTGCATTCCACGAAGAAGGTGGTAAACTTAACAATGCTTTCTCGGGCGTCGAGAGAGATTGCCGTGTGTGTTGGAAGAAATCTTGGTCCTGATTCTTCTGAACTTCTTGGTTTCCGCTCCATCTCCGCTATTGCTCAACCCGAAGTCAAACAAGCTCGGCATGGTTACAACACAGCGAGACTTGAAACTCGAGTCACTTGACACCCGTACCATCGTCTCCTCCTCACGTCGGACATGAGCCAAAAGCTTTTCTCAAACAAGACTGCTGTAGCAAGCACCAAATGCGACGCCACTGTTCCGGTTCGCCCACTCATCTAGCTTCCACTCGGGGCCAATTCCGGCGCAAGGTGCCATCCTTCTTGCTCTCATCTGGGCGGCGTGGGCTCCGCAGGCGTGAGATTCTTCATCAGAGACGAGCAGGCTATCTATTGAATCTCGAAGGATTGCCGGAAAGCGGACCGGACCGAACATGAAGTTTTGCGAAGAACTGCCCAGTCAGACATGTCCTTTTTCTTTGTTTTTCTTCGGTTGGCCGGTGAGCAAAAGCAGCCCCTGAGGACTTTATTGTTGCTGCCAGCAGCAGACGCTTTTTGAACTGTCACATCGCGACCTTTCCGCTTGAGTCTCCAGGGATGAAGACTGCTCACAACGTGGTCGCAGAAACGTATCGCCGCAATTCTGTCAACATATGTCTTTCCAAATTTCACCGACGGTCCATCTCTCAGCAATCCGCACAAGCTACCATCTTTGTTTGGACACGAGTTGAATTATTCTCTCACGCCCTTTGCCGATTGACATCCTCGACAGTGTGGTGCCCGGACGCCGTGACACATCGCTCAGAGATGGCAAGCTAGCCGACGCTCTGGCCTTGTCTACTTCACTGCAAACAGCAGAATTTCTTTCATGCAGAACCACGAGGCTCGACCGCTTCCATCAGGTTTCCGACGCCATGGGTTCGCCCTAGCTGACAGCTGCTTGAGGATGATCATTGCGTCCATGGCCTGGGGTGTAAGCTCCGCTCGATCGAGCCGTCCTTGCACTCTTTCGGTTGCAATCTGCACCCGTGCAGCGAGAGGCCAGGTCGTGATTTGCCAAAAGGTTCGGCAGCAACACCCCTTATCTCCTGCATCGAGGCGTAGATAGCTGAATGTAATACATAGGCGTGCGCTACGCGGGGCCCTTGCTGGGCGGCTCGGCCCCACGAGCGTCCCCAGTGGTGTTTGTTCGCTTCGGAAAGTTCTATTTGCGCCTCGCTTGAAGCTCCGCAGCACTATGCCGTGACGAGCCTTGCTCAAGTTAGCTGTAAGCCAACCGTCAGACCGACGAGCGACTAGTGCGGGGAATGGTTCAGGTAAACAAATTGCCCCCCGACAGCCGCTGCACTTCAAGCGATCAGTGACGACTTTTCATGCGCTGCGCAACGCTCGCTGCTGAGCACTGACACACTCAAGAGCGCTTTCAGCCGTCGGCTCGATAAAGACTCCGACGCACGCCTTCTTTTGCACCGACCATCGGCCTTTCGAGCAGCCGCGTCTCCTTTCACAGATACCGGCAAGCCACTCGCCCCTGCACCGAGCAAAGGCACAGCCGGATGATCAGCTGACTCGGGATCGGGAACGTTTGCAGCGACGAGGTTCAAGCCTGCTGTCGGTAATGAGCTTGAGAGAAGCTTTCTCCCTTTCTCTCTTTCTCTTGATTTGACCGACGGCTGCGTTCGCACTCTTTGCGTTGCATGAATCCATGCGCTGCACGGATCTCGCCCATATCCGCCCCGCCCACAGAGCTAAGTGGGTAGCCCACCTCTTCGTCAAGGCTCTGTTTCACTAGGAAAAATTTCATTGTTGATTCGCCTTCTTTTAGGGTACGAAAGCACTTGCGGGTGCCCAGCTAGTGAGGCTCCGTACCGATAGGTCTCCGTCTCCTAGTGCTCTCGACGTCGAGTCTGCAATCGAGTGGTTCAGGGAACAAACAAAGTCCAGCAGTAGTTTGCGTCTCTCTGACATCACCCCCCGGACCGCTCGAGTGAAACTAGATAAAGCCGGCTGTGATCCACCGGAGTTCGACGTACGATTCTTATGCCATACTTTCTCCCTCTCTCCCTCTCTCTCTCGCTCTATTCCGACTCTCCGGCAATCTCTGGACAAAGCCGATATCGTGAGACTACCGTATCGGCAGTCTGATTTGTGGTGACGGTAAGTGTTTTCAAGAAGATCACATGCAGTAGAAGCAGCAGCAGCGACGTTCGTTTTGTGTTCGTTGTTATTGTTCCGCAACGACGTGATAATTGCCGACGGCTCATTTCTCGCCATGCACATGAGGCCATGGTGTGTCGCTCTCCATCAACATGGTGACGAGTTTGTAAAAAAAAATACCAACCCACTTGCACCATGCGTTGTACCTGCTGGTTGGTGGGACGAAAGTCAAACCTTTTCTTTCCCAGGTTCCTCCAGCTGCTTTTCGATTGGTCCGGTCACAAGCCCCCTTTTTCCCAAGACACCACACACACCTGTGAAAAGCACCGTCGCGGTCCCACCCTACAAGCCTCGAGCTTCGAATCACAACGAGATGTGCTCCCGGCTTGGCATGACGCCTGTGGTCCACCATGCTTCATGTGCGCATTGTGTACCACCCACCGTGGGGCTGGACCACTGAACAAGCTCAAGCTCTCGGTGGCAACGTACACCCTTACTGGCCAGCGCCGAGCTTGGCCCGGACTGCCACCTTGTTCAGACTCGACGGGTTCTCTGCTGGCAGTTCAGCGCTTTTTCAACGCCTTGTTGTGTGGGTCGCGATAGGTCTTGCAGCTGCGACTGGCAGCGTTCTCGGACGACCAGTCAGCCACCCGGTTGCGGATCCTTGCCTTTTCTCCCACCCGCGAGCATGTCCACTTTTGTCACCCTTAGACCGGGAGCAAGGTCAGGCGATTTGGTGCTTCTTCGGTCCGTTTGTAGCACGAGCTGCATGGACTGCTCAGCTCGCTTGTTCGTCCCGCTTCGAAGCGCTGCGCGCATCAGATACTCCGTTGGCGTGCGGACGGGCAATCCGTGCTGGCTGCAGACCTGCTCTCTCTGCCCACCACCTTTCTCTTGCTGTGCTGTGTCACTCTTCAATCCGTTGATTCTACGAACACCCAACTCATATATACTATCCACCTCTTTTCTCATTCTCATTCTCATTCTCATTCTCATTCTCATTGCATCCCGCACTTGCGGGGGGATCTCCTCATTTCCTTATTTCCTTGGTTTCATCTTCTCATCACTTTGCTTGTGTCGACATGTCGCATCGTCCACAGAGGGCTGCCGCAGTGCAAGCCAACAAAGCCACCAGCGCTGCTCTAGCCCCTGCACGCCGACGCAGCGATTCGCAAGCCAGCATCAAGACCATTACTACCCCGCAGCAACACTTCAAGGACGAGGACCGGCGGTACGACGGTCTTTGCTCGCCTTCGATGGACATTGTCATGCAACGGTCGAGCCATCAGGATCTGCGTCGGTTTGATGTAGGCAGTGTGCCGTCGGCAGCTGCTGCTGTGCACGACGAAGGGAGATCTTACGGAGGCAATGCTATGCAGATGTACTGGCCTCAGGACGAGCCTGCTGTGGGCGGCGCGGGGCAGCCGCACGCCTCGGGTGGCGGGGCCTATGATCCGCAGCAGCTGTGGGGAGAGCCGCAGCATGCTCAGCAGCACTCGCTATCGCACTACGACCAGGTCCCCAATCACGGAATGTTTGACCTGCACTATGGCTACTCGGCCCAAAGCAACTCGCTCGGACTCAAAGGCGAGTCGGGCCTCAACGTTGGGCTTGAAGGCGATCTCGATTTGAGCGGCGACCATGCGCAGCGCGAGCAGCGATGTCTCGCTCCATCCACATCGGAAGCCATGGCACTCCTCGACAACTTGCCCTTCAAAGCAAGCTCCAGCGCGGACGATAACGACTCGTACGAGGACAGCACGGACTCGGACCTGCCGCCGGAGAAACGCAAGCTCTCGGCCGCTTTTCGCCCGCGCGGCCGCAAGAAGCGCAACAAGTGCACTCCTGACCAGCTGCGCAGTCTCGAGGCGTTCTTCGACAAGAACCGCAACCCTACGGGGCGGGTGCGTCTCGAGCTGTCGCGCAAGCTGCGCATGCCCGAACGCAGCGTGCAGGTGTGGTTCCAGAACCGCCGTGCCAAGGTCAAGACTGTCGAGCGGCGGGGTGATACCGGCTCGGACACGGGTAGGAAGAAGAGCTGCAGCATCCGGTTGAGCGAAAGGGACGCGCTCAAGTCGGCAGCTGGATCCCACGGAAGGATGACTCGCAACCAGGCGGCGGCGGCGGCGGCGGCGGAGGCGGATCAGAAGCCTTCGGTGACGGCGATCCCGACGTCGGCGCTTTGCATTGGGACGTGGCGACGCGTGTCGCCGCTGATCTGCTTCTTCTCGCGTCGCCTCCAGTCGCTGACGTGGTACCTTACCAGCGAGTCAATCGGCTTCAAGCTCGAGATCCCTTGGACATCCATTCGCAGTGCGTACTTCGACGGACCGTCCAACCCATCGATCGCCGAACGCGCTGAAGGAGTCCGTGTACCTCTTGGCCATTTTGTCATCGACCTCGAACGGCCGCCGACCTTTTTCATGGAAGTCTTCCGCTCCGCACCCGTTACCGCCAAGAACGGCGTCTCTGAAGAACCCAAAGTCAGCTGGCGCCAGTGCGAAGATTTCACCGAGGACCATCAGGCTATGACTGTCAGCAGACACGTGCTCAACGGGCCGTACGAGGAGCTTCGAAGTGCCGTGCTGGCTTTAGCTCAGTGCAACGAGGTCTTGCAGCACCTCATCCAGTTTCACGACGAATCTCAGCGCGCTACGGGGGCAATCCCCACCGGTTCTGGATCGACTGCGGACAACTTTGGGCTTGTCAACAACGTCGTTCGTGGCCCGGACCCGTTTGCTCTCCCACCACCGCCGTCCATGGACGCATGCACCGCACTCACAGGCGTCGATGCATACGGCAATAGCCTGCATATGCCGATGCAGCCGCACCCCATCAACATGTCTGCCTCATCTTCGAGCTCTTCGAGCATGACCAAAAGCGCGGCGTGGCACAGCTTCCGAACGCCCATGCGCGGCGTCGAACAACCGTGGGAGTTCGATAGCCCCGCGAGCGTCTCGACGAATCTCTCGGAGGCTTCGCTCGACAGCAACCGGCACACGCTGGGATACAGCCCATACGGCGTGCCGACGTCGATCGAGGCTAGCCCGCGGTCGGGTCTGGGCAGCTCGATGGACCTCAACACGCTGCGCATCGATGCGGGTAGAATTACCAGCCTTGGCACTGCCGTGGCTCCCGGTGCTAGCGGCCCGCACTTGCCGATGATGGGCGATGGCGGAGGCGGCGATCTGGATAGCTCGCGAGCTTCTTTCGGTGGCTGGGAGGGTCGCTTGAGCTACGACACGCCCGCTGGTCACCAAGGAGGGGAACAGTACTCGCTTGCTCCGTCAAGTTTGATGGAGACGGGTCAGATGTCGAGCCACGCCATGCAGATGGCTAACGGCTTGAACATGCAGTTGCACCGTGCGGATGTCGAGCGCCAGGACTACGGGCACAGCGACGACCTTGAACAAGCTACCGAGCCTAAGGTCGAAGCATCTCAGCTGCATGAAAGTCGTGGTGGTAGCATGTACGACTGCAAAGATGCGTCGTCGAACGACCTCCTCGCTGAGGATTCCAACTCGTTGCTCGTCTCAAGGCGCTTCTCCACCACCGATGCCAGTCACGCCGACACTGCTGGCCAAGCTGACGAGCCCGACGTTAGCTCTCGAAGGGCGGATTACAAAGTTGCTTTCTCGAACGCGCTCGGTCCGGTTTCGCTCACCCCCAGCGCGTCCAACAGCAGTGATGGCGGTGGGGGCGATGGGAGGATGATGGCGCTCGAAGAAGACGCCTTTTCGGGCAAGACTCCCACGCATCGAACGTGTTTTAGCTCGGCGTTGCAGATGAACCAGGTGAATGGCGAAGTTCATTCGGAAGCATTGTCGCTCGGGGCACCTGCTAGCGGGAACGACGAGTCGGACGAGCAAGGCGCTGCACAGGGAAGAGCTCGGTCCAACACCTACCGGCCTTCGACGCACGGTGGTGCGATTGTCGAGGGCCTGTCGTCTACCGTGCAGATCTCGGAAGGCACCAGACAAGGTCAGAGTCCGATCCTGGATACGACCCTAGACAGTTGTAGCGACAGCAAGAGAAGCGGTAGTGCTGACGCCACCGGGATCGCCGTTGATGACTATGTAGAACCTGCCGCCCAGCGCGATGACAAGAGGCAAACCCGCGATGAAGGCAAGACGTTTGAGGCTCTAGAAGGATCGCCGGGACTGCTGTCGTTGGGAGATGGTGGGGTGGAGCGGGATGCCTCGCCGACATCAGCCTCCTCGGCGGACTCGAACGAGAGGTCTGCTGAAGACGTGCACGAGTGAAGACTGTCGAATCTCCTTGTCTGTCATGTGTCTCCCTCTCTTACGCCTCATGATCTTGTCGTGCTCGTCGATCGCCGTACTCTGACACAGTTCCTTCGTCTTGTTCCGTTCCTCTGTTGACTCGCACACCTCTAATGCCTCGTCAATGTCACGGCAATTGTCCACCTCATCTGTTCGATCTGGCCCCTGTGTCTGCTGATGAGCCTGTGATGATGATCCCAGGGCGCCACGCGCTAGTTCTGGACTGTTCTAAGCTCAAATTAAGTTATGCGTTACGAAATGCCGGTACAAATACACATTGTTCTGAATCACCTCAGCTGCTGCCGTCCACAACCGTGACCCATCCTCTGCCGATCAGACCGCGCACATCGGCCCTGTTGATGGTGACCGTCTGGTCCTTCCTAAACGTCGTCGGGGCAATTTGGTTCGAGCTCAACCAGACATCGTTCAGATCCTTGTTGACCTTCACCGTGACGAGCAGCTCCGTCGGCACGGGCTCGTACACCTGCCCATCCGCCACATCCAGCCGCAGGTTGGGGCTCAAGTCGAGGTATTCGAGTTTGGTGCGATGCACAAGGTCGGAGTAGCGCTTGAGCTGGTCCTGCTCGGAGGGGGAGAGTGTTGTGCGCAAGTGTGGTTGTTTCGCGTACAGGATAGGCAGGGAGAACGAGTGCCGTGACAGGTGCGAGAAGAGCAAATCGAGACGAATGTTGTGGTAGATGAGGAGTGCGCGTTTGTTGTAGGATATGATGAGATGGAGCATCAGGAGTTGCGATTGGAGACCGGATATTTCGACGGGCGGGAGGAAGGCGGATTGCGATTCCAGGGTGGAGAGTAAGGTTGTGAGGTGGGTATGCAGTTGCTTGGTTTCTAGGACGAGCGATCGGATGAGTTCGTCGCTGAAATCACAAGAGAGAAATGCAAGAAGGTCAGCGAGTGGTTGATACCTGGTGCGGAACTGGTGACAGTGTAAGCTCACTTGTACGGTTTGACATTGTCCAAGTTCAAGCAAGCCTTAGCTTCGGTCACCAACTTCAGCGCTTGATCTCCGAACATGATGCTGCTGGTCGTCGTCCTCCAGGATGGTGATGGCGTCCAGGTAGGAGCGTAACAAAAGTGCGAGGAAAGTGTTGGTCTGATTTCTGAAAATCAACTTTACGCGAATCTGTCACTTTCTCTTCCCATCTATCTCCACACACGAGACGCGCGCGCGTGGCGTAAATCACGCACCACAGTCAAGAGAATCATCCCTTTCTCCTCCCACCTCTCACCTAACGCACGCGCCCCTCGTTGATCATTGTTTCATTTTTCGTTCTCATGCAGCGTCGAGCAAACCTGACATGAATTGTTATTGCGAATGCGAGAACTTGATTGTGAGGGAACAGACACGAATCCAAGAAAGAGGGCTGAGTGGAGGAAGGAACGAGGAAAAAATAACCTGATACAGCGAAGATGAGCGATTGTGCCGATGAGGCAAGGTGGCGAGTCACTTTCGCAGAATGCAACTCCCGCCCTCGATCCAGCCTAAAGCACTAGTGTAACGAAGTAAAATTGTATGTGAGAGCACTAATCGAGGCCGGCGCACAAGGGACCCGATGGATTCGAGCAGGCCTGCATCTCGAGCCTCGGTTCGCTTCAACTTCATTTGTTCACTTGGCAGTGGCAAGACCGACAGCGTTCTTGCCCAGGTCGTAGACCGAGTAGTACTTCCTCAAGAACACATCTCCGACAATGAGCATGTCGGCGAGCGGGCCAGGAAGGTTGATACCGGAGAACGACGAGATGCACGAGCCCTGGACCTCGAGCACGTAGTCCTTGCCCTCGAGCTTGTAGGGCTTGCCGTCAATGTAGAACGTGAGGGGAGGCAGGTCCTTGACCTTCTCACAGTCGACCGAGTACTGGCCGTTCCAGGATTTGGTGGCACCGATCTCGGCGTTGAGGATCTCGGCAGTGTCGGTAGCCATGGCGATGAGCGAAGTGCCAGTGTCGATGGCGGCGGAACCGTTGTCAAGCTCGAGCTCCTCGTCACCGAGAGCGAGCTTGTCGAGCGCCACCTCCCAGTAGCCCTTGCGCTTGACGGGAGCCCAGTGGATCTTGCCCGAGTAGTGACTGTCGTCGATACCACCAAACACGGCCTCGCCACCGTCCTGCTCGGAGCTGCCGAGGTAGAACGAGACCTGAGGAGCGTCGAGCAGACCCTGGTTGATCATCTGGTAGAGAGGAGGCACGATGCCGTTGACCGAGATCGTGTCGTAGGCAAGACCCAGGATACCGTCGAACTTTCCGAAAGCAAAAGCAAGACCGGGTTCGCTGGTGGCCTCGGCGAAGTCCTGACCCTTGATGGTCAAGTCGCCAATCTTCAGCGTGTCTTGCGAGACGATGCCCTCCATAGAGCCTGAGCCGTACTGAATCTTGAATTCGGTGCCGTTCTTCTTGTACGAGGACGAAGCGGAGCTGTCGTACTTCTTGTGGAGGAAGCAGGCGATGGACGAGCACTTGGTGGAGGGAACCCAGAGGTTGGAAGAGCCCGTGTCGAGGATCACCTTGAACTCTTGAGCGGGGGTACCGAGCGAAATGTCGCAGAAGTACTGAGCGTTAAGGAAATCGGTGAGGGGTACACCGTGGCCCTTCTTGGCCTCCGCATACCAAGCGGCAGCTTGGTTCGAGTCGGCGATGGGCTGGATGCTGAAGTCGTGCTCGGGGTTGGCAGAGAAGGGAGCCTGCTTCTTGTGCGAGCCGGCGCCGCCATACTTGAGCTGGAGGATCTCGGCCTGGGCAGCAAGACTCTCGAGGGTGAGCTCCTTGGAGGGAGTGAGCTTTTGCAGCTTGGCCTTGTGAACACCGGCCTCGACGCCAGCAAAGGCGGTGGCGAGAGCGGCCACGAAAGCGAGAGAGAGGTTGAGCTTCATGGTGAGATGCCTTGAAGAATCGGAGGAGGAGGAGGATGGTGGTGGTGGAGGAAGCGAAAGAGAGACGAGAGAGCGATGCGGGGTTCAGTAACAGAGAGCGTGCGGGAGAGGCTGAGAGACGCAAAGGCGGAGCAACTGACTGACTGACTGTGCTCAGCCAACTGAAAAAGGCTGCGGGTGTGGATGGACCGATACAGAGGTTTGAGACAACAGGACACTGTCGGATCGCCTCGAAGGATCAAATCGAGGGATTGAGGGCGCAGTCACAGAATGCACGCATGCAGGTCACAGAGAGAGAGAATCCTGAGTGGAGGGTTGAAGCAACAGCACAGCGCGGCACATCGGCAGAGGAACGGTAAACGGGTGACCTACGAGCTCAGCACAAGCCAACCCATTGATGAAATTGCGATATCTCCAATTTCTAATTTTGACCGCATTTGGGCTTAGCACTGCAGTCAGCTCCTAAACTCATAGCCCGCGCGAGGCTGTGAAGGTCGTCCCTGCTGCTTTCGAAGAGTCGATCGAACGACCAAGGCCGCGCCAGCTTCTGGCGGCAGCCTGTCTGTACTGCTACGTAACTCGAAAAAGGCTCAGCTCGCGGAACACCATTCGGTCGATCCGTCCATCGAAAAAGAAGGGTCCCGCACGATGACAGGTCCCTCCCTGTGTGCTTGCTGTTCAGGGGTCACGTACGGAAATGCAGGATCAGCAGATGCAAGTCGCCAAGCAGGCAAGACAAATCGGCTCAAGTCAATAGACGAGCTGAACCCTTGATCGCCTCTCTGCCCGTCTGTCTCCATCGCATGAGTTGCACGGGCTCTAGCTCAAGTCGAAGACCAACACACGATCTCGAACTGCCGCTTGTCATTCTGAAGCGGATTCACTACACACATCTTCGAAGACTTCTGAACAGATGTAAGATTGCAGATCGACTAGAGAACATCAGCTCAAGTGGCAACGTCCAGCTGCTCGCGTCCAGACGCACCGCTCGCCCCCGGAGCCGGCGGATCCGTCGACTGAGCCGTTGCCGTTGCCACCACAGCAGCAGCATTGTCCGTACCCCGATGAGCAGAAGCCTTTCTCTTCTCCCTCCTCGACTCGTACTCGTGCCACTCTCCGTCCAACGCCGACAGCAGCCCGGCCGGCAGCTCGGCCTTTGGCGACTTGTGAAAGTAATCAGACGCGAGCGCCTGCTTGGCCGTCCAACGCTTCCTGGGGTCGTACGTCAGCAGTCCACGTGCTACCTCGAGCGCCGAATCGTCGAGGTACTTGCCAAACGCTGCTCCCACGTAGTCCTTGATCGACTCTGCTTCATCGGTGACAGCAGCGGCAGGTTTGACCATCTCGAACCATGCAAGCTTGTCCACTTCGGGCCAATTGGCCTTGGTCACCGGCCCAAGGATGTCAGTGATCGCGTGCACCTGTCCCAATTCCGTCTCGCTCTGGAACACAGGCTTCTTGACAAACAGCTCGAGAAAGATGCACCCCGCTCCCCACATGTCCACCTCCGACCCATACTGCGTCTCCCCGAACAGCAGCTCGGGCGGTCGATACCACAGCGTTACCACTCGATTCGTATAGTCGCCCAACCGGCGTTTTGCGTAGAAGCGCGCCAGCCCGAAATCGGCCAGCTTGAGTCGCCCTTGGTTGTTGAGCAAGATATTCGACCCCTTGAGATCGCGATGCAGAACCGCTTTGCGATGCAGGTAGTCGAGACCGGCGAACAGTTGCTGCGCCAATGACTTGAGGTGTGCTGCGCTGAACTGGACTTGTGGATGTGCTAGGATGCCGTTGAGATCGTGCTCCATGTATTCGAACACCATGTAGATCGAGCCGCGGGTAACCATCATCTCGTGCAGACGTACGACGTTTTCATGACGCAAGGCTTGCAGCAGCTTGATCTCGCGCATGGCAGTCACCGGGAAGCCGTCCTTCTCGCTATCCATGCGGATCTTTTTCAACGCTACGATGGCGCCTGTTCGTTCGGAGCGAGCCTTGAAGACTTGACCGTAGGTGCCTTCGCCCACTTGGTGGATGCTCTCGTATGCCTCGCCCGGCTCGGCTCGTGGCGGTTCGATCGCCGCTGCTGGTGCTTCGGCTGCTGCTGCCAGTTCTGGAGAGGGCATCTGCGGTGGTTGTGGTGTCTCCTTTCCGCCGGCTGTACCTCCTTCACGACCGTTCCGAGCTCCAGCACCTCGGTCGTCCGCTCTTGCCGCGTCACGTTCGCGTCGAGAGCCAGGACGCAGCGTCTGCCAGCCTCCTCCGCGCACGCTGCGCTGGTCCGCCTCGAGTTCCTGCCTTCGAGGCCCAGTGGGCGGCTGGGCGCCAAAAGTCGCACTGACACCCGTCTTGCGTGACAACACATGACCCTGCTCTGCTGTCTCTCCTGAACGCTCAACCCTGGGCGGTGTTCGAGCGCGGCGATTATTGGGTGACCTCCTGCGCTCTCGGGCTAGTTCTCGCCTGTTCCCATCGTCGGCTCTGTCGTTGGCATCGCGGTCCCGGTCTCTCTGGAAGCGTGAGCTGTCGTTGTTGTCACGCTCATGATTGTCAAGCCTCCATCGTGCAGGTCGATCACGCTGGCGATCATGACGCTCGGCTTCGCGTCCGTCGTCCCGATCTCGTGCGGTGCGGCCTTGCGACGGTCCCGAATCACGGTCCCGCCTGCGTGACTGGATGGAGGCTTCGGACCGTGCGGGGGAGGGTGTGCGACGTCTGCGGGTTGTTGCGTCTTCCGTATTGTCTCGGTCGCCACCGCCTGCCGGCCCTCGGGAACCCCATCTCGCCGCACGAGAAGTACCTGTTGCTGCGGGGGCGTTGCTCTCCTGTGGTACATACCGGTCGCGCGAACGTGGCGGCGGTGATCTTCGCCGGTCGTATCGACTCCACTGCGCTCTCCCTGTGGAGCTCGATGCTGGGCTAGGTGAGCGCTGCGAGGTGCGGGCACGGTCATTGCGGGATGATTGGCTATCACGGAAGCGTGCATCTTGCTCATCATCAGCAGCAGCTCGATAGCGTGGACGATCCACCTTTGGTGAAGCAGAGCGATCACGAGGTCTTCGAACACCTCCATCGTGCTTACGTGGCGAGGTGGGAATGCCATCACGAGCACCAGAAGCGCGGTTGCGATCTCTTGTGCCATTGTGAGTCGTCGGGGCATCGTCTATGCGTCGACCGGTGTCGTCGTACTGACCTCGTGGTGCGAGCTTTGCGCCGCCACGTCTCGAGGTATCTGATGCAGCAGCGGCTCGGCCAGTGTCATCTTCGAGTCGAGAGCGCAGGGAGCTTTCCGGGCGGGACCGATTTGATCCTTTGGCGTCGTCGTGTCGGCGGGCGAGGCGGTCGAAGAGATCTGGGCTACGAGCTCGTCGTGGTCTGTCTTCATTTTCGTTGGGCGGCGTGTTGTGAGCAGGAGAGGAGGTATTGTGATTTGTGGCCACGCCTCGAATCGTCAAAGCGGGAGGCTTGGCGGTGTCGCGGGCGTTGTCTGTGCGACGAGGCGAGGAAGGTCCGGGTCGGTCGTCGTTTTGATCGTGTGCAGTGAGCGCAGAGCGTCGCCCGTCCCTGTCGCGATCGTCGAGTCGACGCTGTTTGTTCGGAAAGTCGGAGCGGTCATCGTCTCGGTCCGCTGCTGATGTTCTGGACGATTCGCCGTGTCTGTCCGAATGGGTGTTGTGGTGTGTTGAAGCCGAATCCCGGTCAGCTTCTGGATTGCGTCGAGGTTTCCATCTGTCTGACGGCATCCTCTCGGGATTGGAGAGAGCCAGCAACCGTTATCGTCCGCCAGCACAGTTCCGCAGTGACTATGTCTGGTTGTTCTGGTTGTTTGATTGGCTTGCAGAAGGATGGTGAGATGGTGAGAGGGTTGTCACAGCTTGACCCTTTTTGGCCGTGTGTGTCAGTGTTGCGGATTTCTTGACTTTCCGTTTTGGTGGAGAAAAATTGAGTTTCCACTGTCGTCTTCTTGAGTGAGAAGGACACGCGACTAACATCGATGGCCGACAGCTTGCGGAACATTTGATTGTTCTCGCTCCGCACGGTCCTCTTGGCTGTGGATCTGAAGGCATAACGAGATCGTTTAGCGCACGCACAAAGCTCTCGACGAGTCGTTCACAATCAGAAGAGTTCTGCGCTCAGGCTCCATGCAGCTCCGTTTGCAGAACGATTCTAGCGCGGCAAAGTCTGAGCAAAACTCGGAATCGCTCTCTGCTCCCTATCTCACGCAAGCGTAGCAGACAAATCGTTCATGTACTTTCTTTGGATTGCCTATATCTAGCGAGAACCAGAAGAACAAGTCTTTAACGGTCGACCTCACCGAACACAAGGTCGAGGGTACCAATGATAGCGACCATGTCGGGGATGTAGTGGTGACGGGCCATGAAATCGGCACCTGCCAAGTGCGCGAAACCAGGCGCACGGATCTTGCATCGGTATGGGCGGTTGGTTCCGTCCGACACGAGGTACACGCCCATCTCACCCTTGGGAGCCTCGATGGCCGAATACGTCTCACCAGGTGGCACAGCGTACCCTTCCGAGAAGAGCTTGAAGTGGTGGATGAGCGACTCCATGCTCTCCTTCATGGTGGCACGCGGCGGCGGGACGAGCTTGTGGTCGTCGACCTTGATCTGGCCGGCGGGCATCTTGTTGAGGCACTGCTCGATGATACGCAGCGACTGGCGGAACTCTTCGACACGGCACAAGTATCGGTCGTAGCAGTCGCCGTTCTTACCGACGGGCACGTCGAATTCGACCTGGTCGTAAGCGTCGTAGGGAGCCACTTTGCGGATATCCCAGGGGATACCGGAGCCTCGAAGCATGACACCGGAGAATCCGTAGTCGAGCGCCTCCTGAGCTGTGACCTTGCCGATACCAATGGTACGGCCCTTCCAGATACGGTTGCCCGTGACGACCTCCTCGATCTCGTCGACACGCGAACCGAACTGCGTGGCCCACTTGTGGATGTCATCGAGCAAGCCGGGAGGCAGATCGTATGCGACACCACCGGGGCGGACGTAGGCGGCGTGCAAACGCGCACCCGAAACACGCTCGTAGAACTCCATGAGCTTCTCTCGCTCCTCGAAAGCCCACAAGAAGGGAGTGAGACCACCAACGTCCATGACGTGCGAAAGGACGGCCATGCAGTGGTTGAGAATACGCGTAATCTCGCCGAACATGGTGCGGATCCACTTGGCCCTCTCGGGGACCTCGATGTTGAGCAGCTTCTCGACGGCTCGCGAGTAGCAGAGCTCGTTGGTCATCATCGAAACGTAGTCGAGTCGGTCAAAGTAGGGGAGAGCCTGGGTGTAGGTCTTGTACTCGATGAGCTTCTCAGTACCTCGGTGCAAGAGACCGACGTGGGGCTGCGGAGTTGGCAAACATAGGTGAGATGAAAAGTGATAGAAAGTCAGTATGCTGGAACACAGAACTATGGCCAGCGAGGGCCATGCGTCGACACACTATCTTCTGCAAGCCGGTGGAGCGTTGGTCGGGACACTCACGTCAGTTCGAAGGATCTCTTCACCGTTGAGCTCGAGGATCAAACGCAACACACCGTGGGCGGCGGGATGCTGAGGACCAAAGTTAACGGTGAAATGACGCAGCGAGCGGTCCTTCCTGGAGCCGCCCTCGCTGAGGATCTCCTGTGCGGTCTTGTCGTGCAGCTCTTCAACCGTATAGGCCGAAGTGGCGGGCGAAATCGGGAACGCCTTGGACGAAGGGGTGGTATCCTGGGCTTCACTGGCGAGCGAGCGGCGAACGGTGGTGGAGAGGAGTCTGCTGGACGACGAGGGTGCGCTCGATCGGTAAAGCTGAGCTGCCGGTCGAACGGTGCGGAAGAGCGAAGGCGACATGTTGACGATACAAAGAGGAAGGCGTATGGTGGGGTAGTTTGGGTGCGCTGGAAGATGCAGTGTTGGTGCTTGTTAGGCGATGCTACCTGATGATGATGATGATGACGACGACGACGACCTCCAATTATGCTTGCACAATCAGCTTGCGGGCAAGATTGAACAGCGGGGTAAGGAAAGGTTAGGTAAGGAGTCGTGGTGGTCACGAAGTGCGATATGGAAGGATTGACAAAACTCAAAGTGGAGACGGCGACGGCGACGAAAAGGCAGCAGCACCTCTCACCTTCACCCACACATTCGCTCACTCACTCATCCACTCACTGTCCTTCGCGCCCAAAGACCTTCCGATCATTTCAAATCAGCAAATCGCTGTCTCTCGTCCAGTTATTCAGGCTTGACAGGCAGCTTGAGTTAGATTCAATTTTCGCATTTTTGCCGCTTCTCCAGAGACGAGTAGAGGAAGGAAGAAGCGCGCCAACCACAAGTTGCCTAAGCACCGTCACTCGTACGATAGACTACCACACCACTTCCTGTACGAGGCAAAGCTCGTTGCCATGGCGTTTCGTTCTTCTCACCACAACCGACAATGCCAAGCGAGGTTCAGATTCTACAGCCTTGACATGTTTGTGCTCTTCGACATGATATCCTATAATACAGTGTGTCCTCGAACCCAAAAGATCTCGGTGAGAAGGTTGACCGTCATGATAAGCCCATAAGCCGCAATCAGCGACACGCCAATCGGTCGAGTGAGCTCAAACCGGTTCATAGGAACCGCAATCAGCGTCCCAACGAGGATCAGCAGCAGTCCCAATCCGGATACCAGCAGCGTCGGGTTGAAGTCGATCGGATAGACGCCGGTCGCTCCATCGTGACCCCAGTGACTGCGCCCGTCCGATAGCAACCAAGTGCCAGAGATGCCGATGCCCAACAGTAGGTTGAGCATGGGCCCGGCAAAGCAGGCGCTGATCGCCATCACCGGGTGCCCAAGCCTGGCGATTGTGATGTTGGCCACCAGATCACCGAGCGAATTGCCCACGGCAAACACTGTCAGCCCAAGGATGGCGTCTGATAGGCCTACAATGATGCCTACCGTCTGCAGAATCGAGACCACTTCGTCAACGATCGTCATGATCCACATGACCGACACGACAAATCCCATCGAGCATCGGATCATCGCAAACGCTGACAGCGTCCGGTCCGAGAATCGCGCTCTGCCGGAATCTTGGCGCCTCATGGCCCAGAACGAGAACAGCGCTGACATTGCGCCAGCCGCTGCCGCCACTGCCACCTTGAGCCCGACGTGCGGCGCGCCGGACGACGACACAATAGCCCACGTCACAAACGTGGGTGCGCACACGCTTTGGCAAAGGAGCAGGAAGCGTCGAATCGAGCGCCGCATCTCTTGATCCTCGGCTTCACAGCTCTCATTACTAACGAAGCTCGCTGTGTCGTGTGTCTGCTGATCCAGCGGCAGCGACGACGAGGCTGCAGGCAAGTGTATACCAGCACCCGCTCGACCCGTGGGACTGCTTCCAAACGAGAGCGGAGACCCACCCATAGAGGGCAGATGCCGCAACGCCGATGCAATCTCTTGATCTCGATGTACATTAGCATCGTGTTCGGCGTCCTCGATCGCCTCTGCCCGCTCCTCTGCACTCCAAAGTTGCGTGTGTGTTGATGCCGATGTGGCCAGGTCTGCAGCGGGGCCATCCTCCGATGAGCGACCCTCAGCGCGCAGAGGTGCCTCGTCTCCTTCGAGTCGCACTGCACCGATCCCATCGGCTTCGGCCGGATCAACTTCGCGCTCGGCGCGTTCGGCCTCGTCATCCACCACAGGCAGCGTCAGATTGAGCAGCAGGATAGCAGGCGATGTAGCAACGCTGATGGCGGCACCGAGCAGAGATTTGGCGTGCAAGTGGCGCAGCGAGGGAAAGAGCGCATTGAAGATGACTCGCAACTTCCACGCAAGCAGCTCGCCGGCTGTTCGTGTCGGTCGCACGCGCCTCTGGCTCGCAAAGTTGTCCAGATTGTCTTTGTGAACCGGAGAGCTGCCCGACGATCCTTGATCCGCAAACCTTGCCGTGTTTTCGCGCTTGTTGCCCCGGGGGGCGCGCCGTGCTTGTTCGCTTCTGCTCGCTTTGGTGTCCCATTCTGGAATCTCGAGTCTGGGAAGCGCTCTGCGCGATGTCGTCTGGTGTAGAGGGTCTTGCTGAGATGAGTTGTCCAAGGGCAAGGCGGGCGAGACGAGAGGCTCGCAAGCGTCGCCGGGAAGGTGCTCTCTCCAGGGGTCGTCGACGCTTCCTGCCTCTACACTGACGCCAACCCGACTCCCGGAAGCCTCGATTTGGTCGTGGCTGTCCCCATGCTGGCTTGCGCCGTCATGAGCACCAACTGTTCTACGTCGACGACCCGAGCTCGTTGATGCGCTCCTCGCCAGACCGGCCTGAGACGCGACGCCGAGACCGAGGCTCAGCACGCGGTTGTGCCCCGCACGGCGAGATCGGTCTGGACTGCTCTGATTGTTGGTGCGGAGCTCCCCGGAAGCACTTGTGGTGAGGTGCATGTGTTGGTTGCCGTGGTGATGATGCGGCAGGAAACGTTCGGGATCCCAGCTCTGGAAGATCTCCTGAGAGCGATCTGCGGTGGCGTCGCGACGAAGGCTCTGGACCACATCGCGGAACTCGATGGCAGAGAGCAGGGAATGGCGTGGTACCAGGTGGGGACGAACACTAAGCGTTGCCTTGATCGTTGCACGCGAATTGGAGGAGCCTGGAGTGTGAACGGACGGCGCGCGGCTGCCGTTGCGCGGATAATCGGGAGTAGATGCGCCACTGTGGTCAGCTCTGCGATTTGCCCAGTCTTCGAAAGGGTCAAAGTCGGGGTCGTATTCCGACGGGCTTAGCAGACGTTGGGAAGCGGAAAGGGTCGCTTGACCTCTTGATTCGGATCGAATGCTGCCACGGCTGAGGATGGATCGATCGTCTGCCTGGCTGTCGTACTCGTCCCTAGCAGCCTCCAGCCTGCGTTTCTGCTTGCGTCGACGCTCCTGCCACCACGAGCCGACGATGACGGTGGTAGCATAGAGGAAGTAGAGGCCGATGAGGGCGATGGTCTCGCTTCGCCTCAGCTTGCCATCAAAAAGAAAGGTGAGCGTGAGGGCGACTGCGATGGTGAAAAAGCCGACATCTCGGCAAAAGGGCCAAGCCTTGACCTTGAAGGGGGCGATGAGCATCATGGATCCCGAGATGACCGAAACGATAAATGAGGCGGCACCTAAAAGCTCGCCGATGGCCAGCGATCCCGAATTGGTCTTCATGGCGCCAAAGGTGGAGAAGACGTCCGGAGATCCGTTGCCGAAAGCGAGAAAGGTTACTCCGGCGGTGCTTTCGTTGAGGCCGAGACGAGATGCGATCGTGCTGAGGTTGGGGCAAAAGAAGTCGCTGGCCACCACGCCGACCCAGCTGAAGAGAAACAGCATCCACACGAGGATGCACAACAGTCGTAGAAATCGCAGCACCGAGATGCCCGGTTGCCAGCGCGGCTTGCCAGGGCTGGGATCGGAAGGCGGTCCATGTTCGAGTTCATTGGAGGAGACGCCGACGCAGTAGTAGAAGCGGAGGTAGTCAAAGTGACCCGAGGCGGAGCAATGCTGGACGACATGCTTGCAAACATGTCTTGGCGATCGATCGACCGGTATGGGCTGACATGCTACCGGGTCGGGTTCCTCGTGTGGGTCTTGCGACGGCGAAGTTGGCTCTGTCTTCGCAGATGTGGTCGAGGAATGGTGCTGCTTTTGCTTCTTTGTTGAGGTAGCAGCCTTGCTCGACGCAGTTGTGGTGACTGTGATCGACGTCGATGCGTGCTTGAATACTTCGAACGCAGGAAGTTCCGATCGCTTATACCATTGTATACGAGCAGGAGATGCTATTGATTGAGGAGCGAGATGGGAGCGAAGGCGCTGGCTTCCACGAAAGCAGACGATCTGCACCACGATGAGAAAGGCGAACACGAGCCAAGCATCCTTGCGGTGACGGTTGCCGGCCATATCCGGCTCTCGTTAGCGTCGAAGTATGAAGCAGATCAAGTCAGACGCTCTATACAGTTGAGGGAGAAGCGGTTGGGTGGTGTTCAGGACGACACAGCGAGAGAGGGGGTTCGAGTTGTACTCGGCGGCGTCACTGAGCGTCCTTGCACAATGCAGCTGCAGCGCACAGCCGGTCAAGTCTAAGTTATTTGTCACATTCCGCGAAGCGAGACAGAAAGACGCATGTGAGATCGTTCAACCGTAAAATTCATATGAATTTCGCGAGAGGTGTACAACAGCGCCGATCGCGAGACTCAGAACAGACCTCTGCTATGCTTGTGGGGTGGTGGGTTCTGAGAACCTTGGCGACTCTGTTGACGGGTAAGTTGACGACGCCGAATCAAGCTCCAGTTGAAGACGCTAGCTCGAAGATCTTCGGGTTCTGCCACATGAGCAACTTGGCAAATAGCTTTCATCTTGGGAGGGGCGGGCGTTCGAGGAAGGCATATGAAGTCCGAGGACTGAAGACTGCCCAGACCAAGATCGAAATCAAGAGTTGCAGAACATTTCCTAGGAGACTATGCCCATCGCCGACGACATTGCAGACAGTTGATGCCGCTCGCTGTGTTCATTTCTCAGGTAGGCTTGATGCTGAGGAGTGACAGTGAAAAGTTTGCGTTTGTCTTTTTCTATCGCGTCCTGGCGCGGAGCATGCCTTTCATCCGCTCGCCCTCAAGGCAATCGAAGTCTTCAGCGAAGATGGCGTCGTTCATGTGTGTGATAGTGCAAAAGAGAACGATGAGAATGCCAGATAGACATGGCACTGCTGCGACTCGAGCGAGACCAAACTGAATCTCGGACCCAAGTGAATCGTTTCTTCCACCATCCAAGGCTTGCGCACCTCTATCGTTTCCAGAAATCACGCCGGATCGTGCGAGGGAATTGGACATTCAAATGTATCTGTCGGTGCCTGTGCACCTGAATACTCGAAGCCATCGTATCAAGCCGGTACAGCATCCCTGTCATGACGGAGCAAATTGGTCTCCCGACGATCCGCTTGAGAGGTCTGAAGACGAATGATAAGTATCGCATCAGAGTCTTTTCTATACTGAATTGCGGGGACGCGATGCTTGAAGATGAATTCTCTGTAAAACACAGCCCTTCCTAGTCGTGTACGGCGCCAGGTGCGGGTACGCCGGTGCATGATTTGCTTGCACAACGGGCAGGAACACCAAGATCTTGCCGTTGCTGCCGCCTTCATGCTGCTCATGCCAAGTGGTCACTGGTTCCCTCATCCTGTGGACAAACCAGTCAGTGCGCACCTGCTCAGGCTCAACGTCGGGATGGCCTCAAGGTCTGGAGGACTATCGGCCAAAGTGCGCCGGTCATTATGGAGCTCGGAAAGTCATTTACAGAAGTGTGATGCTGGCTGAAGATTACATTGGTATGACTGTCTCAAGACACGAGCGGAGGAAAGCTGGTTGTGATGCACGAGTGTTTTGACGCGAGTAAGAGGAGGCTACAAAGATGCGACAGCTCTTGCGCAGCGATGGTGAGCATACGATCTTGCGGCACAGGCGCCGCTGCTTACGAGGAGGACATCTGCAACTTGTTTCCCGAAAGACCGCCAGAGCCAGAGGACCTGCGGGAGCCAGGGCGGGTTCCGCCAGGCGAAGGGGGCTGCGATGTGCCTGCCGGACCGAGCTTTCCGACCTTGAGACCTATTTTTGTGATCCGGTCAATTAGGAGGCAAGTAGGAGACAAGTCAGTCATTTGAACACTTTTCAACCAACATTGATATCTGCGACGTACCTTCATCCAAGTTGTTCAATACGTCCATGTCGTCAGAGTCCAGGTCGAAGTCGAAGAGTTGCGCGTTCGCCTCAATGCGATGTTTGGTTAGACTCTTGGGGAGGATGATGTTTGAAAGGTTCAGGCCCCATTTAAGGAGTACTTGAGCTGGTGTTTTGCCGTGTTTCTGTGCGATAGCCTTGATTTCGGGGCGGTCGAGTGCCTGGCCCTGTGCCATGGGGGAGTAGGCCTGGATGTGGATGCCACGCTGGATGCAGGCCTCACGGAGCTCCTCGTGGGCGAAGAAGGGGTGGGACTCGATCTGGTTGACGGCGGGCTTGATGCGGCAGTTGGCGAGCAGGTGGTCGAGCTCCTCGACGTCGAAGTTGGAGACGCCGATGGTCTTGATCTTGCCGGCGTCGACGGCGTCCTCGAGGGCCTTCCATGCCTCGAGGCGCTTCTCGGGGCCCATGGTACCCGGCGAGTGCATGAGGTACATGTCCATGTAGTCGACGTTGAGCTTCTTGAGCGAGTCCTCAATGGCGGCGGCGGCTTTGTCGTGGTCGGCATCCCAGAGCTTGGAGGTGATCCAGATCTCGGAGCGGGGCACGTTGTTTTCCTTGGTCCACTCGGCGAGGGCGCGGCCGACCGCCTCTTCGTTCATGTAACGGGCGGCTGCAAGAGATCCAAGCGGAAGTGGTAAGAGACGGTGTTCCAAGGTCAGTATTGCGTGCCTGTCATGATGTGTGTGTGAGAGAGAGACAAGCTTGAGCTGCAACGGCACTCGCCATCGCCGCTAAGCATCAGCCAAGATCAGAGAGAACTTACCAGAGTCGATGTGACGGTAGCCAGCATCAAAGGCCCACTTGCAGGCGTTCTCGGTGGAGCCATCGTTGGGAGCCTTGTAGACACCAAGAGCAACCTGGGGGATCTCCTGGCCGTTGTTGAGCTTGACGCGCTGGGTGGAGATGTTTCCGGGGATAACACCGCTAGCAGCAACCTTGGACATGATGTATAGTAGTTCTGGAGGGGGTGAGCTGACAAGTAAAGAGAGACGGGAGAGAGTATGTGTGACGATGAATGTCGATGATGGGATCAGGAAGGAAGAAGAAGTGTTGACGTGGCTAGGCCGAGGCTTAAGTAGCAGTTGCAGTGGGGTCAAGCTGGGCTGGCGCGAAAATGAGATGCGAACGCAGGGGCACCCTGAGGACACAAAGAGAGGGAGGTGGGATCGAGCGCGACAGAACAGGCAAATGGCCTCTGCACCGGGCGAGCAGAGATTGCCAACGAAGGAGAGACCTATGCATCGATTTGGCAGCGACTTGGCACGGACGCACCTGCAATTATTAGCTCACGGATCGTGCCGTCGTGCACAAGAGCTGGCGCGCATTCAGGCGCTGTTGTGAAGCTGACGGGATCGCCGCTGCGTGCGCAGATTGGATAGTGAGAGACAAACAGGCTCATGAAAAATTCGCTACACGCATGCAAGCGGATGCTCAGTGTCGTTGTTGGTGAAGCAGTCCATCACACAAAAGGCTAAACTTGCTTAGCGTTTGAACCAACTGACGACGTTGCGAAACATCGATGGATCGGAATAGTTTTGATTATGGGTTCGACAGCGAGTGGGAGAAAAAACTCTAACCCGCAGAGGTCCACCGAAGCAGCCCGAAGCAACAACGACGACGACGACGACGACGACGACCAGCTCAGTTAGCGCGAGGTGAGCCGAGAGCAGCGCTTGTCGATGGACAAACAAGATCGATCCCAAACAAAAAGGGCGAGAGAGCCGACCAACTTAGACTAGCGCAAGGCCAGCAGGCGATCCATGCACCTTTGAAGTGCAACAGAAGAAAGCGGGCGAAAACACAAGTTGGTTTGAAAGCCAACGCGGTCATCGAGCATCGACGTGCATGAACGCTCGAGCCAGCAGCGATTCCGCAGTCACATCAGTTGCTGTTGAGAAGAAAATTGGCCGAAAAGCGCGTAGCTGGACATTGAAAAGAAAATGTACAACTTCGTCACCGAGCAAGTGCTGATCCACCGACCCCCGAAAAATTCCAAACCACACCACATTTGGGCAAAAGCAGCCGACCTCCTCACATGCTCTTTTTTCTTCTCTGTTCCTTTTGTTCACAAGCATTAGCTTCTCCTTTCCTTTCCGACTTTGATTGTTCCATCATACACCGGCAGAGCCGGTCGGGGCTTCAAAGAGGACGGCTGTTTGGCCTGCCCGTCTTCATCACTGTGCGCCCTTTGCCGCCCTATCCGAACTAATGGGAAATTCTCCGCCCCGGTCTCTCAGCTGATCTCCCGTGCCCTGCTCCAAATGGGATCGTCATCAGAGGCACACTGTGAGATGAGGTGTAATGCAAGTTTCGTGCTTCGTTGGTTGTGCTCACACGCAACTCTGGTTTCAAAGTTTTGTCGTTTTGCGACGCCGCAGCAGCCGCAGCCGCAGCCGTTATCCGCAGCCCGCAGCCGTGTCGAAGCCGAACAATCTCCCAATCCTAGATACGGTACAGCATGTGCATATGCTTGGTGTCCTGCATTGCAGATGAACGAGGGTCCTGCTTCGTTTGTCGCCAGCGCCCTTTTGTTCCTCAATCCCATCCCATCGATAGCGTGACGTCATCGAAAATCTTGAAAACTCCATTCCCGAACCTTTGCGAGACATTGCCCGTTGAACGTCTCGGACTGCGAGCTCTGCCCTCTCCTGGACCGGACCGAACCTAAAAGCCACATGGAAGGCGCCTCGGTCTCATGCTGTCCATGCTATCTGGCAGTTCGTAGGAGCTTGTACCATCGGGCCACCGATCGTCCCTTTGGCTCGACGTAGCGCCATGTGTACAATTACAATTCCATTGCGTGACCACGATACATATGCTGGAGCCGCTACGAGTTCATACAAGTACAATTTCAACCAAAGTACAAACACCACCCGGCGCCCTAGACTTGACCAGTGCGTCGGCGAAGAGACGTGTCCTTCTGCGCTCGGCCAAGCCTGCCTGATCATTACTGAGGACCTGACGCTTCCGCGTTGTTCTCATCTCCCTCCTGATCATCCTCGTCTTCATCGTACTCCTCTTCTTCATCGTCGTCATCGTCCGCATTGCCTGCATTCGCGGCGAGACTGGCCACGAGTGCCTCCAGCTGAGCTTGCAATGATGCAGCATCCTGTGAGCCAGTCTCGGGCTCGGCCTCAGCGTCACGCGGCTCCTCGGCGGTGGGCGGATCGACGTCCATGTTTTCCGTCGGCTCAGTCTCCGTCGACGCTGGCGCCTCGGCCTCCTGCTGGCTGTCCTGGGTGGCTGCTGCCTGGCCTTCGTCGCCAGCCTGAGCAGTAGAAGTACCTTCATGGTGCGCCTGCAGCGATGCCGTGAGCTGACGCAGAACCGCCGAGAGATCCATCTGCTCGCCGCTTTCCGCGGCCTCATCGTCGTCATCAACTTCATCTTCATCCTCTCCTTCGTCCGCTTCACCTGCCTGCTCGCCTTCTGCTTGCTCTCCAGTATCGACCACGTCCCCTTGTTGAGTCGGGTTGGACGCTGGCACGTCCACTGAGTCCGGTTCGGCCTCTGCAGCCGCAATCGCGCGCTCGTCAGCCTCGACATCGGATTCCTCTGAGTCCGCTTCGTCGTCCGCATTGCCGAACGCAGAAGTGAGTGCTCGGATCGCATCTTCGTATTCGGCCAGATCGATGCCTTCTTCGCCTTCTTCCCGCGCAGCCGCTGCCACGCCTTGGGTCGAGCTCTCGTCGGTAGCTTCCACAGTCTTGGGCTGCGCGACCGCCTGCGTAGCAGGTACCTCCTTGGGCACATCTTCCGAGGCGGTAGCACGGGTGGTGGCAGTCGGCGCAGCGCCGATCTGCTGCAGCGCAGCTGCCAGCGTCTCGGACACGGCCGAATCCAGATCCTGCTGCGGTGCTTGACCAGCGAGACTCGACAAAGCCGAAGCAAGCTGCGACGATGCGGATGGCGGGGGAGCTGAAGAGGCAGGCGCGAGGGTTCGTGCGGGAACGGCAGGGAGAGGAGGCCCGGCACTCATACCTGGCAGGTTGGCTGCTCGAGCCGCAGCGAGTGCAGCCGCATTGCTGCTCAATTGACCAAGGATCGAGTTGGCCAGCACAGGGTTGATGGGTGAGCTGGTATCGTTGAGCATACTCGCCAACTGTTGCATCATCGTAGGCTCGCTCGTAGTGGGCAGGGGCAGCGATGTCGGGCCCCTTGCCGCGGCCGGCGAGATGGGTGGCATTCTGCGTTGATCCGGCGCGCCAGCAGTAGCAGCAGCGGAAGCACCAGATCGACCGAGCAAGGACGAAGGCGCCGACATGCCTGTTGCCATGCCTGGCATAGGCATGCTTGGTCGAGGATACGACGGCATCGTCGACGACATGCTGGCGGCGGTGGCGGCAGCAGTTTGAGCAGCAGCGGCAGCGGTAGCCTCGGCAGCAGCATCGTGGTAGCCCGTCTGCGTGAGCATGTGCGCCAGCATCTCTTCCATAGACCCATCACTGGGACCGGAGCGGATGAGCTGGTACAGGTATCGGACCGAGTCTGGCTCGATCTTCTTGCCGATGCGCTTCTGGTACTCGAGCAAGATCTCTGTGGCTGAACCGCTTGGGAAGATGGTGCTGGCTGGGTTGGCAAGCGGCGCTGCACCTGGCTGTCCGTATGGTCGAGGTCCTGTTCGCAGACCCTTGCCATACGCGCGGAGGCCGGAATCGCCCACGTTGCGATAAGCCTGGCTGTCCTTGAGCGGGCTCACCGCCAACACCTCGCCGTTGAGACCTGGCGTGACCATGGGATGGTCCCTTCCCACTTGAGGTCTGCGCGTCGGCTTTCGAGACTCGCCTGGGTCCGACCACGCCTGGTTGATGCGGTAGAGACTGCCAGTCTTGAGAAGCCTGCCTCGCTTGAACGCCTTTTGCAGAGCTTGGTGCGCAGAGGGACGGAACTTTTTGGTGAGCGGATAGGTATCCTGCATCCAATTGAAGAGGGTGCGTGGTGGCGCTTGGCCCATGACGCGGAGACCCTCGACAATCATGTCTTCGTACGATGGCAGCGTGCTCGTGCCCAGCGGACCTTGCACGATGACGGGCTGTGGATCGGGTGACCACGACGCTAAGCGACTGCCAGCCATCATCGGTGAGGATGTTGCGTTCGCGCCAGCTGTGTACGATGGAGTGTAGACTGGGTTGGCGCTGACTCCGGTCAAGATGGCGATGGGATCGTTGGTGGCGGATCGGACGGAGTTGAAAGCCTGCGATGCTGTGGAAGCATTGACGGGGGCCGGTGACGCTGTGGACTGCGATGGAAGCCGCTTCTTGGCCTCCTCGAGCTGCTGCAACAAACTCGAGAGCGCACTGTCCTGGCCTTGAGCAGCTGGAGTTGCAGATCGAGCTGCTGCGCTTGGAGAACCGGCCGACGCCGTAGGGGAGCTTGCCTGGCCAGCAAAGCTGGACAGCATGGCGGCGATGTTGCCAATAGGAACTGCACTGGAGCCTGGAGCCGAGGTAGCAGGAGCGAGCGGTAACCCTTGAGGACCCAGCATGGTGGCCTGCGAGGACGACGACGATCCGAGAATGGCCGCAATTTTTTCCGATAGGTCCTTGTCGGGGCTGGAAGCAAGGGCAGAAGCGGGGGCCGTGCGACCAGCTGTGGAAGATGCATTGGCAGCTGCAGAATCAACGCGCGTTCCCGTGCCGGCAGCTGCTGAAGATGCTGCAGATGCAGATGCCGGGCGCGGCGTTGCTGCTGTTGCGGCGTTGGCGGGTATGTTGCCGCCAAAGTGTGCAGCGATCGCGGCTGCCAATGCAGCGTTGGACGGCATAGGCCCATCTCCGACGATGCTGCGCAAAGCGGCGGGGGTGATCTGAGGTTGCGCACTCGTCGCTGGACGTCCTTTGCCAGCGGCAGGAGGCAAGGCGGGACGCGAAGACGAGACACTGGAAGGCATATGAGCGGGTGGAAGAGGTGCACCATTGGGACCGCGCGCAGGCTGGTTCTGCTGGCGAACCATGGCGTTGATGGAGTTGATCAAATTTGTGAGCGATGCATTTTGACTCGTGTCCTTCGTGGACACCTTCTGTGCTGTCGCTCCAGCAGTAGAGATGCCACGAGCCAAACTGGTTGCGGCAGAAGCAGCTGGAAGCGTGGGAAGGGGGCGACGCGGCGCCGAAGGCGGGGTATAAGCGGGTCGACCAGTGAGCGCAGAGGCGGGGCTGCTGGAAGGTCGTGGGGTCGCACCTGCTGTGCGGGCATAGGGAGATGTGGTGGATGCGGAAGCGCTTGCGTTGAGCAGCGAGTAGACATCCTTGAGGCTCAAATCCGAAGGAGCAGGAGTGGTGGACGCTTCGATGCGCTGGCGTGCTTTGAGCCTGTCCATCTGCACGTGGATGTGATTAGGGTAGACACGAGCCTGACGGTAGAGCGTGGACGAGCCAGCGGGTGCCTCGACGAGATCGGTGAGCTGCTTCTCGAGCTGTTTGACCAAGTCGATCAGTTCAGCTTTTTGGAGCAAGGACAGGTATTCATCCTTTACGGTTGGGGAAAGCTGCACCCCGGATATGGCAGGTGTCAAGTTGAGCGGACCAGCGCCTGCTTGATTAGAGATGGAGCTTCCAGGCTTGGGTATATTGGTGACGGTGACGCCAGACGAGGCATTGTCAGCTCTTCCTGTTGTCGAAGCTGCGGCAGGAGGTGGTCGCGGAGCAACAGCGGCAGACGCGCCTGCTTTGGGCATAGTGGGAAGCGCAGCGATGACCGATGCTAACGGTGACGGTGTGGATGACGCGACAGGACCTGGAGAAGAAATGGCTGAAGCGGTGGGGCGGAACTTCTTGTTGGAGAGATCGGCTGAGCCTGATGACTGCCATGATCGCTTGTGAGACGGGGTGGCGCCCAATGCGGTGGGCAAAGGCTTGGACGGCGAAGCATACTTCTGACGCGTCTCCTGCGTCGGATACGCCGTAGCAAACGATTCGGAAGATCCGCTCTGCGTTAACCTGGGCGCCTTGTATGGAGTCGGCAGGAGGGCCGACTTGGAAGGGGTCGAAACCGAGGCTGATGCAGATGATGACACGTTGCCACTTCGATCGCTCGCGTTGCCGAGAGGAGTGGGAGGCAGCAAACGATTGGGCGTCGCCAACGCGCTAGCATAGGGCGGCGGTCGCGGCAAAGTCGGTGACGCATTGCTGATACGCGATAGTGCTGCTACTGCTGCGTCCGCTCCTGCCGACGATACAGCCGATGGTGATGGTGACGGCTGATGCTGGAGTGAACGCGTTGAATCGGACGCGACGGTATCGGAAGCCGAGAGCGTGGTAGCGGCCAAGGTCGGTGATGCGGGCGGCGAGGCTAGATCGATGGGCTTGGCGATCGTGCCAAGGTTGTTGAGCGTGTTGATGGTCACCTTGGCAGGCGATGCTGCTGAAGGGGGGGCGCCATCGTGACGACGCGACGACGACGACGACGGTGCACCATCGGAGGCGACGGGCGATTGACGCGTCGGGGTGTGTGCGTGCTGTGAGGGTGCGGATGGAGCTGGTGACGGTGACGGCGCAGTGGCCGCGGTCATGGCGGGAGAAGCAAGAGAAAAGGGGGCAGCAGCCGCTCGAACCTATGTCCCAGGGGTGCGGGGCGCCAGATTTTCCTTGGATGGATGTGATGGTGAATACAGTTTTGCACACGATCTCTCTCAGAAATTTGGTGGTGGTGTGACTTTGCGTAAGAAACTATATCGCGTCGGTACCGGTTCTGCAGAGCGTGAGTGCAGCTGCAGAGAAGCGGTTCTGTCCACCGCATCTGGCGTTCTCGGCCATCTCAAACTCTCGAAATCGATCAGGAAAAAAATCCATCCACCTCGCCGATTCGGTTCTGTAATTGTTAGGCCCTTAGATATGACAATTCTTAGAACTGGGAGACTTGGTCTAACACGCTAATATTTCGAAAAACGGACGAAAGTCCGGAAAGCGCCGGCCAAACTGAATGACGCTATGCCTTACCGAGCTGAGAGAGAGAGAGGGGGAAACAGCGACAAAGCAAAGCAGCGCGTGAATCCGGCCTGGACCGGACAATGCTCCCAAGCGGCAACTCCACAACGCTGGAAGGGAAGCTAACGTCGCGGACACGATCCGAAAGGGGCTCTAGCGTTCGGAAGCATGCGGTAGAGCATGTCCAAGCTGTGAAAAGGACGGATCTTTCCCTGAATGCGGGAAGCAGCAAGCAGCTTGCTACTTGCATCCCCGTGCCGCTTCCTCTTCAATTTCCCGCGTCAAGATTGAGAGAGGCCGAGAGTGTGGAGTGGCTGGTCCGTGAGAGCGCGGCAGAGACAAGGCCGGATCGACGCATGGTTCATTCAGTCTGTGTGCCCTTTGCGTTTGTGGGGATTCAACTCACTTCTTCGTCACTCTCACATTCTTTGCCTCCTCTCCATCACTTACACTCTCGTCTCTTCTTCACATCCGCTCTTCCTCTCACTTCTGTAATCCAAAATGGTCAAGGCTACTGTTATCGGCGCCGCTGGTGGTATCGGCCAGCCTCTCTCGTTGCTGCTCAAGCAGTCGTCCCTCGTCACCGACCTCGCCCTCTACGATGTGTAAGTAACTGAGCGATTCCATGGCCGCTGTCCCACATGCTCTTGCTGCTCGTGGTTTTCAACTTTATCACAAATGGTAGCTGACCATCGCTCTGTCTTGGCTCTGCATTCCCACAAAACAACAGCGTCAACGCCCCTGGTGTCGCCGCCGATCTCTCGCACATCAACTCTCCTTCCATCGTCACTGGCTACCTCCCCGCTGATGGTGGCCTTGGAAAGGCCCTCAAGGGTGCTGACATTGTCGTCATCCCCGCCGGTGTCCCCCGTAAGCCCGGCATGACCCGTGACGATCTCTTCAACGTAAGTGCATGATTCGAGCCACCTTGCCCCCCATCGCATCCCTCACCGTCAACTCCTTGCCAGCGGAGTGGCACTGTCACTATGGCCGCCAATTTCGCCTTGATCGTTTGCGCTTCTTTGCACGCCATTCATCAGGTGTTGTGGCGCGAGCGCACTGTCGCCCTCGCAACCTTGTTAGACACCCACCACAGCTGATGCAGTCGCCAGCAGGTGATGCTGCTGATGCTGCTGCTATTTTTCTGGCACAAATTTTGGGCGTGAAATTTGTTGGTCCATGCGCAGGAAAGCAAACGCACGCGCGGCTGCAGCTCCGCTTTTTCGAAGCTGGAACTCGCAGAATTTGCGGCCCTTGACCGCAGACTCTTCTGCGGCAGCATGATCAGCTGGCCTCAGCATTGATCTACTTGCGTCGAGCGACGTTTACTGTTGCGGGAGAAGACGATGTCACATCATTGATCGGGACAACAGCTGACAGACATAATTCTGCTTTGATGATACCCCCTTTCCCCCTCGCTCGGCGGAACCTTGCACGGACTCGATATTCTGTAAATGCTTAATCGCTGATCTCGGATGGCTGCTGCACTCTCCCAACAAAACCTCGGTATTCTTGCACCTGCATGCATCGCGGTCATCTCTGCATTGACATTGGCGGCCATTCTCGTGCTGCGGCGACAACATCTCCACGGCTTCTTGACGCCAACTCCTCGCTCCTCGCAACGCTCGCTTGCGCGAAATGACTTCTACTCCATCAGATCAACGCCGGTATTGTGCGCGACATTGCCGTCGGCATTGCTGAGCACTCGCCCAAGGCATTTGTGCTCGTCATCTCGAACCCGGTCAACTCGACCGTCCCCATTGTTGCCGAGGTGCTCAAGAAGAAGGGCGTTTACAACCCGAAGCGTCTCTTTGGTGTTACCACGCTCGATGTTGTGCGTGCCTCGACCTTCATCTCGGAGGCTGCGGGCAAGCCTACCGAGTCGCTCAACTACCGCATCCCCGTCGTTGGTGGACACTCCGGTGTCACGATTGTGCCTTTGATCAGCCAGTCGCAGCCTCCGATTTCGGTGGACCAGGCCAAGATCGAGCAGCTCACCAACCGTATCCAGTTCGGCGGTGACGAGGTGGTCAAGGCCAAGGACGGTGCCGGTTCGGCTACGCTCTCCATGGCTTACGCTGGTGCTCGTTTCGCCATCGCTGTGCTCGAGGCTGCTGCGGGCAAGGCGCTCGCTCACCCCGAGATGGCCTACGTCGACCTCACCTCGGACGCCGCTGGCGCCAAGGAGGTCACCGCCGTCATCGGCAACGACACCCCCTTCTTCTCGGTGCCCCTCCAGCTCGGCCCCAGTGGTGTCGAGAAGATCCTGCCCCTCGGCAAGCTCAACGACTACGAGTCCGAGCTCATCAAGAAGGCCGTCGCCGACCTCAACGGCAACATCAACAAGGGTGTTCAGTTCACCGCTAACCTCTAAGTGCCGTTGCTCTGTAGCAGCGAACGCGAGCGAGAGGTCGTCCGCCTCGGCGTTGATGAAATACACATGAATTGCGTCTGCTTTGCTGATGCCTGCATGGCGTGGATGATTTCTGCTTCCAGAGAGCTTCGTGTGAAGAGACTTACATGACAATGCAATCGCCCTCGATGAGACGCCCTTCGTCGTCGTCGTCCGAGCCAAGACTGGAATGCGCGCGAGGCCGCCAGAAGCGGCTGATCAGCTGTATGGGGCGGTTTCTGGCGACAACCCCTTCGCTCATTCGACAGATGTCGTCCTTGTCCATGAGACGGTCTGCGATCCTGTGAGCCCGAGTAGATGCGACTATGTTTGTCCGGGCTCTCTTTCTGCTTGTTCCTGTATCGGTTATATCAGTCGGTGCCTCTGCAGGCGACGGCAGTGGCGGGCAGGGAGTGTGAGAAATGGGTGCAAAGATCTTGATGCTCTCGTCGATGCCCGAAATGGCAAAGACGGGCAGCTCCGGGTGCATAGCCATGACGTTGACCACACTCGTGTCTGCGTGCCAGATGCCTTTGATCTCCGAGGTCAGCTTGTCCCACATGAACCAGTTGCCGTCGTCGGATCCCGAGACGACGTAGTTGTCCGCACCGCCAGCGAATGCGACATCTTTGACTGTCTCTGCGTTGCGATGGCCCCTGTATGCGGTGCGTGGATAGACGATCGGTACGTCACGGCTCGCGCCCAAGTCCAAGTTCATCTGCTCTTGTTCATCTTCTTCCAGGAGATGCACCAAGTCTTCGTCGGAGAAGTCTCCGTCACCGTACTCGTCTTGCTCCATGTCTGGGTCTTCGGATTCGACGTCGTACTCCTCGTCATCGTCGCTCTTCTCGGCCTCGATATCGACGTGACCAGCCTCCGTCGTTTCACCTTGACTAAACAAGTTGGGACCATGTGTGCTTTGCTCTGCAGTGTTGCTTCGCTTATCCCAAACCTGGTCCACGTCGGTCCTAGGCTCTTCATCCTCTGATTCAACTGTCGAGGCTTCCTCTGGAGAGTCCGGACAGTTCCGGGCTTTATCCAGATTAGCGTGAACAATTCCAGGTTCATCGTAGATGTCGAAGCGGTGAATGTGGCCGGAAGAGTACGATACGAGCAGGTCTCTGCCGTTGTACTCGCTGAGCTTGCAGGCCGTGATGCTGTTGCAGTTGCCGTTGAAGAAGTGACGATTGGCCGGTCGAGGCGCGACATCCACCAAAGCGGTCCGACCATCGCTCTGTACCAAAGGCGCGGAGAAGCCGCCTCGTGGGATGCCAAAAGCGCGAACGCACATTGTGAGAGCATCTTGCTGCTCTTCGTTGCTGAACGACATGCCCCAGTCTCGTTTGATGAGCCTTGGAATCATTCTTCGATCATGTAGATAAGCCAGCGAGGAATCTCCGGCAACGGCAAATAGCCACGGTTCGAGCTTGCTCAGGGAGAGCGAGTAGAGCACCCAAGGGTAGTGGGCGAGCGGCGGCGGGCAGGATCCGCCTGTTGGACTACGACAAGTGTGCGGAACGCGCAAATCCATTTGACGCACATCACCATCTTCCCCGCAGGTGAGAAAGACGTCGGGAGAAACTTCGGTCGAGATGCGCTTTGCCCTGCCGCGATGGCAGCGGAAGACACGGATACATGCGCCACTGTCTTCGTTCCAGACGCTGTATTCGCGGCCGGGAGATGTACGGACGATGCTGGCTTCTGCTCCCCCTGACGCTTGATCGCTTGTTGTTGACATGTAATTGATGTCAAACACGCGGACATGTGAGTCGCCTGCACAGGTGAACAGGCGACGCTCAGAGGCGTTGGGGGCCCATTTCACGGAAAAGATGTTGGCTCGATGACCCGTTTGGATCTTGCCTAGCATACCAAGACCCATGTCAGGATAGCTACGCTCTGGCCACACTTGGGCAATGCCGCCAGCATCAGTATCGGCACTGGTGTCAGGCATGCTGTGACTGCTGCTGCTGCTGCTGTTGCGCTGACCATGATCGTCGTGAACGACCGATGGGAATGCTTCAGGGTCAAGGTCTTGCTGTGGATCACTGTGGCGCGCCAAAGCCATCTTGTTGCGGGCCAAGATGCGAGGATCTATCGAGGGATAGACATGGTCGGAACCGATCTTCCACAGGCAGACGTCGCGGTCATCGCTTCCACTTGCAAGGAGCTGGCCGGAAGGAGACCAGCTGAGAGCATTGACGCATCCGGTGTGGCCGAGGATACGGCCTGAGGCATCTTGGTCGCCAAGAAAGTCTGTTATGTCGAGACGATCGATGAAGGGATCATTGAGCTGATGCTTCTTGCGGTGGTTGATCGACCATGGGATGGTGCGCCTGGCTGGTGAATCGAAAAGCGAGGTATGTGAGAACGCCATCGAGAAAGCTGTTGTGGCCTCCAGAAGCCAAACTCGAAGCCAGATCAAGACATCGAAATCAAGACGATGAGCCCGACATTGATGGTCGGCCTGGACGATAGTGGCAGTGTCCCTTGAAGGCGTCACGGGTTCCGCTATTTTACAAAGCTACGGTCCAATCATGCACTTTGCTCATTCTCTTTCTCTAGCAGTGTCCCATCAATTCCGTCCAAAGTCACTTGATGCCTGTCGGCTGACAAAGCGCTCTACACTGCTTCCTCACAGAGTTCCGAGCGGTCTGAATCATTTCTCGATGCTCCAAGACGGATCTCGAGCTTTGAGTGTGACTGTATCGGAAAGTGCGAGACTCGATGTGCTTTTTTGTATGCAGCCTTGCATGAGAGCTTAGAGATAGATGTAAAGCTTTGCTCGCCTCCACCTCTTTCGGAAATCCCGCACGGATCTGTGTTTGCTGAGTGTTACTTTCGCAAGCACTCAACGCGTCGGTGGGCCTTGCGTGGTTCGCGTGGTTCTGGGGCGGTTTTTTCTTTTGTTCGGCAGGATCGTAAGTCCACCAAGAGTGTCTTTTGGCATGTCGCTCTTCTGTTCCATTTAATTTGCCATCACATCCTAAGCCTCCAGGAGCATTTTCGGTCGGTTCTTGGCAGAAGAATCGGCTCTATCACAGCATCAGCCCAGCATGACTTTATTGGCCCGCTAACTCCAATCGTCACGAATGGGCGGTGGCGTAGTAGACAAGGAGCGCTCCAGAGAGGCGTCGAGCGATGCCTCTCTGTGGGACGACATTGACGATACCAACAGCACGTTCGCCGGCATCATCACTCCTCCTCTGCCACAAGACTCACCTCTGTCGCAGCTACAAGCCAAGGCATCGCATCCAATCACCATTATCGATAGCACTCCGGAATCCTCGACGCTGCATCATCACCATCAAGGACTGGATCTCGAGCTCTTTCCTAGCAGTCCAGCATCGCTCGACTACCCTCAGCCTCCTTCCTCCTTCGACTTTGATGCAGCAGCGGGGAACGAGCCCTGGAGTCAAGCAGGTACCAAGGCTACCCAGTATCTCCGAGACGAATGGCTTATCTCGGTCGGACAGAAGCAACCCAACGATCTGGTTCAAGACTTGTTAGCACACGACCCTGCCGCCAAAATGCCGGACCCGACGTCTCGAGCACCAGTCCAGGGAAATGGTTCGTCATCCTCTCCCAGGTCGACATCGGCTGCTCGTGCGCCATCCGATACGTCAAAGCGTGGCCGCTCCAGTCTGCTTGATCAACTCGATATCATCTGCAGCAGCCCCTCGCAGCACTTGACTTCAAGCCCAAACGCCGTTGACTTCGAGAACGGGAAACGATCAGAATTAGTCGAAAGCTCGGCATCAGAGCGGAATCCTCTTCAGCCTGTCACCAGCATCGTTTCGAATGGCGATGCGCCGGCCAGGCACCAGGACAAACAAGATATTAGCGCCACGGAAATGCTTGAAATGTCGTGCTCGCCGCCCACGCAGACTTTCCCGCACATGACGCTCATCAAGGACATGCCGCAAGAGCTGCAGGATCTCTATCACCGCCTCGCCTACGGAGCATCTTCGTCGTCTTCAAGTACGACGCCAACCAATCCTGGAACAACTGTGAGGGGAACCCGAGGAAAGACGTGGCAGACCACATGGGAGGACGATGCCGATGTGCCGGATCGAAGCACTAGTGCGGCGGATGCATCCAGCAGATCCAATGGTGCGCGGGCGGGCAGCACCTCAGCTGGCTCAAGCAGCCGTGGTCGCAGGCCGGCCGGTTCCCCAGCCACTACAGCAGCACGCAAAGGCGCACGAGCGGCGACAAAGACTCGTTCGAGCTCGACAAGTGGCAGCAACACTTCGAGTCGCGGCCGAAGTCAGTACTTTGCCTCTTATCGTGGGCGTGGGCGTGGACGGGGTCGAGGTCGAGGACGTGGTCGTGCAAGAGGCCGTTGACCACCCTATGCAATCGAGGCATACCAACTCCTTGCCTATCTAGCATTCTCATTATCTCTCTATTGCATCATCGCACACGCAGCCGATACCTTATTCAGCCTGATCGCCACAGTGTGAATGAACGACAGGCATGGTTTGCGGGCCTGGAAACGACGAGCACGCATGCTCTGTGTGCAATGCAGACACGTTTCTTACGGACTTCTTGTACCACGCTTTCACTTCTCTCTGGCTGCATTGACGCGGTCTCACTTTGCAGATTGGGCAGCGCTTTGCAATGCTATTGCAAAAGTCGACATTGAGAGTAAAGGATTGCGAGCACGAGACAGCAAGGCCAGGACGTCGACGCGCAACAAACGGAGACGACGCGTGTACAGACAGCATCCGTGCCCTGGACGCCAGACCGAGCGTTCGGAACATGCCTCGATCAGCCATGGCGATCTGCCTGCGTGTTCCCGCGTCTGGCGCCCTAGAGCAGCGATGTGTCGGCTTGCTCACCATCCACCCACAACGCCAATTCGCACACAACCGCAATGCAGAACGATCGACTGAGCCATAAATTATAACAAGTACTACAGACCAACCAAACACAGAGAGGGGGGCGAAAGCCTTCTACAAGACAGAATTGGGATCAAGAGGCCCGACAAAAGGCGCGCGCGCGCGCGCGCGAGAAAGAGAGAGAGAGAAAGAGAGGTGAGACTGTGCAACCAGACCAGAGAAAACAAAAGTGCTATGCAAAGAACGAATAACGACAACGCCTCCAACCATCAGAAAGCCAATCCCCCGGCCGCAGCAGCGTCTCGCGAAGTCTTTCGATCGAGCAAGCCCAGCATCTTGGCCACGGCGTTCTCGTCCACCTCCAACTCCTTGCCGGCGTACAACGACGGCGACGAGCGGCTCGCAGCGAGCGAAGCAGCGCCATTGGGGCCGTAGATGCTCGGAGTCAACCCCGAAGCGGTAGGAAGGTACAAGGCCGGTGCCGGCTTGGTCAACGCTGCAGCGGCAGCCTTGCGCCTGTTAAACGGCGGCTGGAAGAGTGGCTGCTGCTGACGCTGCTGCGACGATCCGATGGAATCAACCAGCTCCTCGAGCTCGCTTGCGTTGGTGGAGAGGAAGGCCGGGTGCTGTGCCAGACGTGTGTACACGGTGATGGGCGAGAGCGACGAGTCGTCGTCCTCTTTGTTGACGCCACCGGCTTTGATGCCAGATGACGATGCCGACGACGATGACGAGCTGGCATCAGAGAAACTGGGACCCACTTGCGAAGCAGCATACTGCTGGTGATGCATAGGAGGCTGGAACCCGAGCTGCGCATAAGGGCTAGCGCTTCGCTTGGTCATCTTGGCTTCAAGTAGACGGAGGAACATCTGCGCGTGCTCGGCCTGCGTCAAGTTCTGTTGCACCTCGCCGCCCTTGCCGTTGTTGCTGGGCTTGGAAGAATCGCAGTCGACGCTCGAGTTGTTCTTCGAGTCGTCGGTGGCGTCGTCGCTCATCTGCTGGCTGCCAAACGTGAAACCGCCGCCCCCAGGGGTCAGGCCGCCGTTGAGAAAAGCCGAAAGGTCGAAGGGAGATGGCGCACCGTTGTTGGAAGCCGCACCGGTGGCCTGAGCAACAGCCTGCGCCTTTTCATCGAGGATGCTGTCATCACCCTCGAGAGCGTGGCCAGCAACCTGGGACCACCAGCTCTGATCGCCAGGCATCTTGTTGTCGCTCAGGTTGAAAGCGAAAGGAATAGGGTTGGGGTTAAGCAACGCGCCATTCTGCTGCGTGGGCATGGGCATGGGGTAGATGTTGGCGCCCGGCGCCGAGGACGGTGGCAAGCCAAGAGCGCTGGCGAGACCGAGACCAAAGTCGCGTGCATTGGCACCGAGCATGGCTGAACCAGTAAGCGACGACAAGTTGTTGTTGTTGTCGTCGTTGTTGCTATTGAGGTTGTCGGCGGACGACAAGGACGACTTGGAGTTTTTGTTGTTGTCCGAGGCGTTGTTGAGGTTGAGCGAGAGGATGGGGTTGGCCGAGGAGCGATCGTGACGCGACGAGGCGTTGTTGGCAGGCACGGCGGTGGAGTCGACGTCGGTGTCGTCCTTGTCGTGGCCAGACTGTGCGAGCTGTGCGAACCAGTCGTTGTCAAAGGTGCTGTTGTTGTCTTCGATGGGCCGGGCGGTGGTGGTGGCCTTTGGCTCAGCGGGCACAGCAACAGCAGCCGTCGAAGATTCGTTCGAGCGCTTGTTGCGACTCTTCACATTGGCATCGTCAAGCAAGCTTGGGTTGACGCCACCGGCGGTGACGGGAAGCAGCTCGGTGAGGCCGGGCATCTGGGAAAGTGACGAGATGGGCGCTGATGTGGCAGTAGAAGCAGACGAGGTACCGGTACGGTGGCGGCTAGATTGCTGCTTGTTTGTGGCGACGGTATGGACTGCGTTGTGTTCGGAACCGGCAGCAGCAGCAGCGGCATTGAGAGGAGGCATTGGAGCCGACGAGTTCATGAGTGGCAAACCAGGCGCACCGCGTGCCCAGACGTCCATACCAAGGTCGAGGGGTGCAAATGACTGTTGGTGGTGAGGAGCGCTGTGTGGGTGACGTGGGTGTGGAGCGTGGTGGTGCGGCTGCTGGTGTGGATGCTGTTGATGTTGCTGCTCTGCACTGTTGACGGACTCGATGATGCCGGGAATCATGTGGGCGAAGCCGAGACGAGCAATGAGCGACTGGAGCGCTTCGTTTTCGTCCTTGAGTCTGCGAGCGAGACGCTGGAGCTCCGAGTTGGCTTCGAGGCCCATCTGGTCGAAACGGCGACATCGCTCCTCGAGCTCTCTTACGCGAGCCTCGCGACGCTTGCGGAACTCTCGCTGCGCCTTTCTGTTCTGGAGTGTACGCTTTGTGACGAGAGGCGCATCAGGCTGACCGGGCACAGGGACGAGCTGCTGGCTGGCCGAGACTTTACCGATAGAGGTGATGTTGGATCGCTTGGACGGGCTGGAGGGTGAGTCGGAATCCGAACCCGAGTCGATATCGTCGTCGTCGTCGTCGTCGTCCGAGAGCGACAACTTGCGCTTGGCAGTGGCGTCGCGAGAGGCCAAGTGTGCCCTTCTGGTGGCGGCAGAAGCACCTGCTGCGCTTGTTGCCGCTGCTGTAGTGGCCATGATTGGACGAAGGTGGTAGATGTGGTGGCAAAGGTGTTGGTCGTCCAGTTGATCGATTCTAGAGACGAAGATGAACCACACGAGCGGGCGATGTTGTTGAATAGCTGACAGAAGATCGGGATACAGAGAATTGATCAAGTCGACACAGACAGCGGAGAAGATGGTATCCAGAGGAGGAAGTGGGTGATGGACGAGGAAGAGAAAGTGTGTGTGACGCTGGACAACGACGGGTCCTGCCGAAATCGACTTTGGATTGGCGTCTACGCTACGGCAACCGCGGCAGGGAAGAGCAAGGCGTGATTCAGCTAGAACGCTTTTTGTGGTTGTGGTTGCAGAACAGTGAAATGAAAGTGGCTTGTACCGCTGCTTGTGTTTGCTGCAGCCTGAGTCTAATTTTCGTAGTGAATGCACGTTCCCGGTTCCATTTTGAATAACGACGACCAGGATCGAAAATACAAAACCCTAGATCGAGACTCGCAGACTCGCATTATCTATTTTTGTGGCTGTCAAAACGAAATTCCTCTCGGGCTCCGAGCAAGCATCGTGGCCTGTAAGGCACCAAGACAGTCTGGGGACAAACTCACCTTTAGGCGAGGCAAGATCGATGATGCCGTCGCAGTTTCACCTAACCACCACCGCTAGCCAGTCCCCGTCGAAGCCCAAGTCAGGAAACAGCTTCCCTCCGATCCCGCTGTCTTGGGTTCTGTTGATCGTTGCAGGTGAGTTCGCCCGCTGTGCCGCTGTGCCTCTGGATCGTCCCTTCGTCACCACGACCAGCAACAGCGGCTCCTCAACCGATGGCCGATACGCTGGAACATTGGTGATGCCATTGGGAGGCCGAAACCGGCCAAGCCAAGCCAAGCCAAGCCACGCCACTTGTTCAGTGAAAACCGTCTCCGCTCCGGCTTTTTCTTTGGTCTGTGTCTCGTTTTCCCGTCGCATGGCCGAGTCAATTCCGCGGTTTTGCGAGACCAAACCAAGCTGTATCTCTATGCCCATATCCGTCCTCGCCACCTGAAGTCGATCTGGAAATACTTGGATCCCCTCGTGTCGATCCGACGGTCCCTTTTCAATCGTTCACTGGATGCAGTCCTTGCCCGTTCTGACCATGACGAATCTGTCTCGACATTCTTCCGCATGTTTTCACAGAGCAGAAAACTCTAGATTCGGACTGTCGCTTGCAACCTTTGGCTGTGAGCTTTTTGATTTGGAGGTGCCGACCTACAGCCAGTCCACCAATATGATCGTTAACCCTTTGATCCAGGTTGTTCCTGATCCGAGAGACCCCTTTTTTGAGAAAGCGAAAGCTATACGGAAAGGTCGGCCTGAGCATTTGTCGTCGTCATTGCAAAAAGCGAACGTACTTTTTATAGATTAAATGCATACCCGAGTAAGTATAGATAGCTATGTTAGACCATGCTCTTGTCACATTCTGGTGCACTTCCCCCTTTACCCGACTGACTGCCACGATCATGAAGTTTGCGTTCTTCTTGCCACGGTCACTTTGTCGTTTCACTGCCTCCTCGGGACGATCCCACACCTTCGCACTTTCACACAAGATCAAACGACACAAGGGAAAAGCGATGAGACAGATTGCTTATGCCAAAACCGGAACATGAACGATGCGAGAGAAGCGAAGATTGGAGCCAATGCGCATGCTTAGAAGGCGAAATGTAAGAGAGAAAACGGACTGTCCCGTGAGACTAGCCCAAGACCAAACGAGTCGGGTCCACCATGCTGATGCTTTCGACGTCAACAACAAGCCTATATTCGGCTTGTCCATCCTGCCTTCGCCGCTCAGAGCAGGTTGTAGATCCTGTACAGAGGGAACTGGGTTCTACCTCCGTGCGCACCCTCTCCAAAGTAGGCACCTCCACCGTAGACCTCCTGTTGGCCGTTAAAGTTGGCCTCGGTAACAACAGTGAGCGAGTTGGAGCCAAACTCGCTCCTCGTCGACGATTTGACGGAAGCGGTGCGCCATCGGTCGTTCGACTGGAAGCGGTAAGCGTTGGGAGCCTTGGCGCCAAACAGGTTGGTTTTGCCGCCCACACGGATGGGGTGGAGCTTCTCGCTCCCATCAACACTCCCAAAGTTATCGCCAGTCAGCTGGACCGCGATTCCGGAGGGGTTGGGGTCGTTGAGGTCGAAGGCAGTGAGGGGACGCGGGCCGCCAAAGGCAACCAGGACATTGTCTTCGGGGATGTAAGCGACGCCCGTGTATCCGGGGCGTTGGCTTCCGTTGGACTCTTCCGAGAAGAACGGTGTGATGCTCTGCCCATTGGCCGACACCTTTGCGATTGCGGGCATGCCGAGCGCAAACACGACGTACGAGTTGTCCTGTCCATCCTGGGCGGAAGCCACGGGTCCAAAGGGAAGCGTCCCCGTCTGTTGCTGGAACTGCGTCTGCACGCCGTTCAGCCCGACACTCCACGCCGGCGCACTGTTGGCATTCACGGGTAGATTGAAGCGGTGGAACGAGTCGGTTCCATCCGGCCTCTGTCCGCTATCAAATCGGAATGCGGCAGAGTTCTTGGCTACGGCAAACAGCTTGTTGCCCGCGCCGTTGACCGACAGCCCCGCCATCTGCTGGTCTCCACTGCCATCCGACGACACGCCAGGGATGAGCAAGTTGAAGTGCGAGCCGTCGTTGACATTCCATACCGAGACGCGACCCTTCCACAGGTTCGACTGGTAGAACAGGTTGCGCGCCTTATCGAAGACAGCATCTTCAGGATAGAGGTTTGTCACGTCGATGTTGTACACGTCCGGGACAGCGGCGCGGGACTGGACCGGTAGGGGGAGGGCATTGAGACAGGTTGACGCGACCGCAGCAAGTGCGACAATGGTTGTGGTAACGCCCAGCTTCATGGTTGAGAATGGTTGAGATAAAGAAGACCTGAACGGGGCTTGACGTGAGAAGACTTAAACGAAGTTGTGTAGAGACAGTGTATGAGGAACGAAGGTGATGATGAGCCAGGAGGGGGTCAAGTGGAGAGGGGAGCGGTGATGACCAACAAGTGAAGGAAGGAAAGGAGGAGAAGCAAAACGTTGAGCGAGGATATAGAAGAAGGAACAGGAGAGCAAGCCGATGGAAGCAGCTGTCCGTCAGGCGACAATCAACCCACTCGTGCACGCAAAGCAGCACCGCCTCCTCTCTGTCCTTCTCTCTCTCTCTCTCTCTCTCCCGCGAGAGCACACGTTCAATGAACAAGCTCAGCGCCCCCTCTAAGCGACAGCTGCTTCTACGTCTAGATTGTCAAGCGACGTCTACCATGAAACACTGGGGTCAGGAGACCTGCCTTCTTGGTCGATCCCAATGAAAAGTCTCTAAGCGAACCCTCGATCGTGTTGTTCTGTTCTACGTCCAACGTTGTCGACGGCCGGCAAGGGCGGCATGCCGTAGCAGTGCGGCACTCTTCACCACAAGGTCGGGTTGCTTGCCGCTTGGCGCGCATCTGTCGGCATCGCTGTTGCAAGACAGCTCTGAGCTGTGCACTCTATGCAGCTGACATGTCTCGACGCTCGAAGAATGGATGCTACTTGCACACTGTAGAGGAATATTAATAATAAAAAGTAAAAACCCAAAATTTCTCAGATTGACAGCTCGCCTGGCACGTCTCTTACAGCTCGCTTTTGGTTATCAGTGAGCTGGCAGCGGTTGCCGGCAATTTGTTGATTGATCGACAGCCGGCAACCGACACTCCATCCCCACACCGAGAAGAGCGAATGCGCATACGAAAGAGTCGAGGTGGCGAGTCGTTGAGGTTGCCACAGACGTAACCTAGACATGAGGCTGCACCTCACTAGTACTTGACACGAGCCGAATACATAACCACATCTCTCCAAACGCTCTTGGCCTTCCCATCAGCGCCAACCACCTTCTTCTCTTTGTTCCACTGCCTCTTGTCGGCCTCGCTCAGCTCCCAGTCGAGCACCTTGGTCTTGCTCGCACGTGTGAATTTCAACAGCAGAGCGTCCTTCTTCTTATCGTTGAGTGCGAGGTCGTTGATGAACGGCAGCAGATCAGCCGCGAGCCACGACGGTCGTGTGAGGAACAGATCCTGGAACCGCGCTGCTGGGTCGGTGGGCAGCTCGTGCATCGAGAAAAACTGGATCTTGACGGAGGCCGGGTTCGGGTAGAGCGAGACATTGGCGGCTGGGGAAGGATTGAGGATGTAGTAGCCGGAGAGGAGGTCCAGGTGGGCGAGCGCGCAAAAGTCAGGCGAGAGGCACGAGTCATGCCATGTTCGTGTAAAGTCGCTGAGAGGGATGGCAATGCGTGCGGTCGACTTGAGTGCCTGTACGCCGAGGAAGTGGACGATCGCTTTCGTGTCTAGCGCAACGCTGGTCCGGTCGGTGGCGTTGCGAGAGCCAAAGAACTTGGTCAGCAGAGCCGTGACGACTTGTGGCCGTAACCCGTGCACCGAGTGGAGAGCCTCGACGGTTTCCTGGAGCGGCACGTTGTCCGGGATGAGCGCGTGCAGGTCGAGGTGCGAGATGAGCATCTGCAGCGCCGAGACGGTCCATGCAGGCGAAATGTGTCGCATGTAGCCGTCCATCTCAATCACGTGGTGGACGACCAATCCTGCCTCGAGCTCGGCGGGACTTGCCTGGACAATGCTCTTGAGCTGCTTGAGCGTGTACTTCCTCACTGGCCTCGCCTTTGCGGCTGTTGAACGTCTCTGTTGCTCCTCTTCGCCTTCGTACTGGGATGCTTTGAGCAGACCTAGCAGACGATCCAAGCGGGGCACGACGGGTGCGAGCTCCAAGGTGTCGGTGACATTGCTGCGCAAGTAGAGTGCTGATTTGCTGGGACCCGCGTCTTCGCCAGATGCACAAGGTGCTGCATCGATGTTGCACAGTAGCAACGAATTGGACTGCGACACGGCTCGTAGCGCCAGGGTCTGCGTGTCGGCTACGAGCACAGCCTGATCTTCGTATCTGCCCTTGATTGTCAGTCTTGTTGGATCGCCAGTCTTGCGCTTCTTTATCGCTGGCTCCGAGGCGGACTCGGTTGCATCCTTGGTTTTGGCGGAAGGATCAAAGAGGTGAAGCAGCTCGTTGGGTATCTCTAGCAGATGATACTGCGGAAGAGGCAGTGGTACTGAGCACAGCTCTATTGACGTGCATGCTGTGGTCATCGTGTGCGGTGTATGTGGTTGGAAGCTGGAAAGGAAGCATTCAGAAGGAAGATTCATCTTGGGGAGCGAAAGAGAAAAAGACCAACACTTTCTTTCACAGTTAGTTGCGTGTCGCGTCGCGTTACCAAGACTGCAATTCCAACTGCGATTTTCTTGTTTCTTGTTTAATCTGGTGGAGGTGGCAGCTTGAAACTCGGAATTCGGACTTGGACCAATGTGCCTCGACTTTTTTCTTTCTTCTCGAACGACGAAGCTCTTCTCAACCCCACATTCACTCGCTCACCTTTGGCCGTCTTGGCTGTGACATAGAGACGAGATGGACGGCGAAACAGAAGAGTCAACGCCAGTCTCTGAAGCTGCTCAACTCTCCCTCAAACATGCAGGTCCGTCGATAGAGGTGCCTCCGGGCATGTCCAAGAACGCCGCCAAGAAACTTGCACGCAAACAAAAGCTCGAGGCCACCAAACACGAACGCCGTGCCGCTGAACGCCTCAAGAGAAAGGAGAACAAGCGAGCACGCTACCTGGCTGCACAAGATGCTGAGCAGTCAGCTGGACCCAGCAGCAAACGGCAATCCGCTACAGACGATGAGCATATCGAATCGCTGGCAAGAAGCAAGAAGCCTAGACCTGCTCAAGGCGAGAGCGAAGCCATGCACAAAGAGTACTTCAACGCTCGACTTGTCATTGATTGCGGATTCGACGAGCTCATGGTGGAAAAGGAATCAAGCAGCATGACGCAGCAACTCATGTACTTGTACTCGGCCAACAGGAACGCACGCGTGCCTTTTGGCGAGCTCATCCTCACGGGTCAGGACAGGCCCGGGGATTGTCTCAAGGACGTGGACCCCGAGCAGCTCTCGCTCATACCTGCCGCAGCCGAATCATCGGCCTCACCAGGTCAAGCAGCAGAAACGGGCATCAACGCAGCTAGTATAGAGAACAACAGCATCGGAAAGGCAATGGACGGCAAGCTTAGAGGCGTTTGGAGGCGGTGGAAGCGCATCACCATCTACAAGAACGGCGGGATTGAGTCTCTTCTTTCCAGTGCTGGTCTTCCATCTTCCGCGCCAGCAGTCGAGTCGGCCGTCGACGACCGACGCTTCGCTCCAGAAGCGCAACGTCAGGCGCTGCATCGCATCCCGCTTTCCGATGCCATCTATCTCACCGCCGACACTGACGACACGCTCACCGAACTCGAGCCCGGCAAAACGTACATCATCGGTGGCATCGTCGACAAGAACAGATACAAGGGTCTGTGTCGCGCTAAAGCAGACCGTCTGGGCATCCGTGCTGCCAAGCTGCCTCTGTCGCAGGACATGTTGGAGGCGGTGGAGCGCAACGTTCGGTCTCAGGGCGAGTCGATCCAGGATGAAGCTGCAGACGAGGGAGAGAAAGGGTTCGTGGGGAGGAAAGTCTTGACCGTGAATCAGGTCGTCGAGATCTTGACCGCTTGGACCGAGACGAGGGATTGGGTCAAGGCGTTGGAGAAGGCCTTGCCTCGCAGGAAGCTCAAACAGCGTGGTCCCACGGCAAAGTCCGCGAGCGGGGCAGCGCCGCAGACCAAGGATGGCACAGAATCCGCAGCGTCAGCTAAGGAAGAGGAAGACGAAGACGAAGATGCAGCGAGAAACGAGCACGCATGAAAGATATGCAAATTGATACCAGTCCAGCCAGTGAGATAACGAGTGAATAAGTGAACGAGAGAGACATTCAACGGGACTGATGCAGACGAAGCGAACAGAAAATCACGCGGACGGTTGCAGGAAACGAAACGAAAGGGTAGAAGCAAAGCAAAGCAAAGATCGAAGACGAATGAATGAATGTTTTCAGAGATCAAGAGGTGGAAGCGGTCGCTACCCGTAGAGACCGACGTTCCCATCCGCTTGTCTCGATAGTCCATAGGCTGAGAAGCCCGTTGTTCAGGGCTGGAAAGCGAGCACGGCGGTGAAGAGCACGCCTGCGGTGACAAGAAGCACAGGCAGCGACTTGGCCTTCTTTGCCGAGCCTGAGGTCGAGTTCATCCTCGAATTCGCACCTGCCGAGCTCCCCGTTGCCGCATCGCCGCTGCTCTGAACCTGCACGGATGGCGCTGTGGTCTGCACGGCGAGTGCTGCGGCTGCTGCCGACTGCGTCAGCTGGCTCGCTGTTGTTGCCAGCGATGTCGAGCTGCTCGTCGTTTTGTGCTTGACGACGTGTTTGTGAAAGGCGGTAGCAAACGGGCGTGCGTGTTTAAACGTGCTGGTGACCGTGTGGTGGTGTTTGGGTTGACGGTTGATGCAGGTGGCAGGAGCATTGATGTGGTCGAAATGGCATTCCAGGTGGGCACCCGACTGGTCCTTGGCGGCAAAGTAGTTGTGCGACTCGAGGAACTTTTGGTCCTCAACAATCTGTGTCTTGTGGCCGTTGATCGAGGCGTATTCGTGTGCGCGTACGTTCCAGACTGTCGCAGCGGCACCGTCTGGCGCGGTAGTGGTGGCAAGCGGAGTGGGCGCGAATCGAATCGAGACGTCGCCGTCGAGCTTGGTCATGGCACGCTCGAGGCTGCTGATCATCTGATCGACGCCAGGCGCGAACAGGGAGACTGTCGAAGTCGAGACTGTCGTAGTCGGCATGGTGCGTATCGATCGATGGAAGGGGGGGTGAAGGGGAAGGGGAATAGAGACAAGCGGCCGAGTGGAGAGAGAGATGATGGTGAGCAGAGAGTAACGTTGATGGCGACCAAGAGAAACAAGAAGAGGCTGGGCAGAGTGGGGGTCGTAGTCGAGGCAGGGCTGCATCACATCGAGGACTTGCGCCTGTCGGCTCCGTCCGGACGGCACTCGACGACCTTGTCAGAGACAGTCAATCTGTCTCACCGATGCTCGTCTCCTCAAGATCACCTTGTGTGCGCACGTCGCTGATCTTCAGGCACGCGAGAGTAACATGGAACAGCGCACAAGAGGCAACGGAAGACACTCGGCTATGCTGGGCGACGATCGCCTTTGACCGGATCGCTGCAGTCATCTGTGGCTCGTAGCAAGTACACACAAATGGCAAGTCGCCTCGCCTAGGATGAGCGCACCAGAGGGAAGCCAGAGGAGACTCAACAACCGTCATGCAGTGAGCATGCGGTCGAGAAGACGCGCATCGAGGCGAGAAATGGAAGCATAGCAAAGGTGTTGGTTTCTGCCAACGCGTCGAGCGTCTAGGCAGGGCAAGGCAGGACACGGCAGAGGAAACGGCAAGACACCGCCGAGGCACTGGGAATTTTCGTGCATATTTCGCCGAGCCTCTCGCCGTCTCTCACTCTCACTCTCACTCGCACTATCTCTCTCTCTCTCTCTCTCTCTCTCTCTCTCTCTCTCTCTCTCTCTCTCTCTTTGGGCACTCATGTCGACGTTGTTGCCGTCTGCAGTGGCACGGCTGGTCACATCGACAAGCGAACGATGCCAACTCTACTCTGTAGACGGTGTCTTGTTTACTCGAATGGTTTGGGATGTAATTCTGGGATCGACCATGCGTCTCGATGTTGTTTGCTGCTCAACCGAATGCTAAAAAGAAGACCGAAATATGCACGTCGGTCGGCTGTGCCCTTTTTGGCGCTTCTTGGCAGGCGCGATGAATTTCCTGTGCGTTTTCTATCAGAGTCTGAGGGTATCGCCGATGATGATCGATCGGGTGTTCCCTGTCGTAAACTTTCATTTTCGGCGACATGTTTTTTGGCGTTCATTTTCTTTCATTTTTGGACCTTCGAAGGCTGAGTCGATGAGGATAACCAGCAAGGTCGCTAGGATCCCTAGCCGCGGAGCAGAGACTCACATGACTGCTGAGTCGATCGCGAGCACGCCTGATCAGCCAATGGCACCATGATGTCGCGCAGCCCCGCCCTCTCGACCAAAACGTCTCGGCAGCGGAGCGAGCAATGTGCCACTGCCACTCGCCGGCCCCTTGACCGGCGGCATGTGCTCACCCCGCCACTGTTCTACGCACCTTACGTTGGTTCGCAATCCGGGCTCGCTCGCTAAGTGGCGTCTTAAGACCGAATGAGAACCGATGAGAGGAACGGCCGAGAACAGGCAGCTAACATCGCGCTCCGTCGGAGCAAGTTGGCAAGAAAAGTAGTCGCGCTTCGTGCTCAGCAACACCATGCTTTCGACACGCGACACCATGCTCTAGCGACGACGCAGCCGGAACCACGATCTTGCAATCGCAATCGTGCCTGAGCTAATCACCGATCATGCCAATAGCAACAGAGGATCGCGCAAGATGGCCAGAGGGACAAGTTGGTCCGGCGTTTAGCTTTGCCGAGCAGCTCGCCAAAGTGTGACTCGAAAAAATGGTATTAGATATCGACATCTGGCTCCTTTGAATCCGTCAAACCCAGCAATGCCGTCGCTGTTCGTACGAACGTCTGCCATCATGGCGGCGACAAGGCTTGCGCATGTGCGAGAGAGGTGCAAACAGCTGCCGTGCGGTTCGCAAGGCCGCCAAGTTGGTAAAGGGGGGCGGGGGCGAAAGGGAGAGCAATGGCAGTCCGGATGATCTCGATTCACACACCTCGGGAGGCTGACGCGGGAGGCCCTGTTCCACTTTATAACTGAGCGTCGCAGTGCAGCGCGATGTTGTCTGCCGTGCCAAATCCCGGCGAATCGCGTCTCGCACATCACAGTACCGCTGCAAGCCAAGTTCGCTTGCCCCACGTCTATCGGCTTTCTTGCTTCTCGGCCATGGAACGTTCCGTTTGGCTGAGCTTCGGGAGAGCAGAGTCTGGGTGACGGCGTCTTCCAAGGGCACTTAACCACCGTCCCGTGATGTCGCCATATCCTTGAGTTTGTTTCGAACGAATGCGTTCAGCATCCCAGTGACTTCGAGTAGACGCCCTGCTTGGCACACGGGCCGAGATTCTTCCAGATCGAAGCACGTGGTGGGGGGCCAAATAAGACCGTTCTGAAGACCGAGTTGTTCATTTCAACTGTTCATCTTGTTGCTCGTGGACCTCTTCCTCGCCATGTTCTTCGACGAACAGCAACAGCCACTCTCCAGCCTCTTACAGCCCACTTATCTCCTGCTTGATCTGACTTGAATGAAGACCGGAAGATGCGAGAAGGGTAAGAAAAGGCGTAGCAGCATGAACAAGGAGCATCCACGAGCGAAAAATGATGGTGTCAGAATCATTCTGCCAAGAAAGTCGACCTGCAGATGCGGAGTTCTGCAAACCAGGTTACTGTCCTGAATGAAAAGGGAGATTCCCCCGCGGATCCCCAACGCCGTCGGTGCTTTGTGCCCGCAGCCCCACGTCTGTCACATTCCACCTTCATAGTAGCAAATACGAGTCATCCTCGCCTTGCAGCCGCTCCTCTTGCACTCCGCTCGCTTCGCAGCATCATTGTTCGCTCATGCCCGCACTCCGTCCTCACTGCCTTTGATCTAGCCGAGCTCGCCTTCTTGCACTTTTTTTACCTCCGAGCATGAATCTGTTTAATGTGAAGATGGGTACTGCCACACGCAGCTCCGCCCTCTTCCTTCCCTGGCCATCTTTCACCTTCTTTCATAAACTTGTACACGTTGTGCTGTTCATGCCATTTGCGTGTTTGCTTGATTGGACCCTTAACTCAGGGACCATGACATGTATCTCCGGCTCCGTTGGGAATGACGTGGACAAACACGTTGACTTCCTCGTTAACAGCCGACCAGATCGGCCATTTTCCGGCTCGTTCCTAACTTCTTCTCCCCCTCGCTCGCTGAGCTTGGTCGTCCGCACGCACGCTCTTGCCATGTGCGTGCTGAAGTGTCCACTTTGCGAGAAGCACGTCAGGCCTCGCACCTTCCATCGGAACAAGCTTTTCCGCTTCTCACACGGCTGTAACGAAAAGTTGGTGGAAGCCAAACCGGCCGTGATGGTGGCCAGATATTCGTTTACATTCTTGTCCGAGTCACGAGCAGCACGCGCTCGACGCATGACAGCCGCCACGCTTTCCGCTGCTCCTCCTCGGCTCCTGCCACGAGTGGCACTGTCAAGGTTGCAAAGTGTCCAACTCCGCGCAAAATGCGCAGCAGCCGCCGTTGCCCTTCCCTGTTCCGCCGCTTTGCATGCTATGACTCCCAGCAGCGTCCACATCACCTGCTCCACCTCGCTTGTGTTCCTCTTTCCGAATGTATAAAGTCTTGGGGTGCTCCGTCAATGGCGTAGTCTTCCGTCCAGTATCACACATAATATCACTGCTTCTCCTTCATCCTCGAAAGAGAGGTTCTCCTCATCGCCCAGACTTTAAGTCACACATACACCTAGCGACATATCCTACCAAGTGCTCATCCGGCGGCACTCACCCCTACCCGCCTTGCCGTTGACCTCTACTTTGAATCTACTCACCACCAAGCCCAATACAACCATGGAGCTGTCAGTCGACGTTCACTCGACCGACGTCTTTCTCTTCCCCTCCAAAAGACAGCGTCACCAGTCGTCGTCCGAAGTGTCGTCCTCTTCAGCAGCAGCACCAGAGACCGCATCGTCATCACTAGCGTTGACGCCGTTCACGTCGACATCGTCATCAGGCGCCACCACATCCAGCTACGATGGCGAGGCGCCTGCTTACAGTGAGGTCGAAGACATGAACGCCTTCACTTCGACCAATCTGTCCAACGACGACCACGCGCTGCTCTACGCCTACGTCGACATTCGCTTCCCCGCTTCCAGCTCATGCTCCTCTGGTATCCGTAACCGCCTCAAGAGCTTGACGCTCACACTCTCGGGACACGAGAGTATCTCGTTCCCGCGTGGTGGCCTCGAGCCTAATCAGACCTACTTTAACGAAAAGTCGATCGACGAGGCGCTCGAGGTATATTACTTTGAGCCGGGCAAGACGTACAGGTTCGAGCGAACCTTTTTTATCGACCACAACGCGGCGCCGTTTCAGCGAAGCCAGTGGGGGCTCAACAACCAGAAGCTGGTCGCCAAAGCGACGTTCCACGGGCTATTGTCCAAATCCATGACGGCCACCAAGAAAGTCTACTTTGTCGACTGCCAGAACGACGAGGGCAACGACATGATTGTTTGGGACAAGGACGTCAGGACGCATGCCGACGGTATTGGTCCCTTCAGTCTACGCAACCGATCCGAAGTGTTTACCGTCGGCGGCTATTTGCGCACCAACCTGGATCTCCTCAGTCCACTCGAAGGTGTCAGCATCGTAGGTTTTCGAGCGTCGGTCGAGATACGGTCGACGTTGGCATCGCGACGCGAGAGACCAGGGTACGTCGAGACGGTCAAACCGAAAAAAGTGCCGTTCCTCTCGCTCGATCGCCGCCAAGTCGAGGAGCTCTTCCGCACCAAAAAGCTTCAGGGAGGCGGTGAAGGTGTTGCGCCTAACGGTGAATGCTACCCCTCGCTCGAGGTTGTCTCGCGCCTCCCGGACGACAACAAGATCCGACCTAGCACGGTCGACGGGAACAACGCCGCCATCCGCTTCCGCAACTTCATCGACTACGAGATCGACTTCATCGATGGCGAATATCGTACTTCCGCACTAGCAGACCAGGACGACGAGCTGATCTACGTCGACGACCAGAAGATGAAGCGCTTCCACGTCTCGATCCCCGTCTTTCTCAACTCTTGTGGCTGTCGACCGGACTCACTCAACCTGCCTTCGTATGCCTGCGAAGACCCGATGCCCGCTGAGTGCATTCTCGAGAAGAAGGCACAGCTGAAATTGCTGCACGACAAGCAGACCGATCCTTCGGCTTTCCCTTGTATCTGCACTTTTACGCTCGAATCGCTCTTGGAGGTCGAAAAAAAATCCCTGGCCGCCAGCCCAATCAGCAGCGGTGCTAGCTGTTCCCCTTTGACGGAAGAACTGGACCCTTTGCCAAGGTACAAGTATCTCGAGTCGTCGTAAATCGCAAACTAGCAGTTCCATGTAGAGATACCCCTGCAGATGAAATACCCAGCTCTCGTTCAGAAGAGGCGTGCTTGGCCTCAAGCTGACTCTTCGCCCCAAAAGCCTTGCAAGGAAAGCAGACTTGTGCAATTGATCTCCACGCTCCCACACACAGAGAGAGAGCGAATTTGAGATCTGACTTGTGTTGCGACATGTGCATGATATATTGTAAACAAGGATTGCTACTGCGCATTCTTAAGGATAAAGAGCTTTCGGTGTTGCCAACTGCTTCTCCTGGCTGTCTGCTTCAGCCGGTATCCGCTCATCACAACAGTGCCGTTGAGGAATGTAACTCGAACGAGTCAACCCTGTGCGGAAAGCCGTAGAGCTCGCAACAGCTGCCTTCGACTCCCAAGGCTGAGTAGCGGGCAGTCCTATTCTTGTCCTGCCTCAATAGTCCCCTTCCTCCCATCCACAACCTTGGTCCCTTTCGCCATCGATCAGTGTCCGCAGCATCCGTCAATGTCGTCGCCACACATCGTATCTGTTGCAATGAACGAAACCGTCAGCTACGATGTCGAGTGCTCGAGGCAGACACGATCGCCGACGAACCGCATCCAAGCAAGAAGGCCCGCTCGGAAGAACGCGACGAGCGTGCTTGGTCCATTGACCGCCTTGCTTACTGTATCTGCCTGCAACGCATACCAAGGTGTGCAACGAAGAATCAGCCAAGTGAGTACCTCATGGTGTGTTCATTGTGACCGCGGCTGCGGGTATGCATCGCCATCGCCACCTGTGCTACGCGTAGAGCACCGTGTCTGACCCAGCTTTGGTCTTGTTTCTCAAGCACACCTCGTTCCTTTCGAACAGTACGAGGCTGGAAAGGAAAGCCAAGCTCTTCCATATGCCGAACCAGGCTCAAGCTGTCAAAGCGAGGTCGAAGATGCGGCCGCTTCGTCGAGCCAAGGCCGACAACCCCTCCTAGCGGAAAGAAAGCTTCCGTTGGCTGCCTTGAAAACGTCGCAGAGGGCACAGAGAAACTTGAAGAGAGTAGATCCGCAGAGGCGTATGACGGATAGCGCATGCACCCCACAGCATCGACTGACGAGTGTACGAAACCATCATACCAAAAATATGAAATGACCATAACTCCCCACTTGCTGATCGATCTTGCTCGAAATCAGAAGAGCGTGTTCCCGTCGGTCTCGCGCGTGCCTGGGAAGCAAAAGAAGCGCATAAAGCCGTCGTTGATAGCAACGTCAGGTGTCCAAGGGTAGTGATGGTTTTGCCGTTGCGCGGCGGCTCCCCATCTGCGCTCTTACGTCGAGTGGTGACGCAATAGTGGCAGAAATCCGTCGAGAAACGGTCGAGATGGCTAGTTTTCGGCCTGCAGATGTCGCTGTGATGTCGTTGTTGTCATGCTGGGGTGCGCTGTTGTTGGATAAATCGGTTCGGTTATGTGGAAACGGCGGGTGCTTAGTGGTCCCATGATGTTGCAGATGGCGATGCTTGACGGGTGTCAAAAACCATCATCTCAAAACCTTGAGAACGCCATTACTCTGCCATTTCCTGTTCGATCTTGCGCCAAACTTGGTGAAGGAAAAGCCCTCAGGAATCCGAGTGTCGGGGTGGCCAAAAAAAAGGGCAAAAAGTTCAAGAAAAAACGAAGGTCGTACCGGGATTCGAACCCGGGGCAAGAGAAAATTTGGAAAGCTGGCTTCCGGACCTCGGAAGCTATTTCAAAATCTCCTAAGTTGACCACTACTCCATACAACCTGTTTGCCCGTTGACTGACATGTAGTATACATGTAGACACGAAACCTACCCTCTTTTTCCCTTAGTTGTACACCCTAGCAACATGCGTTGGACAGCCCGCTTTCTGTCTGGGTGTGTTTTGGCTCTCGCCCCTCAGACAGATCGCAGTGAAGATTACGAACAAAACCACAGCGCTTCCATGCAACGTTGCGATGGCCGAGGTTTCGGGTTTAGCGCTCGACAGGGTGTTCAACGCAGCAAGGGGAGCCAAGGCATGAGCACAAAGCCGACCGAGCACGCGCCGATGGGACGCATGATTATCGCGTGGGGCTCGGTCTCAGCCACGTTCTTACAGTCCGCACAGCCCGCGTCCCTTTTGAGGCGAATCTGTCACACCCACACAAGCGGATGCGGGCTCTTTGCAAGGTACATCGTCATATTGAGGGGTGATACGTGAGGATCGGACCGAGCATCGAGTTTACCGTCGGTGGAACTCTTTTGCAGAGTGACGAGATGATAGAGCAACTCGGCGAATTCAGACGCGCAGAGCGTGAGCAAAAAACTGTTCCTGCATGCTTCTACTCGGCTCAGACCACGATGTCCCCTCCTTGCCCTTTCGAGTCGCGTGGCGTGCGTGGTTGGCTGCACTACGGAACTCCGCTTGTGTGGGTGTCTGTGTGAGATAAGCGGTGCAGTCATGCAGTGCGGTAGGACGGCTGGTCATGCGTAAGATGAACAGCTGACCGGCCATCGATAAAGGATCCCTTCACGACGCTGTTTTTTTTTGGCCATATTGCACGAGCAGAGTGCGACGTGGCAAACGCCTGGGCTGGCTGACGGGCTGCGTCTACCCACCTAGACGTGGCGGGCAGGCTTACGTGGACATCACGGCAGGCCGCGGGCAAGACGCACAAGGCCACGAATTGGTGAACAAGACAGCCAACGTGCGAAACGTGAGCGAGACGCTACAATGGATCTTCCTTTCGCCCGACAAGCAACAGGAGAGCGGAGTGTAAGATCGACAGACAAGCACGACCGCTTCTGCGACCCCGCACGCCACGCGATCGGTCGACACCACTCGAAACGTATGAAGGTGCGTGTGGGGTAGTCCGCCTCGTTCATCAGCTCTACCCCGCTTATTCGTCTCACCTGGGCTCTCGCATACGCAGATCTACAGTCTGGGTTGGCGACGGAGGGTGGGGAGGGAAAGGATCGAACGCCGGTGTATGCCGACCATTCGGGGAACGGTGGGGCTGTAACACACGAGAGACCGGTATTTGGCAGCGCTGGCTAGCGTCGGCGTTGGCGTGGATAATTCACCGTCTCACCAGGACGTGCTCGACCGGCAAACCGCACCTCGTCCCCGTGTCAGACGGCTTCAAAACATCCAAGGCGCCCCTTTCCCCCACACTTTACTCGTGAATGGTCAAGCGAGAACATACCAACTGACAGGTTGCTGCGTCCCCACGAACGGATCGAGTTTGTCCCGAGGTGGCTAAGCATTATTCCCTTCGCCGGTCAGATGGCCTTGCCGGCGGTGGATGGTCACGACCTACACATCATCACTCCAGCACAAGAGAGCTTTGGGTGAAGCAGGTAGAGACCAGTTCTCCGGACCGCGGGGGAGCTCCGAGTAGCCAAGAAACAGAGATTGCCGGCCCAATGGGTCAGGAGTGCCAGAAAGGATCGGCTAGCGCAGCCCCGAGCCTTTCTAATGAAATTCGGACCCCTCACTTCAGATTCACATTTGACAGCAGGACCAAAACTGACGGATGCGTCTCCGTCGTCGGCTGACTCACTGGTCCGTGTTTTTGTCTCTGTCGTCTGTGAGTGCGATCGAGCGTAGTTACGTGCGTGTCAAAGGTAATGTCCGGCAGCGGTCTGAGCCGGAAGAGCTTACAACCGGATGTGTGTGAGAGAGACAGAGAGAGAGAGAGAAGTATGTGCTTCGGGGACTTACGGAAGCAGGCATTTCGGGAGAAGCTCAGAAATGCCACACTGGCTCCATATGGTGTCAGCCCGGCTTGGTGAAAAAAAAAAAAAGTGACCGTCGGGCTGAAAAGCACGCAACACGTCAGCCTAAGGGTTGCTGGGTGAAAAGAAAAGTCGACGCAAAAGTCGACGCACACGCGCGAGCGGTCTCTGCTATCTCGCTCTCGTGTGTGCAATCGGAGCTGGAAATGTTTCATGCCGGGGTGCAGTGCATGTTGCAAGAGAACATTGCACTCATTAAAGAAGTGGTGGCCTTTGGAAGAAGAACAAAAAAGCCCTATCGGACACCGACGGTCCGGTCTGCGATGGCCTCCCTTTAGATTGGCCTTGCGGTGGTGCCCAGAAGCCTTATCGGCCCCACATCACACGTCGGCGAATCCAAACCGCTGCAACGAGCTATGTGTCACTAGCTCACGCATGTAGTGAGGCCTGGACTCACGCCTACCCCGCCATCCACCCTGCGGTCACGCGATAGCGGTAGACAACGAGGCAAAGAGCGTGACGTGAACACATTCCTGAATCCAGCAGGTGGGATCCGCGGCAACAGTTGGCCGGCATTCAGCTCTTTTTTTTCGTGGGGCTCCTCACCGCTTCGACATTGTGGTCGTGCAGATCCTGAAAGGCCGGAGATAAGCTCGAGCTATACATGTCGGTTGGCTGAGCTGCGCAGTCGACTGGCGTTTGCCGAGGAGCTTACGGAGCCAATCCTGGCTGGTCTCCATCGGATGCACTCTCAAGTCGGGACTCGATAAGCTGAGGATGCATGTGACGCACCGAATCATGTGCGGTCCAGTCGACGCATGAGCACGCCAAGCTAGGAATATGTTGCGACAAGAAATCGCACAAGTCTGGACATGCCCGAATCCAGACGAATGTGGGGGCCGGGGAGCGGGCGTGCCCGCCCATAACGCCTTGTTAATGTTCCTGTCGATCGCTTCCCTCCATCGTAACAGCCTAGCGCTTCCACGACTTGAGCCATTGCCATTCATCAAAGCTGAACAGCGGCTCCACAAAGATTGGCGTGTGCATGCGTGCCTTGGCGCGTCTGACGAACGTGCTAGCGCCGCCCAGTCGCATGAGAGAGGAGGCGAGTCGTCGGATCTCAAGATCAGAAGGAGCCTTTCGCCATTGTCGAAAGCCTAACTTGATCGAGTTTGAGAAAGCTAATTCACGCGCCTGTCGACAGGGTCGGCAAACCTAGCTTTGGCCCGTCTCGTCTTGACGAGCGGGAACCCAACGTCGAAGACACGGCCCAGTTGCCAAGCGAGGGAAGGGGCAAAGCTAGCTTCGAGGCATCCATTTCCAACGACGCGGGGTAAAATTGATAGAAATGGCCCGCTGACAGCACGCGCTAAAAAGAACTAACAAAAAATGCGGGGAGGCGATTGGATCGGATTTTTCGGCTCCTCCGCCTCCTTTTCACAAGGCAGAGAGACGAGAGAGCCAAGATAAGCCCGGCTCGACTCCGGCACAACGCTGCCCCTGGCTGGCGATAAGGAAACCAGGCTCATTCGTATCACACCGGGAATCCTCCGTGTCCACTGCTGGTATATCGCATAAGTTTGGCATCGCACGGTCTCCGCCGGCTTTGCGAGACTTTCAGAGTAGGCTTCGCGCGGAGGCGGGCAAGAGAGCCACCCACCCTCTCACAAGTGCAAAGGGGCAAAATCAGCTAGACAAGGTGCCCACAATCCGGTCGATCGAGGCAGGACTGCGAGCTAGCCCAACGTGACCGGCACAGCCCGTTTCAGGTTGGCCTTACCACATACGGCGTCCCCCACCCAAACCCCCACCTTGCGTGCTAGTTGTGCTTGTGTCTGCGGGACTTGATTTCGTCGGTTCCAGCTCGGTGCAGAAGCGTATTTCATCCCGTGGCCGGATGCGCAGCACTTGCAAGGGAGGCAGGAAAACGAGTTGATAATTTTCCGAAAGTGCAGGCAGGAACAGAAGAAGATGACAGAAGCAACCCGCGGCGGATCTCGATGATCCGCGTTCAGGTCCAGAGCTTTTCTGCAGAAATCCAGCCTCTGAGCAACGCAGGTGAGGCTTGGGTGTGTGTATGTGTGTGGCTGGCACGAAGATAAAAGAGGAGAAGCTTCGGTCGAGCTGCAGCAGGAAATTAAGATTTGTAAAGAATTAACTTAGTTCCAGACCTACGACGTCAAATTTTGACGCATGTACGCAGAGTTGACGCAAGATTTCCGGTGACGCAGCGTGTGCATGCTTTCGCTTCTCACTCCCAATGCAACGGAAAGAATTCTCCGATGCCCCCAGCCACGCAACCCTTCAACACCGGGCCGTCAACAGGTGTTCGTACTATCGCTGCAGCTGGCTTCTTCGCAAGCAAGCGAGCAAGCGTGGAACATCGATAGCAGTGGTTCACAGCGGGTTGGTCTAGCCTTGACTGGGCCTTGACAGTCAGCGGCCCATTGTTCCCAGTCTCGAATCAATACGCATGATGGAAATGCGATGAACGCCACCAAGTGCGGTACAGTATCGGTCGCCGCGATTGCCGAGCCAGTCCTGTCACTGCTTACCCTTTTGTCGCCCGGACGAGGCTGGACAGCGCAATTCGCCGCAGTGACGGATGATCTTCGGTGTGGCTGGTTTCCTGCATGGAAGTCGGGCTTGGTCAGTCAGACATTCAAGGGCGATCATGCCGCCGCACGAAACCTGCCATGTGAGCTCCGAACGTCTTCTTCCTCCTCCTCCTCCGCCAGGTGAGAGTTTCTGGCCATCGCAGGCTAGCTCGCGCTGGGCTTAGTCCAATTTGTTATAGCCCGCGCCCCAGCGGCGTGCAACAGCGAGCCATCGGTTGGGCAACGGTCAGGGCACCTAATCTTGTTGCGGTAATAAGGCGGCAAAAGGCAGCTAGCTGTCTTACAGTCGGAGTATAATCCAAGCGAACCTGACAGGCCTCGCCTGGCTGAACCAGGCTGCATCGGCACCAAGCCATTCATTTAGGCAAAACCGAAAATAGGAGGGTTCCGTCTCCGAGAACGAATGATGGCACCAGCAGCTCGGCTGCAATGACATTGCGACACGGACACCGGTCGGCAATCCAGTCGACTGCTACTCCACAGTGCGACAGACTCATGCCCGGTGTGGCGCTTCGTATGGCTGTGGCTGCGACAGTTGTCCGTTGCCAGACTGGTGAAAGCCATTGCTGTGGAACTGAACCGTGGAGAGATAGTCTCCCAGCATTTTGACCTTGACACCCAAAGAAGGACGTCGTTCGAATGTGAGTGCCAAACACGGGGAATTTGCCATACACCACCCAATTAGGGATGGGAGCTCAGTGTAAAGCCGGCCCGCGAACAACTTGACCGAAAATGGGACGAACGCGATGGTTGCATGCCAAAGTTCTGCCGACGCTGTTTGTCATGAACGAAGAATGATGGCGTGAGAGACGAGGCAAAAGAAAAACCTCCGAGACGGAATTGACAGGAAAGCCGAGAACAAGCGAAGAGGGTTGAGCCGCGGGAGAGACAAGCCTATCCGCACATAAAAAGAACGGGAGAGTGCCGCAACACGGTATAAGCTCCAGTTGCACCAAGGCTCTCGAAACGCTGCCCGCACGCCTTACGGGCCGGCCTGAGAATGGAGCGGGGCAATGCCCACGACAAGAGCACCTCGCTTTCGAGAGTGAGAGGGACAATGATGAGCCCATTTCCATTTCAATCGTCGCTGCCTCGCAAAACAACTCGCTGAAGACGACCGCCATGAGGCTCCGCGGACGATGGTCCGGGGTCTCTTGGGCTCTCGTCACTCGCGCCCGTCAGGACGATAGGAGGTGCTGAAGGATGCTTTTGATTTGTTGGTGCAGGGTCGCTTTCATTGGTGGCCGGTCAAATTGCGAGCTGCTGTCGTTCAGCGGGTGGGCGTGGAGCAACTAGATGCACATGGTTGGCAGAGAGCGGGGGGAAGCGGGAGACAACACGCGTTCCATCTTGCCTCGAGTCTTGAGACAAGTTTGCGAAATGTGAGTCGGGAAAGTTTTCGCGTCAGACAGGAAAGTATTCTTCTGTATCCCCCCGCGCCATCATTGGCTGGTTGAGTGGGCGGGTCTGTGGAGCTTCCGTTGGTAAGTATGGCCAAAAGCGCGAGACACGAGCGACCGAAAATGGGCACGAAACTTTGCATGTATCTGTCACCGTCAAATGAAAATAGAGAACTTTAATGCCCGCAAAAAGAAGAAAAAAAAGCCCTGGTCAGGAGCAACGTGAAAGTTTGATGTCGCACCTCGTCTTGGTCGAAATTCGACCGAGAAAGAGTTTTCATTCTGGCTTGGCAGCGAGCACCTTTTCGCGTAACGGTTAGCCTGACACATCAGAAAACTTTCCGTAGGATACCCCACAGTCAAGTCCTGTACATGTTTTTTTTTGTCCGAGACTGGGAGGGGTAAGATAGAAACTTCCTCGCTAACAGAAAATTAACAGCGCAGCCTGACTGTCAGTCTGTGTGCCACTCCTGATGCCTGCATTTACTCTTTTCGATGTACTTACTGTCTGCCGACTGAACTGCCTGTGTTTGAAGGGATGGTATCAGAACGCTTGAGCTGCGAGCCGGCTCGACCAAGACAAAACACTGGAGTTCCTGACCTGGAAATGAAAGTCGACGTTGTGAATGTGACGTGTAAGTAGGTGAAAGGGGGGGGGAGAGTGTGGGTGAGTACGGGGAGCAACTGGGGTCGGCAACGTTTGCTCAGTTGGGACGCCGCCGTGAAGGCTGAGCACCATGCACGCAACTCAGACGGGCTCGCCTGCCTCCCGCTTTTCTCCCTTGGTCTCCTCTTTGCCCCCCTCACTTTTATTAATTAATCGTTAAATTTTACCGGAGAGCCGAAAAGTGGCTCCAGACCACAGTCCGCACCTTCTTATCGATAATTTTTCTTCTTTCCGTCGACTTGGACCGAAGCCGGAATCAGGCTTTGATTTGCGAGTGGCCTTCCATCCGCCGCATCCACCCAGTTCACGCCAAAGTGGCACGCATCCTCGGTCGGTCAATCACATTCATTGTTCAGTAAGTCCATCAGTCAAACACAATCTTTTGGCCTTTTTTTTTCCACGCTCGCATTTCGCTTTTGGCAGCCGCAAACCGTGAACCGCCAAAGGCAAAGTCGATCGGTCCCTCTTTTCGCTCGCTCGCCCGCCTGCTCGCTTGCTTTCTACCCCACTCGATCCTGCTCTTCCATCTCGCCGCCTCCCCTTTGCTTCCTCTCCATCAACCATCCACTAAGCTCTTCACAACCACATCCCATCCACAGTCCAACTCCACCATATTGCATCGTCTCTGTTTGCATCTGAATCAGTTGCATCCTCATCAACGTATCATCGGGGATTCACGGAGCCCCCGCACCGGAGCAGCTCACATCTCGTACCGACATCCCACCAACACGATCCAGCGACTTGACCCGATACCAACGCACGCACACCACTTTAGACGTATTCGAGCAGCTCACTTGACTTTTTCGCCCATCTCAGCCACTCCTCGTATTTGCAACTCTTGCCGTCCTTCAGCGCCCCGGCACATTCAAATCGCGCTCTTCACACACAATGGCTCAGCCTACCGCCACCAATATGGCCAATCCCAGCCCAGAGGCGGCTGCGCTCACCGCCAGCAATTACACCGTCGACAAGTCACAGATTCCCCGTCCCTACAAATGCCCACTCTGCTCGCGTGCCTTCTACCGTCTTGAGCACCAGACCCGTCACATCCGCACCCACACGGGTGAAAAGCCCCACGTATGCACCCATCCCGGCTGCGAGAAGCGCTTCAGCCGTAGCGACGAGCTCACCCGTCACGTTCGCATCCATGCCAACCCCAAGAAGGGCGGTGCTCACCCCGACGACAAGAAGGCTTCCGCACGCAAGTCTGCCGGCGGCACTTCTCCTCACGGCTCCGCTCCTGCCATCGCTTCTGCTTCCTCTAAACCTGCTCACGTCAACAACAGGCAGCTCCGATGGCAGGTCGGTGATGACGAGGGCGACGACAGCGATTCCGACCGTGAGGGCAGGCACGCGGGCCGCCCCGCCCGCAATGGCGAGATGTCGACGCTTGCCATGCTCGCCAGCGACGAACTCCACGAGCTCCAGCGGGCAGAGCGAGAGGGCCGCCGATCCGGCCCTCCCTCCCACGGCTACCACCCACATTACGCCGCTGCTGACCCTTATGCGGATCGATACCACTCGCAGCCCTCCGGCAGCTATCCTTATGCCTCGGCAACCCCAACATCGTCTGGCGAGACTACCCCTCCCGGATGCTCGCACGAGGACTGCCACCGCAAGTACAACGACCGCATCGCTTCTGCCATCCTCGCTCGGCCTCCTTCGAATCGACACGCAGCCGAATGTGCCCACTCGCGCCCCTCGCCTAGCGGCTACAACGGCAGCCACCCGCCTCCCAGCCTCTACCGTTACTACCAGCACGGCTCGCATCACGGCGCCGGTGGCTGGGCGTCCACCTCCTCAAGCGTGCCCAGCAGCGTTGAGCACTCGCCTCGATTTTCGCCCGACGACCACCTGCACGGTGACGACTATGCGTCCGAGTCCGAGCACGCCACTTCATTGCACGACGACTCCAAGTCTCGTCTTGCTCTTGCCGCTGCTCCTGGCGCCGCTGGACACTCAATGCACAGCCACTCGCGCTGGACTCCCAGTAGTAGTCCCGTTCTTGGTCCCCTCCGCAACATGAGTCTGCTCGGCGGCAACACGGTGCCCAATAGCCCTTACACTTCTCGTCCTGGCTCTCCGGTTCACCACTCGCGTCACGGTCATGGTCACTCGCCTCCCCACCATCCTCATCACCACTCGCACGAGGGTCCCGCTCACCAGTCTGGTCTTGGTCACCACGGCTCGCACCGACACCGCTCCCACCCGTACATGGAATCGTCGGCTCGATCCAGGTCGCACCACCACCTGTCTTCGCTCGGCATGGCTCCCATTCAGGCTGCGATTCCTCCCAGCACTTCGGGCGAGCGCAGCACCGCTGCCGAACTCGATTCGCATGCCAGCGGATCTGCAACCACTTCGGCGTCCACTTCGCCTGCCAATCCCTCGTACATGCCACCCAAGCTCTCGAGGAGCCACAGCTTCGGCTCGCGCAGTAAGGGCATCCCTTCGCTCAACTCGAGCGCCAGCCTCTCGGCTTATCACTTGACCCCAGCGCATGGTCCCTCTGCTGATGCGGAGCGCAGCGGTTCGGGACGACGCAGCAAGATTGAGGATATTTTGGATGGCGGCATGGGAAGCTTGAAGCCGCACTCGTCTCGCGCGTCGTATCCTCACTTCGTGGCGGATCCCTCGTCGAGGACGCTACCGCCTCCTTTCCCCGCCAGCGCCTCGTCGCACAGGGAGGGAAGCCACCATCCTCTACCCGGACACCACCACACGCATGCCTACAACTACCATCCTTACGGCGATCACAAGAAGAATGCCCGCAGCAGCTCGCGTTCGGCCCCTGCCAGCAGGTCAGGATCTCCGCACGGCTCGCCCACTTTGTTGCACGCCCTGCCTGCCGCTGCAGTCTCGTATCGGTCGCACAGCCGTCAGAGCTCAATCGGCAACAGTTTCGCTGCCAGCAACGGCCTCGCCAGCAATGAGTCGAGTCCCACCAGCGTCTACTCGCAGATCCCGCAGAGCGGCAGCAACTCGCCTGCAGCGGGTATTGGCCCTCATTCTATGGGCGGCAGCGGTTCCTCGTCGAGCGGCAGCAGGAGCAAGAAGGGTCTGGGCTTTGGCATGACGCCCATCCACTCTGCACACCGCGACTACGGCCCCACGCTGCCTCCTCTGGGTCAGGCGCTGTCGAGGGAGACGTCGCCCATCAGCATGCATCTGCCTCCGCCCATGAAGAGGATTCACTCGCATTCGGACAACAGCGTCGCTCCAGAAGTCGACATGTCGTCTGCCTAGTCGCAATCTCTGTATTATTTTCTTCTGCTGTCATCGCACTTGTTGTTGCATATGGTTTCTTTCACCACTCGTTGCTACCACGTTTCTATCCTCGCAGCTCAATAGATGGTTTTCTTCTTCGCTATTTTGTCTTTGGAGGACGGAGGTCGGCTGTGTCGCCTGAGTTGGTGTGAGATGATTGCATTTGGGATCTGACAAAAGCGTTGGCAGTGATGGCTATGACGCGTGCGACGGGTGTTGCCGGGGTTGTGTCAGGCGGGGATGAATTCGTCGGTGGTAAGGTTGTAAGCTGGAGGGTGGGCGGTGCACTGCTTGCTGGCTGTGCCTCGAGAGGGGGGTAGGGGGTAAGGTGAAAAGAGTAGGGCGCAGAAGCTGGTGCGTGAGCCGAGTGTCGTAGCTGCGGGGAGGCGGGAAAGGCGGGAGAGGCTGTTGATTGTGCACGCAACTCACTCTCCTGCGCGTTGCTTGTTCGGCAGGGATGTTGGTTGAAGCCTGCACAGCGTGCGTAGGGGTCTTGCTCAATCTGTGGACCATGCACGCATCGCCCGCGCGCCCATGATCCGACTGCTCTCGCTCACACTCTCAGACTTGACTGCATGGGTTGAATCAGCAGGTTCATTCGGGTGTGAGGAATCGCTGCATGCCGCGGATACCAGTCACATGTAATACGGACTTGCAGCCCAGAGGTATGTCGACACAGAGGGTAGCGGTTCTACATAAAGTCAAGATCGTCGTCGAGCGCCTCGTCACCGTACGCACGCGTGTCAATCACATTCTTAGCACTACTCGTCCCCACGGCCTTGGGCTTGGCTGCTGCAACTTTGGCCTTCTGTCCACCGGACTTCTTGGCCTCCTTTTCCGCCCTGGCCTTCTCCTCGGCGTACGTCTTGAGCATGGTCGACGACTTGCGGATGTCGACGTCCCTGAGCGTCGAAGCGATGTTCTTGAACAAGTGCGGAGCAAAGTGCTTCTCGAATCCGGGCTTGGATGAGTGCTTCTTGATGAGTTCGGTAAAGAGCGAATCCGAGAACGCTTCCCAGTCTTCTTTCGAGGAAGGGTTGGCGGCTTGGAGTGACGAGACGGCATCGTCGGACAGCTTGGCGGTGCCGAGCAGGTTGGCGGCGTTGTCGACGTCTGATCTCAGCTGTGCTTCGCGCTCCATGCGACGCTTGGCTATCGGGTCGGCGTCCCACTCCTCGGCGGCCGAGGCCGAGGCGTCGTCCGAGTCGAGCCCCTGCTCGCGACGCAGACGCTCTTCCTCCTCCTTTTCGGCAATCTTCTGCTTAACGCTCTTCTTCTTGCGTGGAGGCAGCGCGACGGGTGCTTTGGGCGCTTCCGTTTCCGAGTCTTCCTCCTCCCAGTCGTCCTGTCAAAAATACAAAGAACAAAGTCAATACCGTGTGAGGAAACAAAGTCGCATCAGCGAGGTAGAGTGTCGTTCAACGTACCTTGACCTCTTCCTCTACGTCCTCGTCGTCAAACTTCTTGCGTCCAGCGGCCGAGAGCTTGGGAGGAGCAACGGGCTGTTGCGGCTCGTCGTCGTTTTCTGTTTGTGCGTGCGAGAGCGGTGCCCAAGTCAGTACGTCGATTCCCAGCGCATAAGAGAGCGACAAGCTGATGAAGCGGGCAGTAACGTACCCCAGTCGCTCATCTTTTCAAAAGTAAAGCGGGTAAGTAATCTGCAGGTGTCGGGGATGAGGTGGATGATGGAGAGAAAGCGAGATAATGTGCACCAGATACACTTTTCTTCTGGAAAAGTCGTTCAACTCTGCACAAAAGCGCAGGGCGCCGCCCTTCAAAAATGGGACTCTCGAGTGATTTCGGCGCTTTTTTTCTGACGATAAAATCTACTATCTGGCTCATCCAACTGGACCCGAATCGGCGATCTTACCTCATTCCCCTCGCTCAACGCTAAGGATGCTAGTTCGGAATGTTGTAGAGTCTAGGGTTTACTCGATTAGAACAACTAGGAGCGGGGCAATAATAGAATGCAAATACAAGCGATGCGATGAGAAGGTGACAAAATGATCCAAAAGAGTGTGTGCTCCCAAATGAGCGAGGTGTGTATATGTGAGGGGAATCTCCCATTCGTGCTCTTCAGTCCCTCCTCTTAGCCACCATATCTTCGAACTCGTCCTTCCACTCGGCAAGATCCATTTTGAGCTTTCGCATCTGCAACGGCTTTGTGAACCAGTCGTCCATGCCGCACTCCAAGCCCTTCTGCTGGTGAAATCCATCAGACAAGGCGGTGACGGCAACAATCTTGAAACTCCTCTCTGCGTTCTGCTCGGCGCTCAGCTCCTCGGCAACAAACTGGCGCATGAGCTGGCACGCTTCGAAGCCCATCATGCGGGGCATGTTGATGTCGAGCAGCGTCACCGCAGGAAGATGCTTTTTGAACTGCTCGACAGCTTCGACGCCGTCGACGGCTTCGTGAAACTCGATCTTGGCTTGGCGCAGCATGGTGGTGAGGATGCGCATGTTGAGCGGGTTGTCTTCGCAGCAGAGTACACTGAACTTGGGTTTACGTGGAGTGGAGGTCGGTGATGATGTGGTGGAGGTCGAGCCGTCTGCTGCTGCGATGGACGATGATGGCAGCGCTTTGGAGGGCGATGCTGGTGTCGAGGGCGGTTCGATGTGCGGTTTCGGGTGAGGCGCTCGAAGAACCTCGTCCATGGCATCGGGCGACACGACCAGGTCGGCGAGCTTGTCGCCAACAGCCGACACGCTGGAACCATTCTCGCGATTTTTCTTCTCCTGCTCGTCGACTTGCGACATTCGTCGCGGATGCAGATCTTTGAATTCTTGCTGCGTTTTGTCATCTTCAATCGTCTCGGCAAGCTTGGCGTGCTTGGAGAGCGGCGAGCCTGCCTCTGCTGGGGACAGCACTTTGTCTGGCTCTTCCGGATCGATGGGTGCCGTGTAGCCCAAGTGACCGTGTTTGCGTCGGACCGTCTCTTGCGTAGTCCGGGTGTCCTCCTCTCCCTGCTGCTCAGCCAAGCGCAAGAGGTTGTCAAAGCATCTGGGACCAAACGGTTTGCGTGTGACAAACGTAGGCCTTCTACTGCCGTTCTTGAAAGCAGCATATTCGATGCCTGCATCCTCGTGCGCTTGCAGAACACCGATCTTAACGCCTGGCTTTGTCTGCGCCAAAATGGCGTCGATACCACCATCCACTTCCAGACAGGCCTCTTCGGGCAGAAGCAAAAAGTCGGCGTCCTGAATGTGGGATGTGCAATAGAGATTGCCAAACGTAGCGAGCTGGGCCGAGATGATCTGGGCGAGACGTTGCAGACCTTGACCCTCGAATCCGTAGAGGTAGATGAGTTGATTCGACTGTGAGGGTGGGGCCGGATTGATGATGCGTTCGGGGAGGCTTTGGACGGGGAGACGAACGGTGACGACGGTGCCTCTGCCCTTGTCGCTCGAGACATGCATTGCTCCGCCCATACGACGGACGATACTGGAGCAGATACTGACCGAGAGACCTGCACCGGCTTTGAAGTTGTTTGCCTTGACAAAAGGTTCAAAGAAGCAATGGGAGAGGAAGTGCTCGGTCATGCCTTCACCGGAGTCTTCAACGACGAGGTCGATAAAATGCTGGGGGGACGCTGCAGAATCGGTAGATGGGGGGAAGGGGGCATCTCGCTCAGACCAGGGAGACGAGGCGATGGAGGGGGAGAGGGATATCTCGACATAGCCTTGGCTGGTAAATCGGAGTGCATTGGAGATGAGCTTGTGGGCGAGCTTCTTGACGAGCGAGGTGGACACGACGGTTTTCCATCCGCGCAAGCTGGTATCGGTCTGCAAGATGAGTTCGGGGGGTGGCGGCAATCTCGCATCGTCGCCGTCTTCAGCACGAATCTGACGCACCTGGGCGTTCCAGGCTTCGGCGGCTACATTATCAAGCAACTCGCCGAGATCAACGGGTTGGTCTGGAGTGACCTCGTGCTGCTCTTCAGCTTCGCGAGCATGCATAGTCTCGAATGCAAAGTCTCGAAAGTCATCGAGTACATGTTGGAGCCTCTCTCCGAGCCCAGCGAGACTGTCGACCTTGTTGAAGATAGACCTGCGTATTGGTCTGTCTTGAATGGGCAGGGAGCGCAGCTCGGTACGCAGATCATCGATGAGGTTGAGGAGGCCATGAACGGGGGTGCGTAGTTCGTGCTGTACTTGCTGTACAAGTTGGATGTGAGCGTGATCAACGGCGACGCTCATGGTGTGCGGAGAGACCTGCTCGCCGAGTTCGCCCTGAGAATGCTGGTAGAGAACACTCTGATCTGGATCGTCGAGACGCTGCGAGAAAGGTTTGCGGTGTGCGGCGGATGGAGCCATGCTCGAGACGAGTTGGCGGCAATAGACAACGATAGCAGCAGAAAGAGCAAGTGTCAGGATGCAACAGGTCGCATCGCCAAGGGAAGGCGAAGAAAGAGCCAAGGGAGAGGCAGAGGAGGTGGTCGTGGTGCAGAGACAGAGAAAGAGAGAGAGAGAGAGCCTCATTACAGCTTGATTGCAGCTTGATTTCTGCAAACTGCAACGATGCAGCAACAGCAGCAACAGCAGCAACAGAAGCAACAGCAGCAACAGCAGCAGTGGCACCGGAAGATTTAAATTCCAATTGCGAACAAAGTGTGGATTTCGCCAAGGCAGGCATGTGCTTCCAACTGATAGCAGCAAATCAGGTCGCCTGTTGCTACAGATCAGGAGCGAGCGACCATAGTCTAGGCAAAGGCTAATTATAAGAAGACAGGGCGGTAAAGGTGCAGCAATTCGGCTTCAAGTTGGATTTTTGTCGCCGGTCCACGGAGGAGATGCGTTCTGCCTGTTACGTTGTGTCAAGTAACATTACTGTCGATCTGACTGCGAATCGACTCGACTCAGCCATCTTCGGCGTCTTGCTCGTGTGGAGAGACAGCGTCCGAGATGCACAACTCCGACCCTGATCGACTCTCGCTCCAGCCTATCCCCCACTCTCGCACTCTCCAACAATACCATCGTCCATCAACATGGATCACGCCAACACAGCACCATCAATACCCATCCTGGCTCAGTCTGCCTCAGAGCAAGACATGGCGCTCGAGGATTCGCAACCTTCAACGCCTCTCGCCGATCAGAGCGGTTCGCAAACCCCATTAGACGCTGCCGCATACACTACTGCTGCTACACAGCAAAGCTCGCTGCCCATCAGCGATGAGCTCGAGCGCTTTCGTTTAGAGTGGAAGAAGGAGGTCGAAGCAAGAGTTCACCCAACCGATGCTCAACAATCGCCACAGCACAAGCACGCCCGCACATCAACTACACAACAAGCCACTACCTCTGAGCAAGGGTGTCGGGGCAGCGACGACCACGACGACCACGAGCATCAAGCAAGCAAGGGCGACAACGACTTGGAAGAGCAAGATGGCAGTCTGCTCCATCAAGATGATTCTTCGCTTCCTTTCCCCGAAGCAGAGATCTGTGCACCCGCTGCACTCAAGTATTCCAAAGGAGCACGCAAGCTGCCTCGAAACGGTACCCCTCACCAGCCTCAGAATGATCTTCCAGCTCCCATAATCCCTGCAGAGTACCATCCTCCACCGCTAGAATCCTTGTCCTCCTCCAAGTCACCTTCCGCAAGCTCTCTAGCCTATGGCGTCTCCCAGGCGCTACGCGACCGTGTCCGTGCGTCCTCCAGTCTTCTTCCGCAGGCTCTCAAGCAGGAAGCACATCCCTTGCCTCCGGCTCCATCACCAACCTCCCGAGCACCGCGTATAATCCCTATGCCCACCCCCCCAACTCTCGCAAGCAAAGCCAATCAAGCTGGTATGCGCAGCGCTGTCGAGGCCTATGCGCACGCTGTCGAAATGGAACGCAGCGGCAACCTCGATCAAGCACTTGCCTCCTACCGTCGCGCTTTCCAGCTCAACAGCAATGCGGATCAGCTCTATCACCGTGCCCACCTACTTCTCGCCGATCCCACCTTGGCAAACACTTCGTCTCAGGACAACGACGCGCTCCTGTCCCATCCCGCCATCGCAGACAAGATTCGCAAGGCACTCGACTTTGACGATCACCGCTATGTTGCCATCAAAGAGAGGCAGGCAAAGGAAAACGAGGCTCGAGCTAGAGGCGAACTCATCGATCCAACTCACTCCAAACCCACTCTGGAATCTGCCTCTGCTCCAGCGCAATCGCAGTCTGGTGCGGACAAAAAGTGGCAGCAGTCACGCCCCGATGAGTTGGCAAGACTGTTTGAGACCATGTCGATACGAGGCGGTGGCGAGAGAGACTTCGACCTGATAGCATTCCTACCCGAGGACGAGGAGAAGCAGATGCCCATTGCAAGCCTCCCCGACGAGATCCTGCTGCAGATCCTCGGCTTCATCATCGCACCTCGCGGGAAAAGGGGGACAAAGATAGTCAAGCCAAAGCCTACACCAGAAGAGCAAGCCGCGCTCGAGGCTGCTACCGCTGCCTTGACTCGGCGTTCAGGCGTTAAACCAAATACACCAATTCCCACTTCAAGCGATCCTCAGAAAGCGCGCCAGCTCAACGCAACCGCTACCACTGCTGCGGCCGCCGCCACTGCAACAGGCCGGACGGCCAATGCAGCAGCTACAGCCACAATCGGAGTGGCAACAAACGGCTACAAGCCCGACAATCAAAAGTCAGCCGAGGGCAGCAGCGTCGGCAACGTCAACCGCAAGCAGCCTCCTGGCGTTGGCGTCGTCCTCGGGGGCGCAGATTGGCAGACGCTCGAGATCCTCGCTCGAACGTGCTGGAAGTTCCGCCTGCTCACCAAATCGCCCTCGCTCTGGCAGGATATTGTACGCGAAACCTACTACCCACCCATCCTTCATCCTACGCTCAGCCTCACCTCGCTCTACGAGCGCCACCATTCCGATTGGCGCACCGTCTTCATCAACCAGCCGCGCGTGCGTCTCAACGGCTGCTACATTGCCGCCTGCCACTATGCCCGCGCGGGCCTCGGCGACAACCCGTGGGTGCAGGTCTACCACGTCGTCGAGTTCTACCGCTCCATCCGCTTCCTTCCGGATGGCACAGCACTGTCGCTGCTCTCCACCGACCCGCCTGCTGAGACTGTCAGGAAGCTCGAACCGGCGCTCAAGGCCAAGGGGTTTTCCAAGGGAAGATGGGAGCTATTCGAGCATGGCTTGGACGACGACGAGGAGGAAGGGCGTCCGAGAGGACCCAAGATAGTCGTAGAGGATCTGAGGGACAAGAGCATGCCAAAGTATGCCTTCCGCATGGTGTTTGGCTTGAGAAGTACAACGAGAGGGAGATGGAACAAGTTGGATCTGTTGGAGTACCACAGTGTCAATCTGTCCAATGGCGAGGTGCTGCCGCTACCGCAGAAGCATTCACGGCCGTTTCACTTTTCTAGGGTTATTGCCTATGGTGTTTGACGCAGTCGTAATGATAGAGCGGATGGACGTGGCCCATTTGGACAAGGCCATAATGGAATGCTGGTGTGCATGTTGGTGTGTGAAAAGGGTGTATTGCAGTGATTGGCATTTCGTGCCACAAAAATGATGGAGTCCGGCTTACATATCCCAGTCCAATCCATCGTTGTCGTCCTTCTGATCGACGTCATACTCTTCATCGGTGCCGATTGCGTCTCCGTCGTCTGCATCGCCTCCGGCAGTGTCGACGGTGTATGTATCGATCCAGCCCTCGACGAGTTCGCGTGTCTCCTTGAGCGCGTCTCGTGCGTCTTCTGCGTCCAGACCGTAGGCTGCTAGCGGTGCGTGGCCCTGGAGCGCCACGCGAATGTCCTCTCTCGCCTCTCTGAGGCGGAACACGCTCGACGGGGTGGCCGAGAGTGACGAGAGTACAGGCACGTCCTTCGGCTTTGTCACTTTGGCCGCCGAGTGCGCGTGCGGCTCGGTGATGGGCCGAGATGCGCTATCGAGCGAGGAGAAGAAGTTGGGGAACGACGAGAGAAGGTTGTACGATTGCGGGATGTAGACACCCTGGCTGAAGGGTGGGTGGATGTGCGTGAGAAGCGAGTCGAGCATCCCGAGACCCAGGCGTGCGTCGTCGAGGCGAGAGTTCCTCAGCACCGCATTGTGCGAGAAAGGACGGGAAAAGTTGGACAGCAGCTGCTTGTGTTTCTTCTCTGCACCCGATAGGCCGAAGGGAAGCGACAGATCGAGCCACGAGCAGAGCACGAGCTGGGACCCCCGCTTAGCTAGCTCGGATTCGGACTCCAACGGCTCTCCGCGTTGCCGTGCGCGAGAGTCTCGATTGCCACCGTAACCGTACGAAGCGAGCAGCGCATCCACTGGATCCATCGAGCCGCTAGCACCATAACTCGCGGAAGAACTGGTCATGGGCGTAGGATACGGAACGGGAATAGCTCCGCCAAGGTGCACGAGCTTCGTGTCTCTCCGCCAATTCAAGCGCGATGTGAGCGAAGCCAGCGTCTCCGACCGCGACTTCATGCGTGTGCCCAACGTGGCCGTTTCCAGATGCGCCGAGACGAGCGCCGCTGCATGGTGCATGTCGCCCAAATCGATTCTTCCCAGGTACCTCCTCCAGTCCTTCCCTACCTGTGTGCCTCCCTGCCAGCTGGGCACGCTGAGCGGCGTAACGACCGTGGCGAAATCCATGAACTGCACCAACGACTGGAGGTTGTTCATTTTCCGAATGCGAGCCAGTCGGTTCTCCCACGCTGCGTCCCCCCCTTGCTCGTCCGAAATGCTCTTCAAGTTGCCCCAGCCAGCGCCAAACACGAGATGGCTCAGCTTGGGGAACTCGTCGACAAGGTTCTCGAGGTACTTGGATCCAAGACCGCCGAATGCGTCCGAGGTGTCGATCGAGTACTGGAACCCTTGCAGCAGGTCGGCGTCTTCTGCAAACCATCGGATATTTGTGTCAAACACCTCTTGCTGTGCTTCGAGCTCGTCGTAGTACCTTGCGCCCTGCGAGAATGTTTCGAAGCGGACACGTCCTTCAGAAGACGAGCTGGCTGCTGAATGTGCTGCGTTGTACGATCCAGGCATCGGCGCCATGAGCTCTCCGCCGACCGAGACGAGCGATTTCGAGTGGAAGAACGTCCGCGAGTAGTCGGACCAGAAGCGATGTGGCCGTCTTGTCGTTCGCTGTCTCGGTACCCCAGGTCTGAGTACTTGGGACGATGCGATGTCCTTCTCGTTGATTCCATCCTGGACCTCGTCGTCGTCATCATGATCATCATCATCAGATCCGGGGTCAAGACCCTGATCCTCCAACTCGAGCCTGCGCTGGTACTTGCTCGTCCTCACCCTCTCCGCTGCGATCACCTGCGCCTCTGTGCCCCAGCTCTGCAGGCTATCGAGCGCGACATTATGATCAGTATCGTGCGAAGAGGAGAACGAGTCGTAGAGCGCATTGAGCTTGCTCAGCGCCCCGAACTCGGCTTGCGTCTCGAAGAGGATCGCTCGAGGGTTGTACGTGTCTTGACCGGTCAGCGTTTGACCTGCTTGGAACGAGACGTCGTGGTCTATGAGCGGCTCGTTATCACCATCGTGGAGAGCGTCTCGATCGCGAGACGAGTTAGTTCCGGAAGGGAGGTCCGATTGGTCGTATGTGAAGTAGGACTGTTGCTGATTCCAAAAGTGGGTCGAGATGTGGTTGGAAAAGGAACCGAACGAAAGGTAGATAATTTCTTTTTGCGACATTGCGCTGCAGCTTCGGCTGGGTGCGAGGCGATTCTGTCGTTGCTGCCCAGCGTACACAGTCCGAGTGGAAAAGGGCGAGGAGAAGGAGGAGGAGGAATAGGAGGAGCAAGAAGAAGGACAAGAACAAAAGCTTCTCCTAACCACATTTCTAGCTCGGATCTCGGAGCACTCCACAATCTAACAGTCAGAGACGGTGTTGGGTGGAGCGTTGTGGAGGCGGACGGACCAAGCGCAGCAGAAAAACGGTGTCGTGCGTGTCATACCAAGTTGACACAGAACTGCGCATCCATTCTTGCCTTCCTTTCTTCCTTCCTTCCTTCCTTCCTTCCTTCCTTCCTCATCCTCTTCTTCTCTTACATTCTTACCTCTATTCATCCAAAGATCAAGATGGGCGATCGTAACATGCGTAAGTACTGAGTATACCGTCTGCAAGAGGGGGATTCGAGACATCGACTGACCTTCGTGATGCTGCTGCCGCCGCTGCTTGCCACTCTCTCATGCAGTACTGGAGATGGGTTTCGCCCCAGAGCGAGTCGACTGGGCGCTATATGCGACCAAGAACGCAGGTCTGCAACCGGCTCTCGATCACCTCGAAGCCAACCAGGACAGCGCGGTTCCATCCGACTACAAATCGGCACCTGCCGCAGCGGGCACGAGCTCTGCCGGCGCTGGTCACGACTACGACAAGGAAGACGAAGCGGCTCTAGCGGACCTCGTCTCGAAACAGGGTCAGCAAGCTGCGGATGATGCGATCAACAACGTCGGCGAGGCCAAGTCCATCAAGTGCACCGACTGCGGCAAGACCTTCAAGTCGCCCGCTTTCGCCTCGTTCCACGCGGAGAAGTCTGGGCACACGTCGTTCGAGGAGAGTACGGAAGAGATCAAGCCGCTCACCGAGGAGGAGAAGAAGGCCAAACTCGAAGAGCTGCGGGCCAAGCTCTCGGCCAAGCGCGCTGCTCAGAGCAAGATCGATGCGGAAGAATCCAGGGCCAACGAAAAGATCCGTCGCAAGGCAGGTCAGGACCTCACCGAGGTCAAAGAAGACATGAAGCGCAAGGAGCAGATCAAGGAAGCCGAACGAAAGCGCAAGGAGAAGGCGGACGACGCGGCCTTCAAGGCCAAGGTCAAGGCGCAGATCGAAGCCGACAAGCGTGAGAGGGCGGCCAAAGCAGCGGAAGAGAAGGCCAGGAGGCAGGGAGGCGCAGGAGCAGTGGCGCAGGCAGCAGTTCCGGCGGGACCGAGCGCGGCAGCGCTGGCAGCGAGTGCGGGTCCTCAGGTGAGCAAGAGCACTGCTAACGAGGCGAGACTGAGGGTGCGTGCTCCTGGAGGTATGTGGATGGGATCGCTGCCCGCTGATGCGACGTTGGCTGACGTCGAAGCCAAGATCAAAGCGGAAGGTAAAGATGGTGGAAGTGCACAGCTGAAGGTGAGTGATGTTGAATCGGCGTAAGGCAAAGCTTGACTCGACCTACTCGATGCTGACCAGCATAAATCTTCACTCCTTTTCCGCAAAACAGTTCTCGACAACGTTCCCGAGAAAGTTCTTCGACGCAAGCGACGCCAGCAAGACTCTGCGCGAGCTCGGGCTTGTTCCCAATGCTGCGTTGGAGGCATCGGCGCAGTAGACGGAGAAACCGCTGTAGCCTGAAAGTCAAATAAAGAACTCCCTGCTCCTTCCTAAAGCGGCGACTTTGACTGTATGCGAGGCCGAAGTTGCGTGTGCAAGGCAGCAAGCGTAAGGCTTCGGGATGAGATAATGTGTGGGTGAGCAGAGCCAAAAAAAGAGTTTAAAGTGTTAGATCAAGACCCAAGCTGTCAGACGAGCCTCCGCGGCTGTCACAAAATGCTCGAGCCATCAACGCAAACACTTTGCGTCGTTTCGACAACCATCATCACCGTCATTCCCTCTTTTCTCAGCTTTGCTCACCGATCCATCGACACAATGCTGGTCGTCGGACTCACGGGCGGGATTGCATCGGGCAAATCCACCGCCTCGTACCTCATCTCGTCGCACCCAGCCCAGATCCCCATTATCGACTTGGATGTGCTCGCGCGCGAAGTGGTTGCGCCGGGCCAGCCGGCGCTCGCCGCGCTACGCAGCACCTTCGGTCCCACAGTGATCAACGAATCTGACGGCACACTGAACCGCGCGGAGCTGGGGAGGCTCGCGTTTGCTACACCCGAAAAAACCAAGCTGTTGAACAAGATCACGCACGGTGCGATCCGGCGGCGCATGGTGTGGAAGCTGCTTGCGTACTGGGTGCGGGGCGAGAAGGTCGTGGTCGTCGATACGCCGCTGCTCGTCGAAGCGGGCCTATGGAAGTATTGCGGCGAGCTCGTGCTGGTGTACTGCAAGCGCGAGGACCAGCTGACGCGCATGCTCAAGCGCGACGGACAGAGCAAAGGCCTGACGCCGGACGACGCCGAGCAGCGCCTAAAAGCGCAGCTGCCGCTGGACGACAAGCTGCCTTATGCAGATGCAGTGCTCGACAACTCGTCCAACCTGACCGTTGGCGAAGACGAACGACAGGCACCAGAATGGACCCGCACGCTCGACACGCCCACGTCGCTGGCATTGCGTCTGCAGGTCGACAGACTCGTCTCGCGGTGGCTGTACGCGTACAGCGGCGTCAGCGGCAGGCTGAGATGGTTGGCCCAGTGGCTGCTGCCGCCCGTGGGATTGGTGATGGGCGCGTGGAGAGCTTGGAAGCGCACAGCGGCGGTCAAGGCGCGGTTGAAGGCCGGCACCAAGCCGCCACTGCCAAGTAGCAAGTTGTAATTTGGCGAGAGCGAGCGTTTGTGTCAATGGATGGCCATCTTCTTACCTCTCTTCTTCTTGATATTCTCATTCTAGTTGAAGGCGAGATCCGAGAGCGTGCCGAGATACCCAGATTCTGCAGGAACTGACATACCGAACAGACGATCAAACAGCGTTGAGCTATATACGTTGAATTCAGAGTGCCAAGGGGTGATGTACAAATGAAAGCAGAAACGTAAACAGTCAATCTATCGAAGCAGTCACAGTGGCAGCCTAGTAGACGTGCGCATACTTTGAGTGGCGCCTGAGCACGTGTCCGTACCTCTGCAGGCCCCACAGCGGCAGGATCAAGAACGCAAAGATGGCGCCCAGGACGCTGCACCCCTGGCCGACACCCAGGTTGGAGAAGAGCGCATGGCCAAACAGCGGGAACGCAGCGGCAATCGTGGACCTGATCAGCGCATTTGCTGCAAGCACCGACGCGGCATACTTGGGGTACGACATGGGCAGATACACCAGCAAGCTCTGGAACAGCAGGAACACACCGGGCAGTAGGAACGCCGAGAAGATGATCGGCACGATCCAGTGGATTTCGGCGCGACTCGTCCAGCCGAACCCGAACAGCGAGGCGGGCACGAACAACGACGCAAACAGCGCAATCGACAGGCGGTCCTCGGGCACAATGATGCCCTTGGACGCCTTGGCCAGGAAGCGCGGGTTGAAGTAGCGGCTGAGATACCACAGGTAGCCGATCAGCGTCAGCACGCACGACACGGCCAGACCCAGGAACGGCAGCCCCGACTCGCCCAGGTTGAAGTGGTGAATCTCGGTGAACACGATTGGGAAGCTCTCGAAAAAGAGATAGAAGCAGGCGTAGGCGATGCCGAGGTAGATCGAGGTGAAGAAGACGACCGGTTCGATCGAGATGATGATGGGGCGCAGGAGGGCTTCCTTAGTCAGGTCGGCGACCGAGGTGGCTTTCTGATCGAGTTCGCTCTGCGCGACGTAGCGTGGGTTTCCAGTCAGCTTTCGAAGGCGCTTGGCTCGCTGGAGCAGGATGTACCCTTCGAACGTTTCGGGGAGCAGGAAAGCGAGGACGAGGGTCGTAACGCCGGACAGGATGGTCAGTAGCCACAACGGCCACCTCCAACCCAGGTTCATTGCCGAGAACCCACCAATCACCGGGCCCAGCACGGGCCCACACACGGCGCCCACCGCCCAGATTGCAATAGGAAATGCAACGCCCACACCTTCGTACATGTCCGAGATGCTCGCACCGCCCGTAGCCAACGCAGGCGAGCCCAGGAATCCAGTCCAGAAGCGCATCGCCATTAGCGTGCTGTAGTTGGGCGAAAGCGCAGCGATCATGTTGAAGATGACGAAGATAATCATGCTTGGGATGTACGTCCAGTTCCTCCCGATTGCAGGCACCTCGCTGAGGGGCGACAGGAACATGGGCCCGAAAGCGTAGCCGAGCACGAAGAGCGACAGGCCCAGCGTGGCCTTGGTGAGGCCGACATGGAAGTGCTCCATAACGCCCGGGATTGACGGCGTGTAGATGGCGGAACCCGAGTAGACACCGAAGGTCAGCAGGCCGATGAGGAAGGTGACAAAGGCCTTTTTGCGCGAGGACCAATTGCGCGGGTTCTCGAGATCGTCGTCGCCGTACCATCCGACGATGATATTGTCATCCTCACTGGCCGCCGCGGACAAGACGGTTTTTTCGCTATTGGCGGGAGGATCGCGTTCGTGAGCACGAGCCTCGATCTTCGCCATAGTGTCTATGCCCTGGGACTCAGACAGCGCCTGCTCGACGTCGATCCCGCCAACATCAATGTGTAGAGGTGCGTCCTTACCGACGACCTTTTTGGGACACTGCTCGCAGAGCGTGACGGTCTCCGAGTTGAACGTGGTCTTCACTTCTCCGGCTGCCGACGGGGACGCGGACAAGGTCGAAGAAGAAGAAACAGAGCCAGATAGCGAAGGCGGCAGAACAAAGCCCGGCCGCTGCTCAGGTCGAGGGAAGATGCTGCCGTTGGATGCTTGGTTGAGCAGAGTGCCCACCCAGGAGGATGCTGCGGCCGAGGTCATTGTGTTTTCGATGCGAGATCAGGTCAAGTTGGCTGGTGTCCAGGGGTATATATGGGTGTACCTATGCTGAGGTGCAGCGCAGCCACTGACTTGATTCGTAGAAGAGATGGGAGCGATGTATGTTGAGCAAGGGGGATGTTGATGAGAAACTGAGCCGGCTCGATTGCTTTTATACCCTTTGCCGACTGCCTTGAACCCGGAGGCAGGAGATCTATTGCCAAGGTGCAACGTCTACCTCGACGGACTCGATAGCGCGCAGCGAACACTCCACTCCAGTGCCACCTGGTAGACGGCGGCAGCAACGACAAAGACGACGACAATGTCGAAGCCCATACTCAGCAAGGGTTGTTTGTGCCCGGAAATTAACTCGTCTTTGACAGCTTTCTCGCCAAACGCCGAAGGCACGAAAATCTCTATCCAGTCGGCCCACGTTTTTTCCTTCACGTCCACGGAGCAACTCGAAAAGGGGGAGCATCAATCCTTCCAGATGCATGAGTGCAGGGTCCCGTTCGTGCATGGAGAGCGAATCGCCGCACAGGCGTCATAAAAGCGAAACAGTTAAAGCCGGACGAACAGACGCTAGAATGACGTTATCTTTGCCTGACCCTGTCGGGGCTGCGCAGTCGGGGAAAAGAGCAAGGAGAGCACGGAGCGGGCGAGCGTGCATGTCGTGCTTCTTCCATGGACGACGTCGACGCGCGCGCAGAGACAAGCTTCTCTACGAGAGAGGTGGGGCTGCAACTGCCAGCCATTGGAATGCAGAGGAAAACCGCAGAACCAGGCGTGCCAACCCACAAGGGACGCAAGTCTGTGAGTGGCAAGTGGAGCTAGCAGGAGCCAGTAGGATCTAGTAGAAGCAAGCGAGGCACCGAGGCAAGCGAAGGGGAAAGAATCCGGATAGGCTGAGTTGAGCATGAAGAAGGGTCCCGAATTGATATCCGATGCCAAGAGAAACAGCCGAAGGGGGTGGGGGATTGCGCGGCGCTGGCGGCAGTGGTGACAGAAGTGCGGATTGCCGTAGTTGCGGCTATGCAGTTGCTCCTCACAAGCCTACCCTGGCCTGCGTTGCGCTTTCGGCAATAGGGTAGAGCCTAGTTGCCTTTTTCCCTACCGACAAATTAGCGAGATGGCGTGCGGAATGATGGGCAGAATGCAGACAAGGAAGGCTCCACGCCTGCTAATTTTTACAATACAGGTCCTGCATGGTCCGGAGTATTTTCTGTGATTGGCGACCTCCGCGGCAAAGCTTTTCGAGGCAATCCATTCTTCACTGTAGCTCTGCGAGAACAACATGCATTTTGCTCGCCCTTTTTTGCTGCCACCTTTTTCCCGTCAATTCTCCCCATTACTCGCCGATGTGTTGACCTAGTCTGTTCCTAGAAGTCCATATCCTACCTTCGTGGTGAATCAGGATGCAGGATCCAACAGCAACCTCGAGTCATCGACATTGTTTCACTCGAGTACTACGATTGCTTTCTCGAAAGCGTTCTGTTCTTCCGTTACAACTGATGCGAGCGATACGCGCGACTCTTCACTCGAAAGTGTTCTGTTCTTCGGTTGCGGTCTAGGTACAAGTACAACTGATGCGAGCGATACGCGCGACTCTTCACTCGAAAGCCAGCTTCCTCGCCAAGCGTTTTCTCTCTTCGATTTCCTTTGGGTCGAGCGCGCGCTTCTTGCCATTGCCGTTGCTCTGCTGTCTCTCGCGCGCTTGGTCCTTCTCCTTGCTGTCAGAGAGCAACGGATGGGCGGCAGGATCGTCCGCGTCCAATGCTTCGGTCGGGTGCCTGGGTAGTTGCTTGAACGGCGTCGGGGGAGGACTCTGCTTGAAGTATGGATGGTGCAGAGCCTGGTTGGCGCTCAGTCGCTTGAGCGGGTCGTACAGCAGTGTCCTCTGCAAGAAATCCAGCGCTTCGGGGCTCGCAGCCAGGAAGAGATCTGCTAGATTCGATTTCGGATGCGGCGGCGTGAACCACGACATGGCAAAGTCCGGTAGCGATTTGTGACTCGGCCACTCCTTGTCCGTAGGTGTCCCTAACGCCTTGAAAATCGTAGTGAGCTGGTCCGCATCCGACTCTCCTGGTAGATAGGGCACACGAAGCATGAGCTCGGCGAAAATGCAGCCCACGCTCCACATATCGACCGCCGACGAGTAGGCGCGCGAGCCAAGCAGCAGCTCGGGCGGTCGATACCACCTCGTGATCACCTGATGTGTCATCCGTGCGCCTGGGTCGCCGTGTTCGCGGGCAAGACCGAAATCCGCAATCTTGAGCTCGCCGTCCGGAGAGATAAGCAAGTTGTTTGGCTTCAAATCGCGATGCAGCACCCAGTTGCGATGGCAGTACTCCAGTCCTCGACACAGCATCGCCATCCAGCTCTTGATGTCGGCTTGCGTGAAGATGAGCGATTTGTCTTTGATGAGCGCCTCGAGGTTCGTGTCCAAAAACTCGAGCACAAGGTTGAGTGAGGGTGACCGAGAGCCCGACGAAAAGACATCCACCATCTTGATCACATTCGGATGCTGCAGCTCCTTCAGGAACTTGACTTCTCGGATCGCCGTCACATCCATGCCATTCTTATTCGAGACAATCTTGATCTTCTTGATGGCCACCTTTTGCCCCGTCTTGATGTTGCGTGCCAAGAACACCGACGCATACGTACCTTCGCCCACCTTGTCCACCACGGCGTACAGGTTGCGGATCGCCAGATTCTGCGCCGCCGCGGTGTCCATGATGACGGGGCGGCCTGGGCGAACGCTGGGTGCGAGACTGGGTGAGTTCACGCTAGAGCCACTCCAACTGTGCTGTCCGAAGTCGTGATGGTGGCGGGCCAGACCAAAGGCAGAGTGCGGGTCAAACCTCGTAGAAAGGAAAGCGGAGTGTGGAGCTCAGTCAAAAGGCACAAGACAAATCAAAAGAAACACCTTCCGAATCCCGACTTTATTGTGCGAAATCAATTTTCGATTTTACACAGTGCAGTACTGTACATTCAATAACCCAAGTCAAGGTGCGACAAAGAAGCCAAAGGGTGCTTGCTGCCTTAGACGGCATAGATACCAACTTCCTTGAGCTGCTTGAACTCCTGGCGGAACAGTTCGATGCGTCCAAGTGCGTACCGCAGATTGTCAAACGTATCTGCACACGCTGCCGAGGCGACCAGTTGCGTGCTGATCTCCGACAGAACCGTCTCCTCCACCGGCTGACCCTCCGCTTCCGCCTTTGCCCTGACAAGCACAGATTCAAGCTCTTCCTTAGCAAACACAATCCCCCACAGTCCCCACACAGCATGCGTGGCTGCACTCCACAGATGCACCTCGCGCTCCAGCCGGTCCACCTCCTTTTCGATGCTCGCGTCCAGAGAGGCGAGCGCCAGAACTTGCGGAGACGCCGAGCCTTCCAGCGACGGAGAAGAAGCGCCCAGACAGCTGGCGGGAGTGCTGGGAGCAGAAGGGTTGATGGCACGAAGCGAGCCGGACGGAGGTGCCTGCCACGACGACGAAGAGATCGATTCGATGCTTCCCTTCTTGGAAAGCCGTCGGATGGCATTCGTCTCTGCGTCGTTGGAGCTAGCACCCGGCCCAGAGCCGCTTCGGACGTTTGCAGACGTATTCGAGCTGCTCTGTGACAGCGACGGGCGATTACGCTCTCCCGATGATTTCTCGAGGGCGGCGACCTGGGCTGCGCCCGTACCCGGTGTCACCGGTGCGCTAGACCTTTCGACAGTGATGGGCCCCTTGATAGCCGTATCAGACGGAGGATACTGCAGCGACGCGACAGGCGGCGGTAGCAACACATCCCCGGGAACATCAATGGCAGCAGGCCCACCTTTAGATGCGCGTCCACCCATCCGCAGCAGGCGGCCCTGCTCGACATAGGCACGCAGCCACTTGCGACGTTGCTGCTCGTCCGGGTAGCTGCCGTGATGCGTCAAGGACCATGGCAGCGTCGGGTGATGGTAGTCCGCGCGCCATTCCTGAAAGTGGTTGGCGATGTCATAGCCGCGTGGGTTGGGACTGGCATACTCAAAGTCGATGACAACGATACGATGGTGAAGTGGTGGTGCCTTCTTGAAATTGAGGCGGCTGTGGCTCTTGGACCTCACCGAGACCGGACTGTGCGGGCGGGCGACAGAGGTGGTGCTGTCGCGACGATTGTCGTGTGATGGCAAGCGGGGCATTCCAGCCGGGATCGACGGCACTTCGACCGAGGGAGACTTGGCAGCTCGCGATCGCTGTTCCGGCTGCGTGGCAAGGGCCCCAGCAGGAGCGTTGAAATGCTTGATGGCCAGCAAATTGCCGTACTGAGCGTCGTTGTGTGCAAAGACACGGCGCGATGGCCCTTCCCGTCGCTCCCACTTCCGGACAAAGCGTTTGTATTCCTCCATCTCGCGCAACAGCGACACGAGGTCGATGGCGCGGATGGCTCGAAGCGTGTTGCGAAGGTTTCCAGGCGAGGGACCGATCGTGGCCGTCGAGAGCGCATTAGGATCGACCTGGAGCTCCTGACGAATAGACGGATGGCCTGAGAAGCACATGGCGATCGCCTTGGCACCGCTTTCCGTTTTGGCAAAGCGATCGACCAGTTCAATGACTTTGGCTGCCTCGCGCGACCACCTCTTCAGTCTTCGCCAGACGCCAGGATAAGGTCCTCGCGACGACTTGCCCTTTTGCGACGAGCGACCGTGAGCACCCAAAGCAAGCGGACTCATGGGCGTTTCGGTGACAGGAGGGAAATACGAGTTGGGCGTGTCGGTGGCCGATGAACCTGAAAGAGCCGGACTGGTGACGCCGCTCAACGTGGGACTGTCGCCAAAGAAGCTGGACTGCGAATTGTAGCTGGTGGCCAGCGAGTCGAGCGAGACTGCCGAGCTGTTGCGGTGCAGGAATGCATAGGTGCCTTGTTGATCCATGCTTGCTGCGGGCGAGGACTCGTCCGGAGCCATGGGTGCCGGGCTGGCACGCATGATGCCGCGGTTTTCGAGGCCGTAGACACGGGGCGATGCGACGTCCTTGTCCGGGAGTCCGCTTGGGCGGCGTTGACGCGTTCTGCGGCGCGGACGATGCGAGCTGGCCATGATGTGATTCTCGATCCCTCGTCCAAAACCCTTTTCGCTAGGGCCGCGGAGGTTGCCCTGCTCGAGCACGGTTCGCATCACCTCGAGCGGCACTGAGTGGAGCTCGTTCATGCGGCGCGCGACCCAGTGCGCGCGACCCTCGCGGCCCTTGACGACGAGTCTTCCACCCGGTAGCATGTATGCCTCTCGATCTCCAAAGTCCCGCATGCCTTCCTTCTCGATAGGGTCGCAGTCGTAGAATTCCTCCACGCGACCATTCGCAAACGTGCCGAGAATGTGAGGGCCGATCTCGTAGAGGCTCGACAATGTATGAAGAATAAGAAGCTCGGCACGGCGAGAAAGGAGGGCTTCCGAGCTGGCGCCATAGACACGCAGCAGGACTGTTGGCGGTGGAGCGACACTTCCGCGAGTAGACTCGGCAGCGTTGTAGCTTGCAAAGAAGACAGCATTAGTGAATGCGCCGCTGATACGCTTTAGGCCGAGCTGTTCGGGGTTCAGTGGCCACAAGGACGAATCAACGGTTTCCTGCGTCCAACCAAAGAGCTGCAGCTGTTCGGAAAAGAGCTGGAGCACTTTGGTGCGGAACTGGGGCGTGTCGGATTGACGTGCGTCGAGACGCCATCCTCGAGCGGCTGGAATACCATCTGCATGCATATCGTCCTCATCTACATCGAGGGAATCGAAGCCGTCAGGCTCTGCGTCGCGATTTGCGCGCTCTTCCTCCTCGGAGTCTGGCGGCGAGGGTTGCTGTGTCGAGCCGAGCGAAGCATTTGCGCTGGTCGAGGTAACATGCGACGAGCCCGAATCTTCCGAAGCGTGTCTGGGCGAGAGACCGCGGTACAAAGACGAAAAAGCCGAAAGACCCGCTCCTGTGGGCGATGAGGAGGAGGAGGAGCGCGATGGTTCCCTGAATCGAAGATTCGCTGAAGATTGAGAAGCAACAGGCGTTGCGGCACCACTGGCCAGGTTCGATTGCCGAGGATCAAACTCGGCATGGTTGAGGCCAGAGGCAAAGTAAGATTGACCCGGCAGTGAAGTGGGCGAATGGGCGAGGTGGTACTGCGGCTCTTCGATAGCTTCGAGGGAGAGGGCGTTGAGATCTGGGTCTTGGTCGGAAAAGTCATCAGCGCTGGATGTGGAAGAGTACGAGTATGCTGAAAGTGCGGGAGAAGGCGTTGGCGACGGGGACAAGAAAGGATCGAACGCTGGCGAGGTGATTTCGGCTTCGTGTGATCGGTGCCGTTCCGCAGTATGGCGATGTTCTTGCTGCATTGCAACGTCGAAAGCCTTGAGCTCAACCGCCGTTCAACACGCCTACGATAGCCGATCGAGGAACAAGTCGGTGCTGTCGTTGTACAGGTTTGATCGAAGCTCACTCTGTGCTGAACATTATTTGTGACGTTTGTGACTATGCGACCTTCCTGTTAGAGGCCTCCGGAGTATAGGAAAATCAGGCAACTGATGCTGCTTTGCCGCGACTGCTGCACTTGGATGGGGGGCAAATATGTGGATGCGGGACGGTCACTGTGAAAGGCCAAAGTTCGGCAAAAGGGGCCGAGCACTAGATGACAGTGTACTCGTTGCGTCGACCAAAGACGACCTGGCTTGATGATGGAGAGGAAGTGAATGAGTGGTGATGGTTGAAGGAGTGGCAGCAGCAGCGAGGGATGAACAACGGTTGTCGGTCCATGCGATCGATGTTCGACTGACTGACTGCAACGCCGTCCTACAACAACTCACTCGACCGTGAAGTCGTGTCTTTGTTAGCTTCCCGTTGCGTGTGTGGGTGTGAAAAAGCAGGGCTTGCTCTCTTTTCCTCCTTTCGGTCGGAAGTTGCGTTTGAGCGCTCCTTTGCCGAAATTCGTTCGATGCGGTCTTGGCCTTGGCTCCACTTTTGTCACGCTCAACTTGTGACTCTTGCTTGACCCTCTGACGTAGGATTTTCGCACGCGCCAAGCGAAAGGGTCTAGACCATGGCTTAACACTGGAGCGCCTTTTTGCAAGCAGTGTCGAGCCTCCCGCACTTCTTCTGAACGTTATAAGCTTGCGTTGCGATGGGCTCGTTCACCGCTGCCCGTCGTCCTGCATGTGGATGAGCCCCTATGGCAGGTCGAAGGTTTCATTGCTGACTACTGTCTGAACGAAGTATTAACCTCGAGTCCATCGCATTCGTGACCTGACTCTACGATCACAGAAGTCCTTGCTGGTCGGTCTCTTGATTTGCAATTTGGCTCAAGACCTTGAAAAAAAGGCGCGTGCGGCGAAGCTTTTCGCCTAGAAAGACATTCGAGACAGAGAAAGACAAGAGAAGGATGGACCGACGGACGGATGCGAGGTGACGGGCGAAGCGTGAGACTCAGCTTTTCTCACAACGCAGAGGAGAAGCGTCGGCTCGCGCGAGACTGTCGATGGTCAAACCGAAGATGCGATTTTTGTGATGGTCGTCGCGTATGGATGGGACCCTCTCCTCTCCTCGTCGGCTAACAACGCCTTCTTCACGCTCCACTTTTCTCCTCCAAAACCCATCGCTCGTCACCATCGTCTATCCTTCCCGACATCACAAACTCAAACTCTGTTCCCTCTCTTCTAATTTCCTTTCACTTCGTAATTTGCTTTGCTGCTGAGTCCGCATCCGACTTGACCGCAGTCATCCTCGGTCTCCCCGCAGGCATTCTGTCGCGACGCTGCGTCGCCTGTCTGTGCCACCTTACCCACACTCACAACCACTGCCACCAACACCGTCATTAGGGTTGTCAGCAGCAGCAGCGTTTGAACTCTCATTTGGATCGCGAGCTTGTGTCGAACTCCTCCACCTGAACCGCAGCAGCGCCGCACCTGGTTCGGACGTGCCGCACCCGGAGCCTCCTTGTGCTTCCATTGGCATCCACCACATCGAGCTGATTGACTCCCTTTGATACCCCGGCTCTTTGCCGCTGTGGCCATCTCGGCAACTGCAACCATGTCTATCATCCTGCCCGACTGGGTAGCTCACCACAACGATGACAAGAAGGGCAAACTCTCCACCATCTTCAGTGTCGCTGTTCATCCCGACTCGAGCCGCCTAGCTACTGCCGGCTTAGACACCAAAATTCGCATCTGGTCCACCGCCACCATCCTCGATCCGGTAGCCGATAAGGACCCCAACTCGCATCGACTGCTCTCCACCCTCTCCAGACACACCGGCAGCGTCCTTGTAGTGCGATGGGCCAACTCGGGCCGATTCCTCGCCTCGGGATCCGACGACACTGTTGCTCTTATTTGGGATCTGGATCCAAGCGGCATGGGCGGAGGCAGTTTCGGCTCGAGTGAGGTTAACATCGAAAGCTGGAGGCCGTATCGTCGTCTAGCAGGGCATGAATCCGATGTGGTGGATCTGGCATGGGCGGAAGACGACGAGTTCATTGCCACCGTCGGTCTCGATTCCAAGGTCATGATCTGGTCCGGCTCCACTTTTGAGAGGCTACGTACCATCGACGGCCATCAAGGTTTCGTCAAGGGCGTCGTCTTCGACCCGTTGGGTCAGTACCTTGCGACAGCGTCCGATGACAAGACGGTCAAGATCTGGCGCACCTCCGACTGGGGCCTCGAACGATCCGTGACGGAACCTTTCCTCACAAGTCCTTCCACCGCCTTCTTCCGCCGTCCAAGTTGGTCGCCGGACGGAAGCTTGCTGCTCTGCGCCAATGCCATGAGCGGACCTGTCTTTGTCGCCAGCGTCGTTAAGAGGTCCAATTGGAGCAGCGACATCTACTTTGTCGGCCACGAGAACGCCGTCGTCGTCACCGCCTGCAGCCCCAAGATCTTTGTCGGCTTCGATGGTGGTACCCATTCGTGTGTGGTAGCCATGGGCTCACTGGATCAGTCTGTCTCCATCTGGGTCACTGGCCTCGAGCAGCCTGTCCTGGTGGCTAGAGATGTCTTTGAGCGTCAAGTCATGGATCTCTCTTGGTCGGCTGACGGATACACACTCTATGCTTGTTCCTCCGATGGCACCGTCGCCGTCTTCCGGCTCTCGCCAGAACTCATCTCGGACGCCCTCAGTGCCGAACGGCTCGAGCAATCGCGTGCAAAGCACGGCGTCAAGCGCATCCGCAATGTTGCCGCCACCTCCCTCAGTGCATCGACCACAGGAACCTTGGACCGCCCCAACGTCCTTCAACCACGCAAAGCCGGCCAGCCACAAGCAGCGCGAGCATCCGTGGCGCCCGTGCCCATCGCAGGCACCGTCGCTCCCGTTCGACCAGCAGCATCCAAAACCGAACGTCTTCAGCAGACCATCACCATCACCAAGGATGGCAAACGCCGCATCCGGCCTACACTCATTGGCGACGATTTGGCGCCGCCACCGGCCTCCTCTGCTCAGTACGCGCCCGCGCCCGTTACAGCATCACATACTGCCATGCCCACCATCCATCAGCATCAGCTGCCAGCCATGCGCGAGGCATTCGGCGGAACCACAACAGATGGGTTTGGAGCTCAACCGAGTGTCAACGGCGTTCACGCAGGTATGGCGAACGGTACCTTCCACGAATCTGCAGCAGCAGCATCAACTACAGCAGCAGCAACAGCGACCCATCTCTCGATGCCTGCAATGGCCGTGCCCGCAGGCGCTGCCGCATCGATGATGCCTTATGTTCCGGTGGGTCTGCCGTTCGGCATCATGCCCGAAGGAGCTAGTCCCGAAGACATGATGCAGTTCTGGACCGAGTTCCAGCAGCGTTTCATGCGCGGCAAGAAGCGCAAAGCGGATGCAGTCGAAGCCGAGAGCGACTCGGAGGACATTGAGCCCATTGGCAAGCTGCAGAAGGGCAAGACGCGCGCAGATATCGGCCGAACTCTTGGGCAAGAGCATCCGCGCGATCCACCTGGTCCAAAGAAGGTGCTTCGGGAAGCTCTGACCGGGGTTAGCGGCATCGTCGAGAACGGTGTACGCAAAGGCGTGCATCTCACCGTGCCCGAAACGCTCAGTATCTATCGTCGGGACGAAGATGGAATATCGATCGAGATTCGCAACTTTGATGAATCACGCCCCACCGAGATCGCAAGGCTCGATGCATCGGACAAGGATCGCGTCTTGTGGCTTGATTTCAGTCCGACAGCGGCGACGCTGGCCACGGCCACCCCATTCTTTTCGGCAGTGGCACTGGACGATTCGACGGTGCTGATCTACTCTGCCCGTGGACGAAGGGTGGGCAATCTGCTGCTCGATTCGGCGTGCTATCGGCTGGAAAGCAACGGGGTTGTGTTGATGGCGGTGACGGTCTCTGGGCTCATGTACCGCTGGAACATCCGCGCAGACCGCGAAATCCACCGCCCCGTCTCGGTGCTGAATCTACTGGGCGATTCCGAGAATCTGTTTTCAATGGCGGTACATGCCAACGGAGCGCCCATCGTCATCCTGCAGAGCGAAAAGGCGTACACGTTTGACGACAAGAAGCTTGGATGGGTGTGCATCAGCGACGGATGGTGGGCCGAGCACTCGGAAGCCTGGGATGGACGTATGCGCAGCCGTGGCAGCGAGGCGTCGATCCGGGATCCTGTGCGTGCGATCGAGGCCGAGATCAATACAATGTACGTGCGTCGCGTCCACGGTGACAACCAGGTCGGGGCGCAGGAAGAATCGGACGACGACGAGACGCCGCCCGTCGAGATGAGCGTGCCCGAAGACAAGCAGTCGGACTTTGTGATTGCTGTCACGCTGCGCCATCTGGAAGCCAGGATGCTGGCTGCTACGATCCTCGACAGCGCCAACGAGTACAAGAACCACTTGATGGCGTATGCCAAGCGCATCGCAGAAGAAGGCATAAAAAATCAGGCTGAGGACCTGATCAAGTGGCTGATTGGGCCGATCTACTACAAGCCCGAAAGGGACCAGGATCAGCAGTGGGAGCCTACAATTGTGGGGTTGGACAAGCGTCAGCTCTGCAGCCAGGTGCTGCAGGTTCTGGCGAGGCCGCGCAACCTGACTTCCCTCGTTCAGCCATACCAGGAGATCCTAGCCAATATGAAGGCTTAGAGAGCCGCCGACGGTTTCTTTCGTGCATGGCTTTGCCTCCGCGAACCGTCTTGCACTCTCGTGCATTCGCGTATGCACTCTTGCACGCCCACCCCTGAGCACATACACTTTTTGGGATTGTACTTGTACGCATTTCTTTCAAATCTTTGCTACAATAATACGCTGTCCTCCCACTTCTAACAGCGACACGGTACGGTCTGCGATGCTTGACGGCAAGGGAAAAAGCACCTGACGCAATGCCGAGCAAGCCGGGGAGGTTGGGGAATTGGCGGGTGGTGACTGGCTGTTAGGTCGAAGACGAAGCTATTGGGCCGAAATTTCAAGCTCCAAAAGTGACTCGACCTGTGTGTCTAGAACGCACGGATTGGAAGAAAGGAATTTTGACGCTCGAGACTGGTGTTGTGGCGAATGATTTTTGAAGCGAGAGTTATGCAGCAGCTGATTAGATTCGAGGATTAGATCTCTCGACGCTGATCCACTCTCGCCACCATCACCACAACGGAACACACACTAGCGACGGCAACATCCACAGACACCGCTTTGTTCAACATGTCCTCTTCCTCGTCATCACAAAAGCTCAAAGTCGGCCTGCTCGGTGCCACTGGCACGGTGGGTCAGCGTTTCATCCTTCAGCTGGCGGACCACCCACAGTTTGAGCTGGCGGCACTGGGGGCGTCGTCTTCGTCGGCGGGCAAGCCGTACGTGCAAGCGGTGCAGGGAAGGTGGAAGCAGATCCGCAGGGTGCCCAGCAACGTGGCGCAGATGCCTGTGTACGAGTGCAAGCCGGAGCACTTTGCAGAGTGCCAGGTGGTGTTTTCGGGGTTGGATTCGGGTCCTGCGGGTCCCGTAGAAGATGCCTTCCGCAAAGCCGAGTTGCGGGTGTTTTCGAATGCCAAGAACTACCGAACGGATCCGCTGTGTCCGCTGGTGGTTCCGCTGGTCAACCCGGAACACATGGAGATCTTGCCGTACCAGCGCCAACAGGTGGGCACCAAGACGGGCTTCATCGTGACCAACGCCAACTGCTCCACCACGGGCATCGTCGTACCGCTCAAAGCGCTGGAGGCCAAGTTCGGACCGCTGGACAAGATCCTGGTCAACACGATGCAGGCTATCTCCGGTGCAGGCTACCCGGGAGTCTCGTCGCTCGACATCTTGGACAATGTGGTGCCGTTCATCAGCGGCGAAGAGGAGAAGATCGAGTGGGAGACGGCCAAGATCCTGGGCGGCATCAAGTCGGACAAGACGGCGTTCGACTACCACGAGCAGGACGCGCTCAAGGTGTCGGCGCAGTGCAACCGCGTGCCCGTGATCGACGGACACATGGAATGCGTCTCGGTCTCGTTCAAGAACCGTCCGGCACCATCGGTGGAAGAGGTCAAGAAGTGCTTTGAGGAGTTTGTTACCGAGGCGCAGACGATCGGTGTCCACTCGGCACCTGCCCAGGCTATCACGCTGCACGAGGAACAGGACCGCCCGCAACCGCGTCTGGACCGCGACTGGCAGAACGGCGCCGGCGTCAACGTCGGACGTGTGCGCGAATGCCCCGTGTTCGACATCAAGTTTGTTGTTCTGTCGAACAATGTCATGATCGGCGCTGCAACCAGTTCGGTCATGAACGCCGAGATTGCGCTCGCCAAGGGTTACCTCTCGTGATGTGCTCCAAGGTGTGTTTCTATCTGCAATACAGTTTCTCTTTTTCTTTGTTTCACTTGTGTCTGTGTCTGCGTGTCGAGTGGAGGCCAAGTTGAGCAAGCTTAGAGAAGCGAGTAGGTTAGTTGAGTGTCGATGGGAGGAACCCCTCGTCGAAGGATAAAGCAAACAAAAAAAAGTAGCTTCTGTCGGTTTCGATCCGACGACCTTTGGGTATCACCACTGGGGAGTGGAAAGGTTTCATAGGGTTTAGATATGAGCCCAACGCGCTACCTACTGCGCTAAGAAGCTGATTGGTGTGGTTTTGCTCACCTGTTGCATCCAGAAACTTTCAGCTGTAGTTTGGATCTTGCAACGACGACGCGTCTCGGTCTTTTCTATCAACTGCGTCGGATTGTGACGCTCGGTTGAGATTGCGCAGTGAATTATTGGGACAAAGAAAAAGCAAAGCAAAAGTGAGCTTGTGTGTCGAATGGCGTCGGCGAGCGTGTGACCGAGAGACGCAGATGCGAAGCGCTGAAATACGTGCGTGCTTTTTTGCGTTTGCGTGTGCGTGTGCGTTTGCGTTTTGCGTGTTTGTCTCGATTTGCTTTGTTCTGATAGGCTGACAGCGACGACCACCATCCTCATCCAATTCTGCACCTGTTGCATCTCAGCTTTATCTCGTACAGCTACACTCACTGCACAGTACAGTACAGTACAGCTGCACACATCCGGAAAGCTTACATCCGGGAACTTTCTTACTGGATCTACCGGTCGTTGTTTTGCCCTGCATCCTCAAAACTTTCTTCTAGATTCGACAATGTCTTCTTCCTCCTCCTCCTCCAAATTGCTCCCAGAGATACCACGCTCTTCGTCACCTCCATCCGACCTCAACGGCAACGCGACGACACCTTCCCCGACTGCAAACAAGACGGTGACCCGCCGGCGCTCTTCTTCGCTCCAAAAGGGCGCTGCTGTGCTTCGTGCGCTATCTAGGGCTGAGTCCGACTTTGACCGCGAGATGCTCGAGAGGAGCTCCGTGTTGCAGTCTCAGTCCCAACTCGATCTAGACAGCATCACTGCGCCTGTACAGAACGCCACAACAGCATCAGACGTTGCTTCCACCGCTGCAAGTGCGACAGACATGGCGTCCAACGGTTCTGCCAAGTCCCGCGATGCGGCCCAAGTGCGTCGTCGCCGTCCTCAAGCCGTCAAACGCGTTCCGAGCGGCTCACTTTCAAAATCATCTCGCTCCAATGGGCACGTTGTCCCGGCCAGCAGCAAGAGCTGGGAGATTCCACGCAAGATCTTCCACAGCTCTATTGGCTTCATGGTCCTCCATTGCTACCTCTCTCACATCGACCTCCACGTGATCGTCCGTAATCTCTCCTACTTTCTCGGCGTCGTCGTCACCGCCGATGTCATTCGCCTCAACAACGACGATTTCGAAAGGATCTATGAACGCGTGCTTGGCTTCCTCATGCGCGAGTCGGAAAAAGACAAGGTCAACGGCGTCGTGTGGTACCTCGTTGGCGTCATCACTTCGCTCCACTTCTTCCCAGAGGACATTGCGTGCGTGTCGGTCATGTTGCTCTCATGGAGCGACACGTGCGCCTCCACGTTCGGTAGGGCGTTTGGGCGATACACACCTCCCCTGCCTTCGCCACCGTTCGCGCGCCGCAAGTCGGCCGCTGGCTTCGTGGCTGCCATTGTCAGCGGCGCACTGACGTCGTACGTATTCTGGTGCACCTCGATTGCATCTCGCGGTATGCGTACCAACGGCATCTCGTGGTCCGGATCGGGCTATGCGCATCCGGCCATCTTTGGCACCGACCGCGTGGCCGGTGCGACGGGTACCGGATGGCAGGGCCTGTCGCGCGGGTTCGTGGGCCAGAGCGGCGCAGGACTGCTGCCCGGAGCATCAGGTCTGTCGGCGCAGTACCTCGGCGTGGACAGCGTTGCCAAGGGCAAGCTGGGAACAGATGCGCTTCCGATCCACAACGACGTGCCAGGCATGCCCTGGTGGCTGCTTACGCTGGGCTCGGGTGTTGTAGCCGCTGTGGCAGAGGGACTGGAGCTTGGCGGTGTGGATGACAATCTCTCGCTGCCGATTTTGTCTGCTACGGGGATTTGGACGTTCCTTTACTCGTGGGGGCGTCTGGCTGGTGCTTGGCAGAAGTGGGTCTCGTGAACGCTGACAGCTGAGTTCATCTCAGGCGGGCCCACGCGGTCTCACATCAGTCAACAAAAAGTGGGAGCGGTTGAAGGAGGCCCGTGACACATTTTGCTTTGTTGGTGAAGACGAAAGCAGTGATTTGGTCGTGTAACTTGTATAAATCATCAGCACTTTGGACAAAAGATACCCCTCCTCCTCACGAACATGTGGCGCTGCTGTAGAGCATGAGGACTTCGGAGCTTGAACGTGCAGTGGTGGGGAAGGTCCTGTTTCGAGGGTGACGGTGGGCAGGTTTCTCTACGAATCGAGCTTGTCCTTGAACTTGTGGAGCAATTTCGACACTTTGGAGCCTGAGCCGCCCTCGCTGCTAGGCTGCGGTGGCCGACCACCGAAATGGTGCAGGTCATCCTCGTGTTCAGCGCCCAGACGCAGCCTCTTACCGCAATTTGGTCGGGACGAGAGCACAGGTGTGCCGTCATTTTCAAAGCACAAACGCTGGACGCACATCCGCCTGTTGCCTTCTTCGCGCTCCAGAGCGTGGAAGACGATAAAGTAATGGTTCTCGACGCCCTGCACGACGCAAGCGCCTCCGGGACCTATGACGCTGCGTGCGCGGTCGGTCTCGAGCAGCGGTCTGGCTGGACACTCGTAGGGCCCACGGAGACCGTTGTGCGAAATCGCGTACGATGTGGCGTAGGTGCCGTTGGTGAAGGTTCCCGAGGAGAAGAAGAGGATGTAGGCGTTGCTCGGCGCATGGTGGAAGAGGTAAGGCGCTTCGAGCAGGCCATGCTGGTATCCGTGCTTGGGGCCTTGGAGCGGATGCATGTCTCCCACGAGCGACAGGCCATCAGGCGCGAGCTCCGACAGCCACAGCTGCGGGTGCTTGGTGTACATCTTGTCCCAATCCGACTTGTACACCAGATACCGCTTCCCACTCGCTGGGTCTTCGAACGGCTGCGGATCGAGCGTCCCGCCCGTCTCACCGCGCGAGATTAGCGGACGGTCCGTGATCCACCGGTACGGACCCTTGGGATCGCTGTCCGAATACGCGACGCCGATGCACTGCTTCTTATAGATCGCGTCCTGGCACGAGACATACATCAGGTACCCTCCGCGGTTCTGAGGGGCTTCGATCACCTCTGGCGCCCACAGGAAGCCCGGTGCGCCCGCCTGGTACGACGGTAGCGGACCTGGCAGGCAGTCGTGTTCATGGTGCGACCACGAGCAGAAGTCCTTGGTGTACGAGCACTGGATGTTTTTACCATTGCCGTTCGTGGCGAAGGCGTACCAAGTTTGCGTGGTACGGTCGTAGAAGACGCCGGGATCGGCGAAATCGTGTCCCGTCACTTGAAGGCCAAACGAAAGAATGCTTGGTCAGTGCAAAGGCCTCTGACGGTACTTTCTGGAAAGTATCGCTCGAACACTTACCTGGATTGACATAGCCTAGATGTGGGTGCGCCATTGTGAGCTGTACTGTTGTTTCAAGATGGTGGAGAGCTGAGGGTAGAGAGCGACAATATGCTCAGCAGACTAAATCGACATTCGAGGCGCGGTTCGGGGAGTTGAACCGTGCTCGAACACAATCCGTTGGACCGGCGGCAGACTGCCCCTGTTCATCGGGTGTTGAGGCTGTGTAGCTTTGCCATTACCAGCATGAATCTTGACATGTACGTCGAATGACCTCACCAAGCGAACGAAATGCTCTTGTGCCGCTCTCGGTGAACCGGCTAGACAGCAGTAACACATTTCGACAGCGGTGTGGAGGCCCAAACCTTGTGTGTGTGCAAAATAGGTGAGCCTAACATCTTGTTACAACTGACAAAGCATTTGATAAACGGCACTGCATACAAGCACAGAGCTCGACTTGAGCGTGAAAGGGCCGTGCAGCTTCATACTGCTGTCGCTCTCTAATTTGCGCTAATCCTGTTATGGCCGCTCTACGCTTTCACGCTTGTCGGATTGAATCCACGGTCAGGGTGACTGCCATAAGCAGCTCGCGACACCTACATCTCCATCTTAGCTACAATCATATAGCGGACCAGAGAAGCATATCAGCGACCACACAGGCACCGACTTGAGGGATGATGCTCTTTGTGGCGAGTGAGAGACGACTGTTTGGCAGATCAAGAGGGGCGCTTGCAAGCTCAAATGTACGGCAAGTACAATTTGCCGACCGACCGGCTACAAGGGAAAGGCTGCTTTTCTTTCTACCTCACCGAACACTGAAAGCGGGACAGGCTAGGCGAAACAAAGGCGCTGCAATGATGAATGCGGAAAAGCGCCGAGGTAGTCGGGAAGGGCTGATGTCGGCAGAGAAGCAGCCCTTATTTGGATGGCCCTTTGAAAGCAGAACTCCAGTCTGCGCTTGCTTTTTGACGCTCAATTAGAAAAGCCGCTTGAAGCACAGACACCACCGACTCACGCGCCCAAGCTGAGCTTTCAACTTCTTTGCGTCCTTTTCCTTTTCCTTTTGGCTAGAGTCGCTGCTGTGATGCGTCCTGTCTCGCTCTCCGCCTGCCATCTACCCCGCATGCTCCTCCTTGAATATTGGCTCTGAAACCCGGCTCTGATTGCGCCCCTCTGCGTCTTTTCCAAGGTATCACGCCCCCATCCGCTTTCAGCCTCGAGTCGAGTCAAGCGAATAAGATCCTTCTCTCGTCTCTGCTTCTACCTTCCTTTCTTTCCCCACCATCTGTGCCTCCGCATTGTCGTGTCACTTCCTTGATACACTCCGTCTTATCACGCTCCGGCACGACTCCTCAGCCTCTTAGATCCCTTGTTAAAAACAATATTCAGACCTTTGTCGGTCCTCTCGCACCCATCGAGTAACAGTTCGCCATCATGTCGTCCTGGACCGACAGTCTTACCATGGACACCATGGCCAAAGAGAGGGCCAACCCTCCCTTTGATGTTCGAAAGGTTTGTTCTCGAGTCGCTCGCTCCCCTACTCTTGCCTTGTCCCTCGTACTGACATTGTTCGATCCTTCACATTCCTCTCCGTTCTCATCTGCAGATGTCCATCGAACACCACGGCAGCGAAAGCGACCTTGTCAAGAAGGAAAAGTTCATGCTCGAGGCTAGCCGTGACCCCGTCTTCTACTCGGCAGACATCTACGACCTCACAAAGGAGCAGATTCGCGAGCGAACCATGCAGCGAATCCAGCGCCTCGCCCACTACGTCACCAACGAGCCCGTGGACGACTTCCAGAAGCGCATGGAGCTCATGTCGATGCTCGACCCCGGTCTCTGGACGCGTCTTGGTGTCCACTACGGCCTTTTCCTCGGTGCCATCCGCTCCGGCGCCACCCCCAACCAGTTCTCCTACTGGATGGAGAAGGGCGTCATCGCCTGCCAAGGAATGTTTGGTTGCTTTGGTATGACCGAGCTCGCCCACGGCTCAAACGTCGCTGGTCTCGAGACCACCGCACACTTTGACGCCACTACCGACGAGTTTGTCATCCACACCCCCAACCTTGGCGCCACAAAGTGGTGGATCGGCGGTGCTGCCCAGACCGCTACCCACTGCTCTGTCTTTGCTCAGCTCATTGTCAAGGGCAAGCGATACGGAACGAAGACCTTCATCGTGCCCCTTCGCGACCCCAAGAGCTTCCAGCTGCTCCCCGGTATCAACATTGGCGACATCGGCAAGAAGATGGGCCGTGATGGCATCGACAATGGCTACATCCAGTTCACCAACGTCCGCATCCCTCGCGCCTACATGCTCATGAAGCACACCCAGGTCACTCGCGACGGCGAGGTGCGCGAGCCTCCCCTCCAGCAGCTCACCTACGGCGCTCTGCTTCAAGGCCGAACCGCCATGGTCGCCGATGCGGCCAATACAGCCAAGAAAGCGCTCACCATCTCCGTGCGATACGCCGCTGCCCGACGACAGTTCAAATCGGACGCCAAGGCCAAGCTCGAGACCCAGATCATCGACTACCCCATCCACCAGCGTCGACTCATGCCCCTCGTCGCCCAGGCCGTTGCTTTCGGCTACACCGCCCTCGAGCTCCAGCGGCTCTTCGAGGAAACCTCGCAGGCGCTCGAGGCCCTGGAGCCTGGTGACCCGAACCTCGACGCCACCATCGAGAAGCTTAAGGAGACCCACTCCACCAGCGCCGGCCTCAAGGCCTTCTGCACCTGGGCCACGCTCGAGACGATCGACCGCTCCCGACAGGCCTGTGGTGGTCACGGCTACTCATCTTACAACGGTTTCGCCGACATGTACGCCGATTTCGCGGTACATTGTACCTGGGAAGGCGATAATACGATCCTAGCCTTGCAGGCCGGGAGGTTCTTGATCTCGGCATATCAAGATGCGGTGGACGGGAAGAAGCAGGTGAGCGCGGGTACCAAGTATCTGAACGATCTGGAGCGGGTTCTGTCCGCCAAGTGCGAGTCGAACGACACGCTGGACACGCTTGACGGAATTGACCGCGGTTGGGCGACCGTGGCGGCGCACGCGGTGAAGAAGGCTTCCCAGGATTACCAGGCCTGCCTCAAGGCGGGTCGAAGCAAGGAGCAGGCGTTTGAGGACTGCTCGCAGGTGCGCTTCGTCGCGGCGAGCGTGCACACCAGCGGCTACATCTTCCGCCAGTTCCGGGCGGCTGTGGAGCGTGTCGAGAAGGGCAGCGACGGTGTTCGGGAGCACCTCGAGCTGTTGGCCAAGTTCTACGGATTGTGGCAGATGGAGGAGAAGGCGGCCTTCTTCCTGCGCAGTGGCTGGTTGACACCGGACCAGCTCGACTTTGCCTCGGCCAAGGTCACCGAGTACTGCGCCAAGACGCGCAGCTTTGCCATCCCGCTGATTGACTCGTTTGCCATCTCGGACCACGTGCTTAACTCGCCCATCGGCCGTTACGACGGCGACATCTACCGCGAGTACTTCCGTATGGTGCGCCGCAACAATCCGCAGCTCAAGGAGCACCCATACTTTGAGCGTCTCATCCGACCGTTCATCGAGCGACAGATGCCCGACGCCGAAGACTTTGACGAGGCGATTGGCATTGATGACGAGATCGAGGAGATCAAGCAGGACCGTGAAGAGGCCGAGGCCGAGGCCAAAGCGGAGGCTGCCGAGAACAAGAAGTAGTTCTGTCACACTCACACACCTAGATACGAATCATGATCACAGACTTGGTCTCTCCGGACTCTGTGATGGATCTTCACGCTCCGCTCTTGTAATCTGATACCGTTATGCTCCCGGATGTTCTTGTACAAAGTCGCGTTGTGCCGTCTTGTGTGGCGTGAGAGCGAGAGAGAGGGAGAATGGGAGGAAGAATGCGCGCAGCTGTAATAGGAAGCAAGGGTGGAACGAGAGTGTTAGATTATTGCAACGGCAATCTCTGCGCTTTTCTCGTGCGTGACTGTGAACGCCAGCACAGAGCGAGAGAGGAAGAGACAGAGCGAGAGGCTCGTGTCGAAATGGCCTCGGAATTGGACCCCGCACGCGCCCGTTCCACGCTGGAAGAAAGCCAGATTATAGGCGATGTCGCTAGGGCCTGCAACGAAGAGCTCTTGCCGATCTACCATTCACACTCTCACAGCCAAATTCGAGCATAATGGGGAGGAATGGCATCTTCGGACAGCTGAGAGGCATCGATGCCTTCTCAAAGGTGAGTATCCTCCAAACAAGGTGGATGTGCAGATAGGCATCGGGATCTGTGAGCTGACGTTGGTCTCCTTTTTGGACGGACAGACGATGGATGACGTGCGCATCCGCACCAATGCAGGCGCCCTCATCACACTCATTTCGGCGCTGCTGATCGTGGTGCTCACCATCGGCGAGTTTGTCGACTATCGCACAGTGCACCTCAAGCCGGCGTTGGAAGTGGATCGATCTCGGGGCGAAAAGTTGACGGTCAACATGAACATCACGTTCCCGCGTGTACCGTGCTACTTGCTCTCGCTCGATGTGATGGACATCTCGGGTGAGCACGTTAACGACATCCAGCACGACATTGAGCGGACGCGCGTCAGCCATGACGGCAAGATCATCGAGCAAGGCAAGAAGCACCTGAAGGGGGATGCGGCGCGTATTGCGAACACCAAGGGCAAGGACTACTGCGGTGATTGTTATGGTGGCCAGCCGCCTGCAAGTAATTGCTGCAACACGTGCGACGAAGTGCGTGAGGCCTATGTGCGCAAAGGATGGAGTTTCGCAGACCCGGATCATGTCGACCAGTGCGTGGCCGAAGGATGGTCGGAGAAGATCAAGGAGCAGAACAAGGAGGGGTGTCGCATCTCGGGCAAGCTGCACGTCAACAAGGTTGTGGGCAGCTTCCACCTGTCACCGGGCAAAGCGTTCCAACGCAACAGCATGCACATCCACGATCTGGTGCCCTACCTCTCTGGAACGGGTGCCGAGCATCACGATTTCGGTCATATCATCCACGAGTTCAGCTTTGGCTCGGAGCAAGAGTATCACGGGCTCACCTCCGCCAAAGAGCGAGCCGTGAAAGCCAAGCTTGGGGTCAAGGATCCGCTCGAGGGCGTTCGTGCAACGACGCAGCAGAGCCAGTTCATGTTCCAGTACTTTGTCAAAGTGGTCTCGACCGAATTTCGCCCGCTGGCCGGCGAGACGCTCAAGACGCAGCAGTACTCGGTGACGACGTACGAGCGCGATCTGTCGCCCGGTGCCAACGCTGCCGCTCTCGCGGGCGTGTCGAACGAAGGCTCGGGCGCACACATCTCGCACGGATTCGCGGGTGTGCCAGGCGTGTTTTTCAACTACGAGATCTCGCCGCTCAAGACGATCCATTCCGAGTACAGACAGTCGCTGTCGCACTTCTTGACGTCGACGTGTGCTATTGTCGGAGGCATCCTGACCGTGGCGGGCATCTTGGACAGCTTGGTGTACAACTCGAGAAGAAGACTGGGCATGCGGGACGGTAATAACGATCATGCTCAGGAGGGGCTTGGCTTCACTAGCAAGACGGGCAAGTTCTTGTAGTCGATGCGGAGAGACTATATACTCCAATGCAAAATTTTGATTAGCGGTCGGTGTGTTGGAGTGTGAGTATAAGTTTGTTGATTGTGCTGCGGCCTGCTTACATGCTGAGACTTTCACGTTGGATATCGTTCGATACAGTAGAGATATGAAGTTCTTTGATCGCCGCACTTCACCTCATCTCGCTCTCCCACGGAGGAAGGACAGCACAACCTCCTCTCAACTTTACTCGTACTGCTGTCGTTCATCCTGGTCGAGAAACGCTAAACCGGCGGGCGACGCAGGGTTCACCTGAGCAAGAGAAATAAAGGACATTTGTTCATTCGAAATGTAAAGAAAGTGAGAGGTTCTCAGCCTCGACCTCAGACCGAACCAAGTTGTTTGTTCCAGCGAAATTTTAAGCGAAGAAGAAGTACTAGAGGAGTGGAAGTGACAGGAAAGATGGCTCGCAGCAATGGACGCGACTGAACGCGTCGACTTTTTTTTTTCTTGGGCCCTAGAGGTTGCAAGCGAGCACAGCAGGGCGAAGCAGCTGACACGCGGGACAGACAGATGCGACACACGCACACGCTTTCCACAGTCAGCCGAGAATACGAGAGTCACACACGGACAACTCCTTCTAGCTGGCACACTTTGGCCGTGCATAATCGGCAGCACACCCGAACACGAGATAGCTAGCTAGCGAGAAAGCGAGCAAACACTGCCGATGAGAAGGCGGCCGGCGTGCATTTTTGTTGACCGAAGCTAAACGAAGGCAAGCAGAGACAGCAATAGCTTAATCGACAAATCCAACTCGATCGACTCTTCCGTTACCGTCATCCTCATCCTCATCCTCATCCTCATCTTCGACCTCATCTTCACCGTCATCCTCATCGGTCCATCCGTCTTCATTGCATCTCGTCGAGTTCTGTCTGTTTGCTCCTCCTTTCTTTCTTTCCTTACCATTACGGAAACGTCCTTCATATCTTCGGTCGAACCTCTTATTTGCATCCGCACGCACGCACGCTCCGTACAGCTTTATCAGTGCAAAAGACTCTTGCATTGGCGAATTCATCACGGGCCGTCTGCTTTCGAACCTTTGCATCACACGCTCCGACATCCTTTTCCTCAACGACGACCGCTATGACTATCTGATCTCGATGCTTTGCTCTTTATCGCTGGCTTCATTACATCAGACTGTCGTCAAGCTCAACCAGCTCTAGCTCGACACCGATCAGTCTTGTCTCGCAGCACGATCCCATATGCTGGACGTGGCAAGGAGCATGGCGCGTCTACCTTCGCCTAGCAATAGATGGACGGATGCTCCCACTCAGCTCGTCTCATCGCGTCTCGAGCAAGGCGCTCGACTCGGCTCAACTCCCTCCAGTAGCATCGATTCCACCGCTTCCACCTCGCGCTGGCCGGAAAGCTCTCTCCGCACTCATCACGATTCGTCGAATGCGCCTCCGCCTGCACGCCTCGAACGTGCAGAGAGCTTCATGAGTACCGCTTCCGCGTCCTCCGCCGTCTTTGCCAACGCCACCATCACAAAGGCAAGCACCGCCACCATCCGCAAATTTGGGCCCTCTGACGCTGCCGCCAAACCCATCCGCTATACCACCGCAAAGTCTAGACACGATCAGGGATCCATCACACCTTCGTCATCCATAGGGCGCATCGGATCGCAAACCACCGACACCACCGAGTACCAGACCTCGCCCGTCTCAGCTGCCGACCGGTCTCACACCACCGTCACCACCAGCTTTGACACTACCGTCCGCACCCCCGAAGATCATCAACTCCATCATGCTTTCACCAAGTTCGGCTCCTCATCCGTATCTGCTTCAACATCGTTTGATGCAGTGAATATGCATCTGGCGCAACCAAAATCGTTCTTCTCCGACTCGTTGTCCGGCGACGAGTCGACTCGTTCCCTGCCCACCACTACGAGCCCTCGCCGCACACCTCTTGATTCAGACATGCTCGGCCTCGCCTCAATCCCAGTGGCGGGCTCGCGAAGAGGCTCCGACAATGCCAACAGCGAGCTCGTACCCAACGGATCGTACCATCCAGCAATGTCCCGCACCTCCTCGTACCAGAGCGCCATGTCCTCTCTCGCCAACTCTGCCGAATCGCTTCCGCATCAACATCGCAACTTCACGAAGTCGCCGGCAGGTGCCAAGCACGGCTTGGGTATTCAGACTCGAGGTCCTCCTTCTACCTCTTCGCAGATCGCAGAACCACCCCTTGTTGCTGCCCGCTACCTTCCTGGCCCCGCTCTTGAAGTAGTCCACGAAGCACGGGAGTCACCGTACTTGGGCAGTCGCGCGAGTCAGTCCGCCTCGACCCCAGATATGCGTGCGCCATCAGCTTTGACCATCTCGACTTCTCTGCCGCTCAGCACCGAGCCCATATGGGGCGAAAGCTCCTCGGCTGGCCCCCATGTCCCTACCGACCCAAACTTTGGAGCCATGGCCTCGTTTTCCTTTCCTTCCCCGGCTTTAACGTCGGCAGGTCCTCAGTCAATGTCGAGAAATTTTGCTCACTCTGGCTCCCTTTCCGCGAAGTTCCCCCGATCGCCCGGCAGCGCTTTCCACTCTTCCAATCCATCCATTCAATCCTCCATGTCCAACATGAATGGCAGGCAAGCCTTGTCGTCGTCCAGACCAAGCGATGCAGGTCTCCTCCAAGCTTCTAGTTGGTCTCATGCTCCTCCCTCATCTTACGGCGGCTCGGTCATTAGCTCTACGGCGGGCACCTCAGCAATGGGCTTCTCCAGCCTCAATCCCAACAACCGAGAAGACATGCTCCAGCGACTTTTGTTGGATCAGGCTCGAGTCGACTGTCAAGAATACGGCACTCTCAGCTTGGAAGAGGTGGCAGAAGCAAAGCGCGAGCTCAAACACGTCGAGCGCAAACTTCAGAGCCTGCGTACCAAGCTCAAGGTCGAGATTAAGATCCGAGACGCTGCCATCGCCTTGCGCAAGGCCCACCGAACCACAGCTGCATCTGCGAACTCTCCCACTTCCTCGGCCAATCTCGCCGTTTCGCCCACCTCGCCACGTTTTCCCAACACGCTTGCATCCGCTTCCACATCTTCCTCTTCCTCTTCCTCCTCCTTCGCAGCTCGAAGTCGCGCCTTCAGCATCTCTGCCAGCGAGGCTAAAGCAGACGAAGACGTTGCCCTAGCCACCGCCAAGGTCGACAAGGTTGCCAACGAGCTCTTCAAATGGTCCGACCGCGCCACTACCCTTCGTCGCAAGCTTCTCGAACATCAGGCCGCCACCCTCTCGGAACGCGTCCAGCATCTCGAGTCCGATCGTCAGGTCATGGAAGAGAAGCTGCCATTTCTCACTGCCTCTGCTTCCTTTGAATCGCTTGCACCTTCGGCATCAGCCTCCGCCATCGGCATTGCACGCTATCGAGACGCTGGTCATCGTTACCAGCAGTCTGCAGACGAGCCTTACATGCCAAGGGGGGCTGACGATCCGCTTCGCCACAATCGTCTCGAATCGGACCTCAGCGCCATCAGCGGTTTCAGCTTCCTCGACGCCCCCGCCCCGGAAAAGCTGCGTCGTCTCGGCGAAGAGCTCGAAAAGAAGCGCGAACTTGTCCGCAAGCTCGAATTGGACCTCGACTCCGCCAGAGATGCAGCACGCCGCAAGGATCAAACCTCGGACCGACTCACACAGCAGCTCGAAGAGCAGTCGCGCGAACGCAGCCGTGCCGTCGAAGAGCTGCGTGCACTCAACCAGCAGCTCAGTCGACAGGACGAGCTAACGCGCCAGGCCAAGGAACACGCTGTCAAGGCTGCCACCGCCGACGTTGAGCAGAGGATGCAAAAGCAGTTTGAGCAAAAGGAGGACGCCCTGGTCAACGCAAAGGCAGAAGTCATGGCCGCTCAGCGCTCGCTCGCAGATATTCAATCTCGCTTGGACGCTCCCGAAAAGGATGCAAAGGCGCTTCAGTTCCGTGCAGAATCCGCTGAAAGGGCATTGGACGAGCACAAGCGCAAACTGGAGGATGTGCAGGGCGAATCGAAGCGACAGCGTTCTTTAGGCACGCAGGACCTTGCCTCGCTTCAAGCAGAGCTTGTCGCCGCCAAAGCAGCGCAAGCAAAGAGTGACACATTGGCAAGGGAACGTGCTGGAATGATTGCGGAGCTCGAAAAGCAGCTCAAGCAGACACGAAGCACACTCGATGCCGAGAAGCAGACCCTGGCGGCCGACCACGCTGCTGCCACAATGGCCTTGGAGAAGCAGCTCAACCAACTTCGAAGCGAACTCAGTGCCGAGAATCGCAGGCGCGCTGACGCCGAGGAGCAGCTCACCGTGTCCCACAAAAAGACCGTCGACATGCAGTCACGAGCAGACCAGGCCGACAGCAAGTTGCGAGAACTTGAGCTCGCAGTGGGCGCAGAGCGTCGCATCATGGCCGAGCGTGATGAGCTCTTTCATGCCTTTGAGCGTCGTCTCGAAAGCGCAGAAAAGCGTCTGCAGGAGCAGGACAAGCGATGTGCAAGGATGCTCGGCAAGCTCGAGGGCCGCGAAGAGATGGACGATCTGCTCGAGCGCATCAAGGCAGGTGCTGCCGGCGTCGCAAAGAAGCAGAAGACGGCGGGTCAGGACATTGCAGGTCTGCTCTCGAGTCTCGAGACGCACATCGGAGACCTCGAGCTCGAGCTTGCACGTGCCAATGCGCAGATCTCGGGCTCATCACGTGACAGCACTACAGCCTCGGATGCACCTGCATCTACTTCGCACGACGTCCAGCTCGAAGCCAGTATTAAGGAAGTGCAAAAATGGAAGGAGGAAGTGGAGCGTCTTGAAGAGCTGCTCCAGTCAGAGAAGGGCAAACAGGCGGAGGCGCCAGCACAGGACCGGGCAAGATTACAGGAGCTCGAAGCCGAAGTGCTGGCACTGTCTGAGGAGAAGAAGAGCGTCAAGCTTGAGCAAGAGGCACGAAATTCGCAGCTCGAGACCGACCTGCAGGAGCTCTCGCAGAAGTTCGATGAGCTCGAGCAACAAGGCAAGGAGCGTGTTGCGCAGCTGCAGGACAAGCTCGAGAGACTGGAGGCACGGAACCGGGACCTCGAGAAGCAGCTTCAAAACACATCCAGCCCAGCTTCTCCTGCCGGCTCCAGTGATGCTCTCCCGCTTCGAGCGAGCAAGGTTGCCTCGCCACTAAGTGCAACGTTCCCACAACAGAAGAAGGGGGTCGGCAATCTCATTGACCGATTCGGCGGTGGTGGACGCAAGGTCTCTTCAGAACTTCGTGCAGATGATTCTCCAGCTGCATTGCAAGCGTGCCTTCGGTCTGCAGAGAGTCTGCGCGCCATGCTGCCGGACCTGCCGGCCGCTGCCAAAGGCTCTGCAGACTTGCAGGCGCTGCGCAACGCCTTCCAGGCCAGCAGTGTTTTGCCCAACAGCCCGCCGGCTGCGACGGGGTCCCCAACGTCAATGCGTTCTATCCTCAGCGCTGCTAGCTTGCAGGCAGAGCTGGATGCGACAGCCGAGCGCCTTCGAAGCACATTGGCCATCAGCCGAGCTGTCATCGATCTGGCTCTTGAAGCGGACGCAGACAAGGAGAACCGCACTCCTTCCGAGCGTGGCAAGGAGCAACAGCAAGCGGTTGTCCGTGCTGAGGCGGACGCGCTGTCCTCACAGCAGGCTCTCGTGACGCGAATCACTTCGTTGACCGCCAAGGTGAAGGAGCAGACGGATCGCGAAAAGCGCCTCAAGGCAGAACTCGCAGAGGTGCGCCAGCAGCTGAATGAGGCTCGGAGCGCCCAACGGGTGCCGTCGTCGCCTTCTGGGCTCACGCTTGGAAATGACTCGATGCTCGGCTTATCCACGTCTCCAGCCAGACCTGTTCTGGCTGATTTGCTCGGCATGCCCAAGAGTCTCGGCCGAACGTGCTCGAATCAGTCGATGCGGACATTGACGGGTGAGAAGGCTGTTGTTATTCCAACTACTGGTGCTGCTTCGCTCGCTCCTCCGCGATCTCCGTTGGGTATAGATTTGCTGCCTTCGCCCACTCGATCCAACGTCAGCGTCTATTCTTCGCCGTCAATCCGGTATATTTCGCCGTTTGCGCCTTCGAGCTTCGAGGCACGGACGCCACAGAGTCAAGCGGCGGAATTACGCAGCACCGGCGTGGATGACGGCGTTGGCAATGTTCCGTTTTCGAATACCTCGTCTTCCAATACTGCTGAGACGTGGGATTCGATGTCGTTGCGATCAGCCAGCAGTCCGAGCACCACCCATCCGGGACTGCCCAGCTCCTCGGTCAGCCTTGCCGGCACGTCACAGTCGTCGGCACCAACGCAACACCGTACAGGAGCGGACGCCTCGCCCGGAAACGGTGCTACGCCGAATGGTATGGTGAAGCGCACCATTACGCTTGGCATGGACGTGCCTCAGCTCGCGTCTCGCGTTCGAGAGCTGGAACGACAGCTTGCGCAGACCGCTTCGATTCGACAGCGCGCCGATAGAGTCGTCGAGCTCGAGGCGCAGCTGCGCGAGGCCAATCAGGCCTACTCGAAGCTGTTGGATAGGATGGATACGGAGCGCGTGATGGGCACGCATCAGAAGGTCGAGATGTTGAACGAGCTCAATGATGCGCAGACCAAGCTGCAGACGACCAAGGCGCAGATCCAGAGGTCTCAGACGCTGTCGCCCTTTGTGTCGCCTATGGTGGTGACGGCGCCGCTGCCGCCGCCGAAGGAATGAGGAGGTGGGCGTCGATTGCGAGCTGCTGTTGAGGTCGAGTCCTTTGCGAGTTTCCTTTTCTTTGCATCGTACGTCGGACACTCTTTTTTCTCACAACTGTATTTCTAGATCCGCAATTATCACATTAGCATGGTGCTATATCATCGGATCGCAGTGACTCAACGGGTCGCCACTTTGGTCTGCACACGCAGATAAACTGACGGGGAGCATCTAAGCATTTCCGAAGCTAAAAAAACACTCTACGGACTCGGAAGGCTGGATGAAGCGATCGAACGGGACTTAGTTGGACGCGGTCACGCGAGGGAAACGAAGGTGAAAGCGGGATGCGTTGGCGTTGAAGGTGGTGATAAGCTCGCCTTGACAGACCACTTGCAATGGCTTGCGCTCCGTCGAGGTCTGAACAGCGTCAATCTAAGTAGTGGAGATGTTTGTGGTAGAGTTGGACGCGGCATGCTCCCACAGGTAAGAGGGGATTTGTGCTGAGTCGTCACTCTCGTCGCGGGAAGAGACAGCTTGAGCAGGCCCGTCGATGGTTTGTGGGTTACGACGCTTCTTAGGCACGGCGTAGCGCGTGAGGACGAGGTTGTCAAACACGGCGTAGTCCCAGGAACCGAGATAGGACAGGTAAGAAGGAACGACCATGATCTCGTCGATGTTCCTAAAGCCAAGCTCGAGGAGGCCTGTGACATGCGTGAAAGACTGAGCCACACTCACAGTGGCGGGGACAAAGGGCGCAGAACTCGTCTGAGTCACAACCTTGCCGCCGCGCATCCCGTACAGCCTCAATCCGTCACCAGGAAGCAGGTGTCCGGTCCCGAACCACGTCGCGACGTCGATCGACTCGAGATCAAACACGAACCCACTGGCAGACCAGGTGCACGACGCCGAGTTCTTCATGTAGCACGTGCCGAACGTGCCGTCGGTCCCGACGAGATCCGTCGCGTCGAACTGCTTGTACTGTGTGTTGTGGATGTACGCCTGGCCCGCGCTCCCACTCACAAACCCTGCCAGCTTGTTCGTATACACAAGATAGTGCTTCGAGTCGTACACTTGCACCTTGCCACTTGCTGAGCTGGCAAAATCGGCGCGTCCTTCGACGTTGTTGAAGTCTTCATAGCATCGAATGCCGAACGTGGCGCTGCTACTGCCAGTGCATTGGGAGAGAACGGCAGGCGTGGTAGACGTGATCGGTGTGGTAGACGTGGTTGACTGGCTAGACGTGGTCGGCTTAGTAGATGTAGTTGGCGTGGTAGACGCGGTAGACGCGGTAGACGTGGTAGATGTGGTAGACGTGGTAGACGTGGTAGATGTGGTAGAAGCAGTAAATGCGGTAGATGTGGCGGACGTGGAAGACGCGGAAGATGTGGTTGACGTGCTAGACGTGCTCGACGCGGTCGGCGTAGTCGGCGTGGTAGGGACGGCAGATGCGGTAGATGCGGTAGAAGTGGTAGATGTGATAGATGTGGTAGGGGTGGTAGACGCGGAAGACGTGGAAGACGTGGTAGATGTGGTAGAAGTGGCAGACGTGGCAGACGTGGAAGACGTGGAAGACGTGGAAGACGTGGAAAACGTGGAAGACGTCGTCGGCGTAGCCGGCGTGGTAGGGATGGTAGATGTGGTAGACGCGGAAGGCGTGGAAGAAGTGGAAAACGCGGACGACGTGGTAATGGTGGCAGACACGGTAGAAGCAGTTGAGGTGGTAGAAGTGCTAGAAGTCGCGGACGTGGCAGACGTGGAAGATGTGCTAGACGTGCTAGATGTGGTCGTCGTAGTCGGCGTGGTAGGGATGGGAAACGTGGTAGATGTGGTGGATGTGGTAGGGGTGGTAGACGCGGAAGACGTGGAAGACGTGGACGACGGGGTAGGCGTTGTAGGCACGAAAGGCTTGGTGTTCACATACGGCACGGCGTTCGTGTCCCCATTGACGTACTTCCAGCTGGCGATCACGCTGCCAGAACCGCAATTAGAGTTCCTGCTGGCAGGCAGGTCCTTGGTCCAGTACTGGCACTGCCAGGCTTCCTTGCCGTCCTTGCGAAGAAGGAACAAACTGAACATGTTGCAGTTGAGCTTGATCCCCGAGTTGGCATCAGTCTGATTTCCAGAGGTGATCGACCTGCAAGTTGATGCGCAGAAGTCCGGATCGATAGCCGTGGTCATCGGACCAGCCTTCAGGGCCAGAACATCAGCGTGGTACAGGCCAGTGGCGGTGGTTACATTGGCACCATCCTCCGAGAGCCCCACTGGGGCGCATGTGCCGTAGCCGCCCACGGGAGCTGCAAAATCGGTGACAGACTTAGGCACAAAGCCGTTCTTGTTGAAAAATTTGACCGAGGTCTGAGAAACCCAAAACGTGCGGTTGTTCGTCCACTGCCCCGGGTTGGTAGCTTCGCTCGCCTGGAGTGTGTACGAGTAGTACATGCACTTGGTTTGGTAGGCCGCATCGGGCGGAGGGTTCGGACACGTCGCAGCGTCGTACTTGAACTGTGGTACACGCTCGAGCCAGATCGCGAACGACTGGCAGCTGGTCAGACTGTCGCACATGGCCTGGCACACACTAGGATCGTAAGTGCGGTAGGCGTTGACACTGAGCAAGCCATTCTTGGGTCCGACGGAATTCACACCCTGGTAAATAGGAAGACCGTAGGAACCCAGTCCGTTCGCAGGAGTAGTCCAGGGCTGGTAGGCTTGAAAGCCCGCCATGGAAGCTGGCACATTGGGATCCACAGAAGCGTACGCTGAGAAAGGCTTGCACGACGTCTGGCGTCTGTGAAGCGCGATCACGGTGGGCACACTGCCGTCCGCGGCGCTCCGTGCGGCTGCGAGCGAAGTCGCTACTGCAGACAGATCGACCGAGGTCGAGATCACCTCGACGGGGACCTGAGTTGGCTCGGGGAGGCTATCCAAATCGCCGAGGTCGATCGCTCCGATGACCTCAGGAGCTGGAGCTGGAGCCGCGAGGGCGATGGGCAAGAGCGCCAGAAGGGAAAAGTAGCTGAGCTTCATTGCTTATTGTTGCAGATGGGCGGCGCTGTTCGTGGTTTGCCCAGGGAGCGCGAGGCTCAGACTGTTCTTGACTGATCTTGCGTTTGAGGGGAACGAGCTATGACAAAGGTCTCGCAAGCATAGCCGTTTATATACACGTGCAGCATGGTAGACCTGCACCCCATACGCGTATCTGGACCAGTGCTCGAGCCTTTACCTGCTTCACAAACCCATGCACATTCTGCAGCTCGACAATAGCAAGAGTACTGCGAGATCGACTACTGAGGAGCTTCACTGAGAAAAAGTCGCTTGGTCTGCCTCGAGGCCTGAAGAGAGAATCCGAGATTCTATCATCTTCCTTGACATCTCTTCTGCTGCTAGCTTCTACATCATGCTGCCATCACTCTTCTCCGCACGTCATGCCACTGGGCGTCGCGGTTTGAGGTCCGCGTCCGGTGTTTCAGGCCACGCCGTAGTCATTGGCACTGGCTTACAAGCTGCGCCAAGATCCGCAGGCTCTCCAGACTTCCCAGGCTGACATTCAATTCATCTCACTTGGTGACGTCAACGCCCGTCGGAACGTCACCCAAGCCAGGTTTGACTAGGTGCATCGCCAAGGACACTCGGCTAAAGAGTGATTTTGCGTCCCACGTACTGTGATTCTGGTAACGAGCGCAACAGCATAGTCCGTCTCTTTCGACAATTGACACTCCCGTTGGTAGAACCAGGTGGATTCGAAGTGAGGTTGGCGAGTGAGCGAGCTTTATGTACACATCCGACGGCATCAGCTAGCAGGCGAAGTCGAACGTCCGCTTTGTTCATTCCATCTCCATGTTGTCATCCACAAGGTCTTAGCAAGCTTGAACCTCCGATATTTGGATCTGCGTCGCCAAGTCGTCATCAGCAAATTGTTTACCGTATGTGGTCACGCTCGCGCCGGACTTTCATGTATCGGGAAACACAGGGTTTGTACTCTGTTCAACCACGCGTCGAATCATTCCGCATCGGGAAACACAGGGCTCGCACTGTGTTCGACGTTCATGTCCGACCTCCATGCACCGGGAAACACAGAGCCTCTACCGTATTCAACACTAGCCAAGGACTGGTGTTCTTTGACTTCGCTGATTCGGCTTCGCTGGCAGCAACCCAGCCTTCTTAACTGCCGGCAAATTTGGTCTACAGCTCAAAGATTCTCACGGACATGCCGTTCCGAGCAAATCAGATCGTCCAATTGTTTGCCCACCACTCAGCTGACGCCAATGCACTAACAGAATGCCACGCGGCCTTTACCGTGGCATCGTGGAACTCCGTGCCTGCGGTAAAGTCCGCTTACATTGATGCGATCGTCGCCCTCGATCGTCTTTTGTCACAACCGTAAGGATCTGCATACAGAAATTTTGCATGGCGCAGACTGAGATTGCAATTCTGTGCGGGGTTGGAAAGCACCGATGACTGCGAGTGACACTACTAAGAAAGGTGTTCGACTTCGGAAGGACGCACGAAGGGCAGTGTGGCATTGAGGGTATAGAGGTTCATACGACCTGCTCCACCACAAGCTATGGTAGTGTTAGAAGTGCAAGGCATGTTGCAACCACGACCAAGAGAGTTGGACTGACCGGTGCTAGGGGCGATCTGCGCACTCCCAGGCAGCTTATAGGCGCCAAAGCACTCGCCTCCGTACTCGACGCCACACAATGGCAACCCCTTTGCGCTGCATGCACCCAAACAGCCTTCGACCGTCGAATTCACCGGCGAAAGCGTCACGTTGAGGATGCGGCTTGACGTTGAGTCGACGTAGCAGTCCGCAAATCGCCAAAACGCGGCCTTGGTAACGGTGAAGAAGCTCTGCTTCCACTGCGTGTCCTGAGCGATGGCAATACGGTAACGCCCACCGCACATTTGTGCTGCGTCTCCACTGCACGCCATGTTGCAGCCGGTTTGCCCGGAACCGGCAGTGGCAGCACTGCCCTGCAGAAGATTGTCGCAGTAACATTCAGTGCCGTACTCGACACCGCTGTAGCGGTAGCCTTGACGAGAGCATGTCAGCGAGCACCCCAGAGGCGTATTCGTAGCGTTGCCTTTGTAGGCAAGCACGTTCAAGGCTCGCGAATTTGAGTCTTGGAAGCAGCCCAGTGCGTTCACTGTGGGCGGCAGACTGGCGCTGGTCTGCGCACTTGCCGAAGTGGTCGTCGTGGGCGTGGTTGAAAACGTCGTGCTCGATGTCGAGGAGGAGGGTCTGCTGCCTGTCGATGTGCTGGAAGCACTTAACGAGGCCGTAGGTGTGCTGCTTGTCGACGATGTTGTTGATGTGGATGTAATTGCGGTAGTTGAGGTTAAGATCGAAGTAGTGGAAGTGGAAGCAAAGTAAGAGGAAGAGGAAGTTGACGAGGATGAAGAGGTGGTAGTGGAAGCCACCGTGACAGAAGAAGACGAGCTTGACGAGGACGAAGAGGTGGTAGTGGAGGCCACTGTGACAGACGAAGACGAGCTTGACGAGATCAAGGCAGAAGTGGTGCTTGTGGAAGTGCTTGTCGCCGAAGAGCTGGAGCTGGAACTGGAGCTGGAGCTGGAGCTGCTCGATAAGCCTGTTGGCGTCAGCTGATATACACCGAGTCGATAACCATTGCCACAAAGTTGACTGGCATTACCAACACAGGTCATACTGCAGTCGGTTGCTGGTGCTGTAGCAGCACTCGAGCTCATGGTCATACCGCAGTAGCACTCCTGTCCATACTCGACACCAAAGAAGTTGTATCCCGAGCACGCATTGGCGCACGTGGTGATCGACGTCGCACCTGCCAGTTGCGGTACGAGGTCATTGATGACGCGGTATGCGGAGCTATCAACGAAGCAGCCGAGCGAGCTCCATTTTCCCACTGTTGCAGGTTGCGAAACGACAATCTTTGTCAGATCCGCAGCATCCGAGTAGACGGAAAGGCGGTTTGCGCCACCGCACATCTCGGCTGCATTGGCAGTGCAAGGCAAGTTGCAGTCGGTGTCGGGATTAAGCGTGGATCCTCCATTCAAGCTGTTTCCGCACCAACACTCGCCGAAATACTCGAGCCCGGCTATCTGGTAGCCCAAGGCATTGCACGACGCACGGCAAGTCTCGACTGTCCCTCCACTCGCTTGCACGGACAGGGCGCGGTTGCCGGTCGAGTCGGTATAGCATCCCTTGTACGCGCTGCTATGGACCGTAGAAGTTGGAGTGCTCGAAGCAGTCGAAGCGGTAGTCATGGATGTTGTTGTGGCTGAAGTCAGAATACTGCTTGTGCTGGATGTTGTGGTGGTCGTTGTGGCCGTCGAGGTGGACGAAGTTCTAGTTGCAGTGGCGCCAGCGGTTGTATTGCCGTTCAGTGCATAAAGCGACAATCGATACGACCCACCGCAATACTGCGATGCATTGCCCTTGCAAGGCATCGAGCATCCAGTCTGTTTGAAGCTGGATGTAGAAGCCAACGTGTTGCCACAATAGCACTCTTGAGCGTATTCGAGACCAGCGAGCGAATAACCGTTTTGAGCACAGAACGCGACGCAACTGTCCACCGACATGACCGACGAGTCGATGTATGAGGATCCGCTGAGACTTCGAGTGCCTCCATCAGTGACACAGTCGACATATTGGTAGTTACCGGAACTAGGTGCAATCTTCGGACCAGTGTAGGCCCCCGGCAGTAAAGTGCCCGAAGTGGCATTGTAAGCCAACGTATCGTAAAAGATGCTAAGGTAGCCTGAAGCACCGCAGTACTGCGACGAGTCACCAACGCAGGTCATGGTGCACATCTCATCCGACACCTTGAGACTCGGGTTCGGGATGTTGCCCGAAACCCAACACTCTCCCGCATACATGGTACCTGCGAAGTTGGCCGTGCCTCCTTGTGCCAAAGCCATGGTTTGGCACTGCCCGTTTTCGAAAGTAGCCCTGTTCGAGGCTTGGATGAGCGTCGGAAGGGTCCCACCCTGCGCGTTTGTGTAGCAGCCGAGGTATCTGTATCGGGCGGTTCCGTTGACATCTCCAGGAAGTGCTGTGGCCAACAGAGGCCCCACTTGTCGCGAAACGATGCGTGCCGACATACTGATAAAGTGGACACCGAAGTTGGGATCGTTGCCATTGAGGACCCAGGCACTTGAAACGTTGTAAGGTGCCACGTTGACCTGCGAAATGGGGGACGAGAGCTGCACGGCCGCGTTATCGGTCTCGCCAGGCTCGATTGCGTCCCCTTCGGTTAAGTCCCCAGTAGGGTTGAGCGAGCGGAAATAATCGCTGGTTGGTGGTTTGCTCTTGCTGATGATTAGGGCAGATTCGCCATTGTTGGTCACATGAAGCGATTGCGTTGCCAAGGAGCCAGCCATCCTATTGCCGTAGTCCATGTATGGAACATTTTTCAGCACCGTCCCGTCGTACTGATCAGTTGTGTAATTGAGGATCGCGGCACCTGCCGCGCTTCCGGTGATGACTGCCGTTTGATTACCACCGTTCGTGTAGATCTTGAGCAGAGCCGTGTACGAGCCATGAACTGTTGGATTGAAGTTGATTACCAAGGCTGTCGAAGACTGGTTGGCGATGGTGCTCGGCATGGAAAAGATCGTAAAATTGCCTGTCGTCATCTTCTTGTCCATCTCGCCATCGACATCTCCGGAAGGAGATGGGGCGGTATTATCGTCGTCGTCATCATCAACGGAGCCATAACTCTCATCAAAGTCCCATGATGTGATTGTGAGCGACTTGAGGCCCACGTTGCCGAGAGAAATAGACTTGTTGACTCCACCTATAGAGTCTGCCGCTCCCGGGACTACGCCACCAAAAGCTACGTTGTTGGGAATCATAGTGAAAGACGGACCGCTGGTTACTGCAGTTCCTCGCAGAATGATGGGCACCGTGTTGACATAGCCAGTGACACCGTTGGTCGTGTTGAGGGTAACTGTGCCAGCAACGACGTTAGCGGCAGTGGGGGACCAGGTAACGTTGAAGCTGAAAGCCTGGTTAGCGTTCAAGGCCGCGGCTGGGATCGTGGTCGTCTTGAACGTTGCGTCCGAGATCTTGTAGCCTGACACCTGTGTGTTAATCACGGCTTGGCATTTCACTGGCAAAGTCGCATTCGTCCCTACCACTACAGTCCCGAAGCTGATCGAAGAGGTGCAGTTCAGAGGGAGGTTGACGGGTGCACCAAAAGCAGCAACAAAGCCTTGGTTCGAGACGACAAAGATGCGGCCGTTGCCTGGCACTGGACGTTGGTATTTGGGCCCACCTTGAGGGACGTTGCCTACAAAGATTTGACGCATGACACCGTCAGCGGCAGGAATGGCTCTGTAGACACGCAGATTGCCGTTCTGAATGTCTGTGACCCAGAGTAGACCCGAACCTGGCTGTCCACTGTTGGATGTGACGGTGACATGCCCGACGCCACGGACATTCGTCGATGAGTCTTCGGTTTGACCAACTTGAGCAAAGGATGGATTTCCATTGGCATCGGTACCGAACTTGAGCGCCATCGTCGGTTGGCCGGTGGCCGAAATGTAGACATAGCCACCTTCAAGTGGATAGGCGCCGGCGGTTGAAAAGGATTGACCGCCTAGTGGGATCGTCTGAAGCACGCCGTCACCCCCACCGTTGCCCGTCTTGTAGCCACCCAAATTATCGGCGTTCATGATGTAAGCTTTGGCGTTCTTGCCGTTCGCGATGGCGAGACGACCGACATTACCAGCAGAGAAGCCTTTTGGCAAGAAGGCAACTCCCGAACTGCCGAAATCTTGATCTGCTGCATCGATGGCCTGGTAGTCTGAAGGAGCGAAGAAGTCGACTGCCGTCAGATTGCCAAGTTGCATCTTGACAACGGACATGGCGAGAGCGCCAGGCGGATTGCGTCCAAGACGTGGGAGCGAGCCAAGCTCCTCGCCAAAGCCATTGCCAGTGACAAACCACATGTTGGTGCCGTCGAAGGGCAGACCACCGCCAGCCTGCCAAACACCAGAGCCTGTTTTGCCGTAAGTTCCAGATTGAGTGCTGAATGAGGTGACGTATTTACCAGAAGCTGCGCTCATACCGACGATCCAGCCGGTGTAGTTGAAGTTGTCGCAGTGTCCACCAAAACCGGCGTAGACGATACCGTTGGCCAAGAGCAAGCCTGTCCGTTGGAGGACCTTGCCACCTTCAAAGTACTGATTTGGTCGGTTTCCAGCTTGCGTACCTTGAAGGTCGACGGGAGGAAATTTGTCCTGAAGCGTCACGGCATCGACACCGTAGAAGCGGTATCGGCCGTTGTCGAGGCCGCTAGACGTGCCGTCAGCGTATGCCTTGGACCAAAAGTAGATCGTGTTGCTGGATGGGTCGAGCACAGGCGTGCCCGTGATACCGATATAAGGCGAGAGATCGGCGCATTGTGCATCGACTGCAGTGAATGGAGGATACAGTGTACGCTGTTGACGGATAGCACCCGTGGCAGCATCCAGAACCGTGACTATGTTTTTCTCCGAGGCCACGATGACAGATTGACCAGCACCAGCTGGTGTGTAGGTGATCGGCTGAGCAAGGAACTGATCAGCAGAAGCTGGCTGAGCAGTCCATATCTGGCCGAAAGTGGGACCCCCAACAATAGCGGGGTCGAAGTTGTATCCTTCCAGGTAGCCAGACTGACTCGGAAGACAATTCTCCATGAGACAATCACCGATACCGTAGGTGGACGGCGAGTCTACGGCCGAGGCCGCAGGAAGTCGTCGGGACAGGAGCCCAATGATGAGCGAGGCTAGAAAGCCCTTTGGCGAGATTTTTGGACGCATCGTGTCGTGACTTGAAGAAACAGCGTTGCAGACACTCTGATGGCAGTAGGGGCAAAGCGCTGGCACACCACACGATCTTGATTCGGCCAGGAAGATGTAACGTAGGGCGGTGTCAGATGCATTGCTCCTTTTAAACCCCTGCTAATCGAGAAGTTCCGTGAACCCGATGCATAAAAAAACCAGGCTTCTCATGATAAAGAGCTTTGATGGTGGGTAAGCGCACAGCGACACGAATCACAGACCGTGGCAGTCACACATGAGGCGAACCAAGGAATCTGAGATTCTAGTCCAAGCAGCAGTGAGATCTCGCCGCGCATCGTACGCTCCATGGACGGGAACTTCGCGGGACCGGGGTGATAAGGTCAGAGCGACGACAAAGAACCGAGGTATCAAGCCCCATTGAGCGTAACGGGATCGACAGGCCAAGGTGCAAACACGACGCCAACTCCGCAGCGGAGAACAGCGGAGAACAAACAAGCACAAATATGCTACAAAATCGGAGCGAAAATCATTTACGGAACGCGATCAACCAAAGAACGAGGAAGCGACCGTCGATTCTCTTTGCCCCCCTCTTTTCGCCTCAACCCGGATTTTCGGGTGGAATTCTGGAATTGGTCAGATTGCGTTCGTTTATTTACACATGTTTCTGTTTCCGACTGCAACTTGGAGGAAGCTTTTCGAGACCTTCGAGAGACAGGTTCGCTGCTGTCACCAGAGCGAGTCGGCACAATCCCTTCTCTGTAGGTGGTAAGCATCCTTTTCACAGAGACCTGTTCAGTGCTGCACAGGTCGATTCGAGCACAAATCGCACCGCTGTGCCATTGTGATCTGCTGGTGTTAGCGAATCGGAGTCACCATCAGTCTCTTCAGTGGTCCGTTTGATTCGCTTCGTTGTCAATGACCTTGTTTATCCGAAGAAACGTTCAGACCGTTCAAGCTTAGCTTAAGGTTGAAACTAGCTTGGTCTTGAAGGTCCCGTGTCTCGCTGCAGGATCTCTTGCGGGATGTTTCTCATCGTGCTTGAAACATTGTTTTCAGCTCCGGCTCCAGAAGGGGTCAGTCGAGCCAAAACGCTCTCCGATAAGCTTGGACTGCGTTTGCGTACATGCTCTTTGTACGAAGACCAGTCTGTGCTTCTCCAGGATGCAACCGCAGTCAATAATCCGACCCTCGATCGATCTCTATCAATCGATTTTCCGGTATCAACTCCTTGATTCAGTGAAGGTCTCTATCTTGACTGTCGAGCCGTTTTGAGGTGTTCCTGCACTGGCACTATGTCTAAGATATCAACTGTAGTGGTAGTCGAAAGGAATACGGAATCCAAAGCTCGAGATTCTGCTCGGTCACGAGATACCGCGTCTAGTCAGTGCACCACTACCAGCACCATGCTTCACAACTCAAGTAGAACAAGACACAAACACCTCTAGACACAAACACCTCTCGCATGTATGCTCCTGCTGTTCGAGCAATTATGGAAAGCTTGCCGAAGGAACAGCGATCGGAAATCAAGTGTTCACGCACCGCTCTTGCTAACAGCTTAAATCCTTTCCTAGCGATAAGGTTGGAATTGGTTTCACTTTTGAACCGACTCCGTAAGGAGACATACGCATATTGATGTTCTAGAGCGTGGGTATAGTATGAAACCATCGGTCCGTCCCGTGCAGAAGCATGCATGGGAGACCCGCAGTATCGCGAAATGCAACGGTTGGTTCAAGAGGACGATGAAAGTGTCTCTGCCAACACTGGACTCTGGGATGAAAAGCAGTCTATTAACTGGATAACACGATAGAGTTAGAAGTAGCTGAACAGAGTTGACGAAGGAAAAGCAAAAGACAAAGCATTTGCAAGGAGACGAGCTTTCTAACACTGCTGCCACATCTTGACGTAGTCGACTGCCATGCCTCGCTCCTTAGGGTCCTGAGGCCAGGTTGGAACCCATGAATCACGTGCCTTCCAGAAGTCAGCGCGAGGATTGATGCCAGAGTTGGACCAAGGCTTGTCCGGGGTGGACGGATCGCCGTCGTTGAAGTAGCCATTGGTACCGCCAACGGCAACGTCGAGGATCAGATAAAAGTCCTGGTCAAAAGGAGCAATATTTGTGTGCAGGCTTGACTTCCAAGGATTGTTGACCACCGAACCATTCTTGGTAGCTGGTAGGAAGTTGGAGGACTCCCACAGATTTCTGTCAAACTTCTTTTCGAATGACTTGCGAGAACGGGTTCCTCGCCAAGTCCAGATCGACTCTTCGTCCCACTCGAGACCAAACGTGTAGAATTCGTCGTTGAAGTAGCTGCGAAAGAGGGTGGAAACCCCCGTTGCGCTGAACCAGTGGTCTTGTTCAGTGTTGGGACCGAAATGAAGGCTGGAACGAACCGTATTTCCAAATTGGTCTTGACGTGACTTGACCGCGTTGCCCTTGGATTCGGCAATATCAATCTCACCGGATGCCGGCCAGTCCCCGTAGACATTGTCCCTAGGCAGCATCCAGACGGACGGCCAGGTCCAGTCTCCTTTGGACATCTTGGCACGAACCTCGACGCGGCCATACTTGATCGAACGAGTGCCCTTGGTGGTGAGACGAGCGCTCTGAACTGGCGGTAGGACGGTTCCAGAAGCAGAGTCGGAGATCGCCACGCAGTTTGCGTCGCTCAGATCAGAGGCTGTGCATTTGCCGGTCTGTGTCAAGTTGAGCTGATAGCCATTGGTGATGGCGCTCACCCCAAGCTGATCGGAGGTCAACGTCGGTACGATGTACAACTTTCCGTCATTGGTCTGAGCAAAGTTGGAATTGCGAGTAAGAAGGTGCATCAAACTCGGTCAGTTATCTGCGCAGGTCAAAACAAGCCAGCAGTTCCAGGTGAACACTTACGAAACTGTTGTTGGCCGAGTCGGTGGTCCTTTGGAATTCGTGGCTGGCGAAGCCGCCAGCTTGCACCTCATGCTTCCAAACAGAGGTGTCGAGTGGGCCGTCGAAATGATCCTCGAGTACCAGACAATATTTGTGATTCTTGACGCTCAGATAGCCTTCGACCACGATGGCTGCGGCTGCAAGCAATCCGACGGTTGCTCCTCCGAGGAAGAAGAGGTAGTTACGACGACTCGCCTTATTTCCAGCACGACTCTTAGTCCACAGAGATTCCGACAAGCGTGTGTCGGTCTCTTTGAGACGAGTCGAGCGAAAAGCTGGCCTCTTGGTCTCTGCAGCGTAGAACGAGTCTGCTTGTGGCGAGGCAGCCCAGACTGAATCGCTCGAAAAGAACTGGAACTTGGTGAGCTGAGGCACCTGGCTTGAGGATGCTTGATGCTGTATCATAGTGACATTCGGGGATTCAGTGCGAAATTGATCTTTTGGGTAGACGAAAGGGAGGAGGATGAAGGAACGAGGAGGGAGGACTTTTTGAGCCAAGGCTGCTTTTGAGGATTACGAGTTCCTCTGGCCGGAACGCAAAAGTCGACCGATGCAATCAGAAAGGCTTCAGTATCAAAGTACCTCAAGAGTCGTGACGCACAACGCTTTCGGTGTGTCTCTCGAAGCAAGTTGCGTTGTGACTAATCTGAAACTCGTCCTGCTAGGAAGATTGAACCCCTTCGAACTTCTCATGTCTTCTCGCATACTTCAGAGCAACGTTCTTTTGAAGGACCATACAGTTTTTTCCGCAGAACCATGCTACTCTATGGTGCCAGGAACCTCCCAGCTTCTGCGTGCCACCGTCGCATTTGCTTCCCGGGCAATTCGCGGGACACTCATCTCTTTTCCGGCGTCCCGTCTCTTATCAAACCGCATGGTCGCGTTGCGACAGGGAAAGGTATGTATGTTGCACAAGCAGATGTAGCGAACGCCCAGATGGCGGATAGCGTTTTGAGCGCTTGAAAAGGTCATTGACGTATAAGCAAGCACGGATGCTGCACCGTGGTTGGGAGAGACAATATGTCTAGGATTGCGCTGTGTGACAGCTAACGAGCGGACGTGAACCGACAACCCAGGTTCCTGGGAGTTTCAAATTCGGAGAATACTGTGCTGCACGGTAAAGTACGCACTTTTCTTTTTCGTTTCGCATCCCGTCGGAAGTGCTCGACTCGAATCCTGCCCGTGTTCGATCGTCAATTTACATGGGGGAAATCGTTTAACTGTACCGTCGCCGCTGCATTTCGTTCGCCTCAGAGTTGTTTGCAGACAAGACAATGACCGGCTCATCCGAGATTCTTTCTGACGCCATCCGCCCTCCGCCCTCAGGCACAGCGGTTCCACTTGGCAGACCGCCAACGCCTTGGCGCTATCACACATGGCAAGGCTCGCATTCTGTCCGCAACTGACTCCGACATTGTTGGTGAAGCGATCTGCATTCGGGCTTGAATGATGAGCCAGGGCAACGAGTGTCGTCCACTAGATACCATAGTACACTTGACCGTCGGAAGGAAAAGGAACACCTGCTACCGAGCATCTATTGTGCTCGTAGAGGACGTAGCTGCCGGCGGCCGTCTTCATTTGTAAGTCAGTCTCCAAACTGTGGGCGCAAATGCACTCACGAGCTTCAATGCTTGCAGTGAAGCGATCAGTCAGCCAACAGTTCCTCGCTCGGCAATCAATCGACCATATCTTGCAAAACGTGCTGCGACAGCTCATTGCTCTTGCTCGACCAGTAGAGCAACCACATCCGGCGAAGCTTGACGCAGTCCCGTTCGCTGCAAATCTATCTCTTTCTCAGATAGCAAACAGCATGCTACCCGAGACACAACGGCCGATATTGACGGTCTTGTCTAACCTAATATTTCCGCACTGTGCAGATTAAGATCATATCCTGATAAGCGCACCGACAACTCTAGAGCGGACCCAACCGTGCGTCGGTATCGTTTCTGCTCTTTGCCTGCGGACGACATCTAACGAGCGACGACAGAGCGTGTGCTGCCTACTTGGCCAAAATTGCAGGATTGACTTCGAACAGGCGACATAGCTCTAGAAACGCCTTGAGAGTCCCACTCCGGGAGGGGATTTTGGAACCGGCTGTGCTTGCTGTTTGTCGGGCAGCTCTGGACTGAACCGCACCACATGGTCCGGTTGAACGACAGACCTGCTGTCCCATTTTCTTCAGAGAGTCTATGAATTCTCCGATTGATTCCCACGACCGATCTTCTTTGATTTTGGCTCCTGTGGACGGCATCTAGCCTTGAATGCGAGAACGTACAAGAAGGCCGTACGATTCCTTTTGCCGAAGTCTCGTCCCCTCCATTTCACTTTCTCAGCCAAGAACGTTTCGACAGCTCCTTACAGCGACCACAAGATCAACTTCGTGCCTATCTTTGCTTCGAGAATGCCAATTTCACAAGAGTCTAGCGAACAGCACGTGGGGCCTGGCGAGAGCGTGTTCGCTCAGCAGGCGAGCCCGATCACGGAATCGCTGCAGCCACTCTCCTCTGAAGGCCAGCACCTTCCTCACCATAGCTCAAGATTGCCTCAAGACGCTCACCAGGAGCCTGGTATCGTTCGCGAATCTCCCTCGAATTCCTCCATTCCGAGTAGCATCGAGAGACATGACGCTTTCAAGTTGATAGCTGAGACGCTTTACTGGCAGGTCAAGCGCCAGCGCCTCTTTGCAGAGACGGCTTTGGTTGCCAACGGTGTTGCGATCCGCACAGGGAAAGCCGACTACGTCCATTTCCCAAGCCAAGATCCTCGTCTCGAAGCTTGGGTCAATGCACTTCACGGACTCAACTGCGAGGCCGCTTTTACCTTGACTTCCAGCGTCGCAGCTGGCATCACGGGCAGTCTGGCTCCAGGCACGCTCGAGGTCTGCCTTACCGGTGAAGATCGAGTACAGGTAGTTGAAACGGTACACGGCCTCTCGAGGGCTCGAAAAGCTCAGGGTGCCTGCTTTGTTCGTGCGCAACGCTGCTTGATCGTTTGGGCTGACGATGTCAAAGACCTCGTCGAAGCAGGTATGCTGCTTGAAGAGAAGATGGTAAACTACATCTGGGAGCACACCAAGCAGATCAGCAGTGCAGGCAGCCTGCCGAATCTCCCGATTTCAACTTCCAATTCGTCCGCAAACTTCAACGCGTCGAGCGCTTCCAGCGTTGTGGAGAAGGGTGAAGATACGATAGACGCTGCACAGGCAAAAGCGGCCGCACCTCGCAGAGCTCGCTTCGCACGGATCTTTTCCACCACTCGCATCGCACCCTCGCGCGATGACCCTAAGAAGGAGAAGGATGATGATCGCCATGATGAGAAAGGATTCTCTGGTGAAGACCTTGTGGAACAGCTGGAGTCCGGAGAACCTCAGCTGGAAGAGGGTCGCAGCGTCAATATGTTTGCGCCACTCTACACCGGTCTGAGCTTGGGACTCAACATTTTTCTCTCTGGCCTCCTAATCAGGCGTCTGGTGATCGAGAGCTTGCTGGATGGTCGATGGATCCGCATGACCATTACGCTGGCCGTGCCTTTCATCATGTGCATTATCCAATTCTTCTGCGAGAGCGTCATCTCGGTCATCGTTCAAATGTTTCTGCCCGTCTCGCAGCTTCATCGCAATAGTCTCTACTTCAGCGGAAAGCGAAGCGCTCGTCTGCCTGCTGGCAGAGCCCTTCCCCACTTCACCGTCGCCATGCCCGTTTACAAGGAGGGACTCGATTCGGTTCTGGCACCTACCATCGAGAGTGTCAAGAAAGCGATTGCTGTCTACGAGCTCCAAGGAGGAACTGCCAACATCTTTGTGTCTGAAGATGGCATGCAGCTCTTGCCTCGCGCGGAGCAAGACAATCGCCGAGACTACTACGACCGGAACAACGTTGCTTGGGTAGCACGTCCTGGTCACGGCAAGAAGGGCTACGTTCGTAAAGGGCGTTTTAAGAAAGCCTCCAACCTCAACTTCTCCTGGAGTCTCTCCCTGAAAGTGGAGGAGATCATGGACGAGCTGCGCCCTGACCTCATGGCCTCAAAGGGCTGCAACGAAAGTTCGTGGTGCGAGGACGACGAAAAGGCCCTCTATGATGAAGCTTTCAAGCAGGCTGTCGCTTCCACCGACGGTCAGGCTTGGGCAGCAGGTGACATCCGAATCGGTTCCTACATCCTTCTTATCGATAGTGATACAAGGGTGCCCTCGGACTGCTTCATGGACGCTGCGTGCGAGCTGGAACGATCGCCAGAGATTGGAGCGCTGCAGCACTGCTCGGGTGTCATGTACGTTGCGGATCACTACTTTGAGCGCATGATCGGCTACTTTACCAAGATGGTCAATCTGAGCATCTCGTGGTGCGTCGCCAATGGATCCATTGCCCCGCTCGTCGGTCACAACGCATTCCTTAGATGGCGAGCCGTCCAGGAGGTCATCTACCACGATGTGGATGGCGAGAGATGCATCTGGTCTCATCAGCATGTCTCGGAAGACTTCGACATGGCTTTGCGCCTGCTCATGAAAGGATTCCTGGTACGATGGGCCACGTATTCGAACGACGAGTTTCTCGAGGGCGTATCGCTCACCTGCGACGACGAGGTCAACCGATGGCAGAAGTACGCTTTTGGCTGCTCCGAGCTCGTCTTCAATCCACTGCGCTACTGGCCCACACGAGGGCCCCTTTCACCCCTCTTTCGCACTTTCCTCTGGTCTAAATGCTCGACGACGTACAAGGTGAATGCATGCTCGTACATCTTTTCGTACTGGGCTATCGCAAGTGCTACACCATTGACGATGGTCTACTTTTTCGTGCATGGCTTCTTCTCGCCAACGCTAGATGGAGCCTTCTTGCCTTCGTTCCAGAGCTGGCTCTCGGTGCTCTTCGTCTTCTGCGTGGGCGGCATGTTTGGCCATGTCATTTTCAAGTTTCGTGCGGGCAAAGCCACACTGCCGCGCGCCATTCTCGATCACATCAAGTGGGTGCCCGCTTTCTCGGTGTTCTTCGCGGGCATGTCGTACCACGTGCTGCTCGCGCTCATGGCGCATATCACAGGCTACAACATGACCTGGTCGGCAACGGTCAAGGATGTGACCGAGTCCAACTTCTGGAAGGAGATCCCGGCCATCCTACGCCGCTTCGGGCACTGCTACCTGGTCATGTTCACCTTTATGGCTGCTATGATCATCTTTAGCTCGTCTGTGGTGCCTCTGGAATGGCGCATCGAAGGATTCACCGTGCTTTGGCCTGGAATCGTGTTGATTTCATGTCATGTGCTCTATCCAATCGTGCTCAACCCTTGGTTGGTGCGCTTCGAGTTTTAGTTTCGTAGCGAGCCCAATACGAACGCTGTTTTGTCTTCGTCACGGATCTGTACATACTCCCTCCCGTCTTTGTGCCGCCGTTAATAGAATGGATACGCTAGTAATCATTGGACAAAGAGCAGACCTACCTGTCTACTCTGCTGACCCTGACCCGAACCTTGAGAGGCGGTATTCATGCCATCGGGGTTTGAATTGCCGAAGCTTCTGGGAAACAGTGAGTTCGCTCGACTGTGTGGAAAAGAAGTGAGGTGGTAGGGACTCCGCTAGATCAAATGAATTTGCGGTACCGAGCTGAGCGGAGGATGAATACCACGGGTACTCTCGTGAGAAAGGACTGCACGACAGAGACACGAGCTAACTCGGATATCGGACATAGCTACTGGAGCCAGCAACGAGGGTGAACGGCGAGCCTTGGCACTTTTCCTCTGACGGCGAACAGAGTACTACCCTGAAAAGGCAGGTGAGCAGGGTGTGATCTCGGTCAGAACGTGGCAGCATCACGATGACAGTTTGGGCGTGGTGCGGCGTCAAGGTCGGTGAAGCAAGGAGGCGGAATCCGACGACAGGCCATTTTCCACGAATCAAGAATGGGCTCCGTGCCGGCCTTCCGTGTCAGATGCCAAGAGTCCGTTCCTGATTGTGCTTTTCTTTGTAGATCTACAACAGCGCCGGAGGTTTCGGCGAGGCTCTGCGTGACCCAAACTCCGACAGCAACTCCGCCGGAATTATCCACGACCATTCGCCTCATGCTGATCTACCTATTGACTGGTGCAAGCACACCGACCTGCTGAAATGCAGTCCGTTGAAGCAACTGTGGTTACCTTGCGCCACAAACAGATTGGACGTAGGCTCACTCCACCGAGTCAGCGGTTCTATCCAATGTTCACCCCAGCAGCCGGTAAAATACTGTTATGCAGGTGAATCTCCGACGACAGACACATCGAACCACCCAGGTTCTGGGTTTCTTTTTCGCACCAAGACGCAATATCAACGTCGACTCCGCTCTGAGCTGACGCACGCAAAGCAAACGGAACGGATAGAAATCAGGCCCTAAACCCTCACCTTGCTTGCCGGTCTGCTTAGACATCGACGGCTATCTCCTTTTCCTTGTCTTTGATTTTAGATCAGCGTTAATTGGTTGGCGTCGGACATTCACTACAGCTGCGGCGAACGTGTGCTTCACGTATCGACGTGTATGTTGGCTCGCAGCGGTCTCACTGTGGTTTATTGGACCCTTGCTGCCTCGATCTCCCTGTTCTGGAAGTGGAATTTGTCTCGTGAGCTTTACTGTATTCTCAGCAATCTTGTCGCCTCGTTCGACAGGTGTTGGATTGCTTTCACCGTTTGCGGCTGTATCAACAACAACTACAGCGGAGCGCTACATGGAGCGAATGATGAATCAGCCCTATACCGAAACCGTTATCACTCTTCTGCTCGGCACTTGAAACTTGAAGATGCAAAGTCCGCTTGAGGGATTATTCAGCGCATCTGCTGCTGGAGGAAGCGTATCTCTTCAACCGCTCACGACAGAAGCGGTACTGACTCGAGCATACATCTGCTGTCCTTTCCACCAACAGCAACCAGTTCCGCATTCAGACACTCTGTTTGACATACCATACGGTTGATGAAGGATTCTGCCAAGCACCACTCTGATATCGCAAGAATTCTCAAGGCGAGGCAGGGCTCGACCTACCGTCTGAGGTTACTGTCTCTTGTCCTATGTGAAGGACGTTCAACTCATAAACATAGCCCGCCTTCCATCCCACACGCGAGCCAGCGTAGTAACGATCAATACGCGGATCACCTCCCATCTCTCGCTGAGGTATTCAAATATCTCTTCATTCCGTCGTCCCTTTCGACCTTCACGCAGACGGCCTTGACACCGCGCCAACATCTCTCGCAACGCAAACGACCAACCAGGCGACTACTACGTCAGAACCAGCATCTCAACATACACAAAGGCTAAGCTACAAGGGTGCAGCAAGATGCACCCCGAATCGAGAACCTCCTTCGCCCCTGCCCTATTTGCCCGACGCTCTCGGATACAGCTTGCATGCGTAGATTGTCGCAAGAGGTGAGAGAACGATTCGCATCCAATTGTTCAGAACCAAGCTCGCGATAATGCTAATACCACCCTCGACGTGCATCTTGTATGAATGCAGGAAGATTAAATGCAGCGGAAATCTCGAAGGTTGCAGTCGCTGCAAGAGCAGGGGCAAGGATTGCCAGTATGCACCCGTCTCCGACGACGAAAGGGAACGAACCAGCTCTTACAAGCGAACCTTGAAGCTGCGACAGAAACACCAAACCCTCGAACTCGTCTTTCTCGCAGACGTTTTGAACCATCGCAGGCACAATGCAATGTCCTCATCGAGCGACTTGCCATGGCCAAAATCATCTTTCGCGCCTATGGGCGTCTCGAACTTGTTCGTCTCGCCTGCGACTCCGACACTGCCGACAGGGTCCCAACTTTTCGAGCGGACCCTATCACCGGGTGCAGCTCAGCACGCATGGCAACGACAGCGACTTGCGGATCCGTCTTTACCATGTACAGTGGCTTTCGAAAACACTCCACCTTGGGACGTGCGTCAGAATAGGCCAGTTGCGCAGCATCAGCAACCCTTGCCACCGGGCCACAATCCTATATCTGAAGGGAGCTGGCACGCTCTGACCTGGTCCCCCACCACGTCCAATCTCCACGATTTGGGGTTTGGGCCGTTCCATTAAAGAAGTGCTACCTACACACCGTCGTGATATGTAACAAACTGGCCTCGACGATCGACTTGAATGCAATTTGCGCCCAGTCACTTCCCAAAGGGGTGTATGTTTGCGCTTATGTGCAGTTGCAGCAGCTATATAAAATAGCCCAATGATGAGCTCCTTTGACCGCGTCGTCTAGCCCTACCGAGTTTTCAGCTTTCCTGGTGGCAGCTGAAGCTTCAAGAATCACCCACGTCGTGAAGGAGACGAGTGCTGAAGCGCAGACTCCGCTTTGCCTGCTACCAATTCTAGATGCTTTCACAGCATTTCGTCCGTAGCTTCTGTAGCATACCCAGCACGCAAACTCGGAATTGCCACCACTCACTAAATAGGGGATTCCACAACGCACCAAACCAAGGCTGCCACCATGCACAAATCATTGATATGCCACTACTCAATGAACAGAAGCACACAAACTGCGTACAACTGTAAATTAGAATACGTTACCAGAACTCACATCTCGTCGCTGAGCGCGTGGTCAACATTCTTGTCCATAAGTTCAGATTCCTAGTTCTAACCCATTTAAGCCGTCACGAACGCCTAGACCGACTCGTCTTTCATAGCGTCAACGTCCTCTGGAAGCCCCGGAACCGGAATCGGAGTCGGAATTGGAACGGGAGTGGCATCGTGGCTGGACACGAGTTTGGGTAAGGCGTTGTTGGCCACAAGCCTGCATGCAAGAGAGGAACAAAGGATGGAGGTTAGTCCCAGTATGAGCCAGCGAGTAAAGTCTGTTCTCGCGCACTACTAACCTCAGCAAATCTGGACGAACATAGTGACCCACAGGATCAGCAAGCAGTTTTGCTTGAGAGCAAAGCGACAAGTCGATGTCACAGTAGATGATGGCCTCTCTATCCGCTGGCACTGTCTGCGTCAGCTTCCGCCCATCTGGAGCAAACACCCCAGCTCTACCTCCGCCAGGTGGCTGGAAGAAAGTACCAGCAGGCGGTCCGTTGGCGCCAAAGTCCAACCCGACAGCTGCAGCGTTCTCAGCGGTGATCAAGGAGGTTGACATGATGACAAACGCTTGTGCTTCGATAGCGTATGTGCGTGAGATGATTTCGCATCCTTCATCAGCCATTGAAAACGGCTCGAAGCCAAGATGAGGGAATAAAGCAGGCCAAGCGGCGACGTGAATCTGCTCGCCTTGGCTGATCGTGTTGAACTTAAGCAGCGGTTGAATGTGTTCCCAGCACTGCAGAGCAGAACAAGCGTAGTTGATTAGCATTGTCCAGCGGCTGAAATCGCCTTTGATCAGAGCAACGTACCTGAAGGTGACCAATTCGACCGAGCGGGGTTTCTGTGACGTTGTTGATGGAGTTTTCCGTCGCATTGCCATACACGACTCTCTCCAACCCGGTTGGCATGATTTTGTGTCGTTTGTTGACGATCTCCCCCGACCTGCTGATGAGAGCCTGAGCCATATACAGGCTCTCCCCCACTTTTTCGGCGAATCCGAGCGACACATAGATGCCTGCTTCCTTGCATGCGGCTTGAATCCTAGCCATATGTCTCGACTTGATGCACAAGCTGTTGGCGGAATACTTAGACATGTTGGCAAGATTCTCTGCAAACCGATGAACCCAAATATAGTAAGGGTAGCCGGGGATCCATACCTCTGGGAAAGCGAGCAGTTGCGCTCCATTTGACGCGGCTTCGCGTATCAATGAGATGGTCTTGTCTACGGCACCGTCAAGGTTCAGCCAGACTGACTCAGCTTGAAGCGCCGCCACTTTCATGTCTGTCCGAAGTGGTCACAGAGAACAAGTGAGGAGAAAAGACTACTGGCCTCTGGCAAGCTACAATTGTCGGGGGTATGAGCTAGTCTACGCCGGCGAGAGTAGTACCTTCCTATTATATGGACGACACCATACGGTCTCAAGAATGTTTCCGCTGGCTCGTTCTAGAATGACCGTTCCGTTTGTTTATTTTTGCAAGACGCCGATGCTGGAGATAAGGGTTTTGCTCCGCACAGGGCACCACAGTGGTATAAGCTAACAGCAGATTAGAAGCTCTCAGCAGCTGCTGGCCAACACTAAGCTTCTCGGACGCCATTAGTGGACGGCAAACACGGAAATAATCTTCTCGCGAAGAACTACACACGCACATCAACATGTGGGTGCGATAAGGTCTCTTTGCGCTATAAGCATCATGCGGAAGCTTATCATTACACCGATATTCGTCTGGGCCTAAAACTACCTAAAAACAAAAATGGAAACACGGATAATCGAGATTAGCTGGGTGCTAATCCCAGACAGACAGCTTTCGGCAAACGCCTGGAACAGCTGAACCCGCACCACTCCATTCAGAGGTAGCGTGGGATGCCAGGCACAGGACTAATTAGGCGATCAACAAATGCAATTTCCGATACGAATTCACAAGGCAGCCCGCACGTAAATTTCTCCTCCAAGCACCAAGGCCACTGTCTCGCTCCGCTGCAGCGAGTGGTGGCATGTCAGCTTTCATCTTGCGCCGTGAGCCAAGCAGACGTCGACAAGCCTCTTTGACGCCAAAGCCAGTATGGCCACTGCACTCATTCCCAAGACGAGAGGTACGCTCTGGGATGCTGCCCATCCCTGGCCAGTGGAGTTGCCAATGGTCTCTGTGATAGGCGGCGCTGCTAGCTTGCCCGCAGCTACAGTGGCCGCATACCACGGCACCAAAGACGCTCGCAAGTCGGCTTGTATGCTTTGCGAGAAGATCGAAGGAAGAGAGGCAGCCTGGATGTTGTAGCCCATCATGGCCAAGGTACATCCTATAGCAAACACAACGGCGGTTGCTGCCGAGCCACCCTTGAAGCATACTGACAGCAGGATCAGCAACACGGCAATCACCGAGATGACTTGCGAGGCTTGCGTCAGCAATACTTCGGCGTGTAGTTTGGCGGCTGCTTGGCTTGCGGCTTCCGTGGAATCCGCCTTGACTGTATCTGTCCGGTTCTCTGCATCTCCCTTTTGCAGGAAATCCAATATGAATTGCCGCAGGCGACCGCAGGCGATGCTTGCCAAGAGTGAAAGTGCAAACACAATGGCCTGAATTCCGGAGGCCAGGGTGACGTCGATTTGCCAGCGATGTGCCAGAAGCTCTGACAATAGGAAGAGCACGTTGGCGCTCAGATATGCCGAGACGAGCATGAGGCCGAGAACAAGGCATGGCGTCTTCCAGCGTTCATCCTTGGCGGAGAAAAAGCTTTTGAGAGGGACGAAGGCGTTGTGAGCCGGCTTCGACTTATCTTTGAGCAGTACAGCTACCAAGGACGCGATCACAAGCGACGTAAAAGCGGCAAGGAATGTAGGCGCGTTTGTGCCATCAACCGTGAAGCCACATTTGCCGACGGCAAAGTGAACGCGAGTCAAAGGAATGCTGAGAAGCGGTCCTAGAACCATGGCGACACCGCCAAATGTTCGGAAGAGCGACATGGCCTCAATCCTCTTATCTGCAGCTGTTGAGACTGTCAGATATGCCATGGCCAAAGATGCACTTCCACTGGCCAGTCCGAGGAGAGACCGAGCGCCAACGATGGCCCAGACATTGTGGATGGCCCCTGGTGCACCCAAGGAGTAGATGAAGTTACCCATCGCCGAGCACAAAAGAAGGAAGCACACTGGCCATTTGAGCGAACCGGCCATCCCAGCGAGCGGACCGATGAACAAGGAGACAAACAGCTGCACTGCTGCAGGTAGGAGCTGGGCCAAGCTGAGAAAATGGCTAGCCTCGCCACCACTCGAGGTGGACTTCGCGATATGTTCGTAGGCTGTTGGTAGCCAGAGCGTGCTGTCCATACCGAACTGCAAGGCAATCAGGAAGACCGGAAAGAATCGAATGAGAAGGCAGCTGGGCTCGTCTTGCTTGGGTTGTGAGGCAGGACTTGCTTCTTGCTGATCTTCAGATGCTCCGTGCTTCGCGAATCCATGCGAGGCTGTGATGCGTAGCGCAAGATTGCTGTCCACATCTTGATTTGAAGAAGGTTGCGAACCTCTGTCAGCTGTACTGGAAGAACAATGCCACGCTGACAAGTGTGTCTGACTCGAATTGCTGACAGGAGGGAGCGCATCACCTTGAGCAGATCGCTCAACCAAGGCTCTCTGTGATCCCATGCTGTCAGCAGTCGGGTTAGGCTTTCTCTAGAGTTTCATAAGCTGACGATGCTGGTTGTGGTGGAAGATGACGGGTTTGATTGGGGCACGAAAGTGATACGAGGCAAACAATGGCAAGATTTAAGAGCATGGCAATGTTTCTCCTCGGCAACAACCTCTTTTGTTTTTGCCAGAACTGAGAATCACGAGCCGTGGAAGCATGGCGACAGCAAGTCCAGACGTACAGGGTATCGAAGAGCAAAGGTATGACATTAGAGGCAGAACGTTGGCACGGACAAACGGGCAAGCGGATGAGCGTGCAAGCAAAAGCTCGGTCCTCGTTGCTGTTGATCATGGGACACGCCTGCCACGGACATGTGCGAGCACGGAGGTGTGAATTCTGCAAACACGGACATGTCTAGTATTGCGCACCTGCCCAGTTGTTCCGCAGCGAGGATCAAGCCCAGACCAAAAACAAAACAAAAAACCTAGAAATGCATGTCCGTGACCGTGCAGCTACAAATCGCACTTCCTGAGGCTGCGAAGGTGTATGTCCGTAGATGATTGTCTTCGAACTTTGCGTATTGCAGGCCAGTTCCGGCTCAACAGACATCACAATGTTCTGGCAAGTCCGAGTCAGGTCAGGTTTCGCCACCGAGCCTTGCAACCTTGCGAGCTCTGCGCAGTAAATCGAGCGACACAAGCCCAAGCTGGTGCAACTGTTCCAGGGCGCCAAGTGCAAGGACCGCATCGGATCTTTGCCTCTCGCTGTCATCATCGTTTGGGCCTGGTTCAGAGGCAGCATGGATGATTGGATGCTTCATCAAAGCCAACGTGAAGACGAGGGCACGGACGCTCAATCCGGCCAGCAGTTCGAGCAAGTGCCTATCCACTCTGGCGAAGCGGGCCAGGTTTGGTTGAGCTAGGCCACCGCTTCCCCGGAACTCTCCGTTGCAATGAACGGTCCTTTCTCCGTCATAGTCGCCTTTCTCCACTTGATCGTACTCCTCGTCCTCGTCCTCGTCCTCGCCCTCGTCCTCGTCCTCGTCCTCATCCTCGGCTCCGAAACTAAGCAGTGTCCCAAGCACGGTAGAGATGATTGCTGATACGCTCTCCTGCACTGCCTTGCGATGGTCCTTGTCAACGCGGCAAAATGGATAGTGCAACAGAACGCGGGTATATCGCACCAACATGAGTACAAACCGCTTGAGCTGCGACTCTTTCGTCTCTACCCTTGGTGGCCCGCGCGTCTGCAAAAGCGAAGCGCAAAAGTCAAGTGCTTCTGCTGTTTGCTTTGCGTGCTCTTCCTCTCTGTGCGATGGCTTGATCGCCATGGGAATAGCTACCTCTAAGCGGGCTTCGCAAGGTACTAAGAGACTTGCCCCTTGCCGATAGTGTCGCTCGATGGTCTGGCCAATGGCCACACTTGTCCAGATGCGTGTCAAGAAGACGGGCGAGGAAGACAAATACTGCCAACCTGAGCTTTCCCCAGTCGCTTCTGTGCGTGAAGCCGACCTTGTGTCAGCTTGTTGGTGCACGCTTGCCTTAGGATCTGGCATTGGTAGCTCGACAAGAGCCAAGGGTTAGGGTTAGGGTTAGGGTTAGGGTTAGGGTTAGGGTTAGGGTTAGGGTTAGGGTTAGGGTTAGGGTTAGGGTTAGGGTTAGGGTTAGGGTTAGGGTTAGGGTTAGGGTTAGGGTTAGGGTTAGGGTTAGGGTTAGGGTTA